>NW_024424008.1:26448909-26480262 GCF_017311325.1 Ursus maritimus
TATATATATATATGATTTTGCTCCAGGTATCTGGAACAAATGACAAAATATAGCAGGATATAAATGAAGATTCATTTCTTTCAATTTTCAGGCTGATCTTTTGTATTAATCATGTTCAGGCAGAAAAAAAAGATATCAAATTTAAACTGGGTAATTTCAAAAATGCTTAATAATGGAACAATTTACAAAGCTGTGGGTAGACAAGGAACCCAACAAAGCTTAGTGCAGCACCTTGGGACTGGCAACAATAGAAAGCCATTTGCCCTATACCTGAAAGACAAAAGGAGGACATAGTTGCTGTACCTCTCTCTACCCAATCCCCCCCAAATAACTCTGTGGCGAGATTTGCACCAGAGGAGTTGTGATCTAAAAACCAGACAAATAATATCTTTATGTGCCTCCAACTCTCAGTTTCTTCCCAATTCCTTGCATTTGTTGTACCCAAATGAAAGCCAGAAAGCAAGTTAGGTCAACCTTTTGAGGAAAAGAACAAAATGAACAATGATAAATGTGACTATATATAGACATTAGAAAATATCCATTGCAATAATATGTTAAATATGTAAATGTCAAGATAACTCAAGATTATCAGCAAAAGAAGAAAGAAATACTAATACAAAGTTAAGGATATTAAGGCAAAACAACAAAAACAAAAACCTATAACTTTCATTTAAAAAGCTATCACTATAACTATCACTATAAACAATTATTTTTTTTAATAAAATAATCATATTTGCTAGCTCTGAACACTAAGAAGGCTCAGAAGCCATGGAAACCTAGCGTCAGTGAAGACCCTAATACCTAACTTATCATATTTAATACCATCTCTTAGAAAGAAGTTGGGATCCTTAGAAATTCGGCTGATTTCAAGCATGATGAACAGAAAGCACCAGGTGAAATCTTGTCATGTTGTTGGGCCAGAAAACACAGAAAGCAAAGATGATTAAAGTTTTGTAAAAAGGATACAAGAAATAAGATGGATGGATTATGTCAATATCAGTTTTTTCATTGTGATATTGCACAATAGCTATATAGATGTTGCCACTGGGGGAAATTGGGTGAAGAGTATAAATGGATTTCTAAATCTCTTATTTCTTAGAACTACATGCAAATACAAAATGATCTAGAAATTAGTTAAAAAAAAAAACAATGTTGGTAGGCATCTATGGCAAAGAAAAAGAAAAGAGAAAAAAACAAGAACTTGAATTGACTTGAATGAACTTCCATTTAACAGAAATAGGATAGTTTGAACATCAAAAAAGAATAACAGCTGCAGTTTCTAAAAATATATGAAAGCTGTATAGATCCAAAGATTCGTAATTGAGGCACTGATTAGAAAATTAATAAAAGGAAAAAAATGAAATGTTTGTATACTCTCCTTGGTAAATTGTGTTTCAGTTAGGTAGTTATAATTGGAAAATGTTTTCTATATAAGGGAATCTTACCTAAAAAATGGATTATTTTTCATTATAATTTTGCAAACTATAGTGAGATAATTGACACATGCAATAATGTGAAATAAAACTATTGGGTAAATGGTTGGGAAAATTTATTATAAGTCAATCAGACTGAATATATGATACTATTAATGGGACATATGACAAATAACACTGTAGGACTTCTGTTGTTGTAAGTAGAATGTTAAACCACACAACTTGTGGATAATACTTGTCAAATGAAATCTAATCAAGTAGCTACATCTAACTTCTTATTTCAAGGAAATAAGAGGTCAGTGGAGGAAAAAGTTAAGCAGTTCTTTGACGGAGTCAGTTACAGTTTGTGGGGAATTCTGAGACTAAAGGCTTTTTTTGACAGGACATGGATAACGTGATAAAAGGGAGAGACGAAACTGCTAAAATATTAGAATAACACAGTAAAATGTGTGAGCTTTTTAATATTCTGATTCTAACTGTGCAAATCACTGTATTTGGTTTCATTTGAATGTTCTATAATAAAAAGTGGGAAAAATTAAGAAAAATAAAACACTTAAAATGTTATGTAAAGGAGTGCCTGAGTGGCTCAGATGTTAAGGATCTGCCTTTGGCTCAGGTCATGATCCCAGAGTCATGTGATCAAGCCCTGCATGGAGCCCCCTGCTAGGCAGGGAGCCTGCTTCTCCCTTCCCTCTACTGTTCCCCTTGCTTGTGCTCTCTTGCTCTCTCTGTCAAATAAATAAATAAAATCTTTAAAAAAATGTTATATAAAGGTGAATTGTAACATATTTCAAGCAGGGAAATTGGGAGTTATTGCAATAACCTCAAAAAACAAAAGAGAGAGGGAGGGAAAAAAAGGGAAGGAAGAGAAGAAAGATGAGAAATAAAAAGAGAAGGAGAAACCTAGCAGACAAAACAATGTGTACCGTAAAATTAAAATTCAGAGTTTAGATATATCCTTGACCATTCCATTAAGGCAAAGACTTGATTTATTCAAGGTGAAGTGAATTTACTAGATGAAATAACTTTTAGTGACTTTGGAGGAAAGAGCTTGCTCTTTACTATAACTTTTCTTGCTTTTGGAATTTGGAATAGATACAAAAAAAGATTAATCTTTTTTTGTGAAACTGACCTTTGATATGTTTGGAGCCATTTTGTGTATTCCTCTTCGGTTTTTGGGCTACTCCATAACTCCAAATATCTGTGGTGGTCAAAGCAAAGATTCTTACTTTATTCTAAAATATTTTTTTAAAAGAAGTCTAAGAGTTGCAACATAACTTATCATGCCCCTTAAAAAAGTTTGAACATTTGTGCATTAAGGAAGTGATCATAATCAGTCAATTTGCTGTAGCTTTCCCATTCCTACTCAATTTTGAAAATTTCTTTATAACACATTTCACTGAGGATCTTTAACCTTCAAAGTTATTATTTCAATTCTGGTTTTGTTTGTCCTACCAATATTTAGAATAATTGTTGTGATGAGAGCATTTAAGAGCCTATGATTTTTTTTTAAAGATTATTTATTTATTTATTTGGCAGAGATAGCCAGCCAGCGAGAGAGGGAACACAAGCAGGGGGAGTGGGAGAGGAAGAAGCAGGCTCCCAGCGGAGGAGACCGATGTGGGACTCGATCCCAGAACACGGGGATCACGCCCTGAGCCGAAGGCTGACGCCTAACGACTGCACTACCCAGGTGTCCCAAGAGCCTATGATTTTTAATAGGTAAATTATGAGCACATAAGATAAAAACTACCTACTACATAATCATTTTTTTCTTACATCTTGTTCTCTCAAAAATATAATTTCCCATAGGGGAAGGGAAGCCAAAATAAAATAAGATAAAAACAGAGAAGGAGGCAAACCATTAGAGGCTCTTAAACATAAGAAACAAACTGAGGGTTGCTGGACGGAAAGTAGGTGGCGGGATGGGGTAATTGGGTGATGGTCATTAAGGAAGCACTTGATGTAATGAACACTGGGTGTTCATTACACGCAACTGGGTGTTCATGCAACTGGGTGTTCATTACATGCAACTGATGAATCACCAAATTTTATCCTTGAAACTAATAATACAGTATATCTTAACTAAATTGAATTTAGATAAAGGATGATTATATATATTTAAAATGTATCTCCTTTTTCTGAATATTCTCAAAATTAAAAGTGCCACCATTTCTAAGGACGTTTTTTACTTTTAAATTTAATGCCAGTATAGTTAATGTAGAATCTTATATTAGTTTCATGTGTACAATATAGTGATTCAACAGTTCTGTACATTTGTCAGTGCTCATTGTAATAACTATACTTTTAATCCCCTTCACCTATTTCATGCATCCCCCCATACACCTCCCTTCTGGTAACCATCAGTTTGTTCTCTAGGTAAGAGTCTGTTTCTTGGTTGGTGTCTTTTTTTCTTTGTTGGTCTGTTTTCTTTCTTAAACTCCACATATGAGTGAAATCATATGGTATTTACCTTTCTCTGACATTTCACTTAGCATTAAACTGTCTAGCTCCATTCATGTTGTTAAAAATGACAAGATTTCATTTTCTTCTATGGCTGAGTAACATTCCTTTGTATATGTATACCACATCTTCATCTGTTCATCTATTGATGAGCACTTGGGTTGTTTCAATAATTTGGCTATTATAGATAATGTTGCAATAAATGGAGGGATGCAAAAGTCTATTTCAATTAGTATTTTTATATTCTTTGGGTAAATGCCCAGTAATGGAATTACTGGATAGTATGTAATTCTATTTTTAACTTGTTGAGGAAACCCCATATAGTTTTCCACTGTGGAAAGGTTGGCATTCCCACCAGCAGTGCATGAGGGTTCCTCCTTCTCCACATCCTGACCAACACATATTGTTTCTTGTGTTTTTCATTTTAGCCATTCTGACAGGTTTGAGGTAATATGTCATTGTAGTTTTTATTTGTATTTCCCTGACGCTGAATGATGTTGAACATCTTCACGTGTGTTTGTGGGACATCTCTGTGCACTTTGGAAAAATGTCTGTTCATGTCTTTGGCCCAATTTTAATTGGAATATTTGGGTGTTTTTGATGTTGTGCTGTATAAGTTCTTTATATATTTTGGTTACTAACCTTTTATCAAATATATAATTAGCAAACATCTTCCATTCAGGACATTGTCTATTAGTTTTGTTGATCATTTCTTTTGCTGTGCAGAAGCTTTTTATTTTGATGTAGTCCCATTAGTTTATTTTTGTTTTTGTTACCCTTGTCTCAGGAGACATATCTAGAAATATGTTGCTATGGCCCATGTCAAAGAAATTACTGCCTGTGTTCATTTCTAGGATTTTTATGGTTTCAGGTCTCACATTTAGATCTTTAATCTATTTTGAGTTTATTTTTTTTGTGTGTGGTATAAGAAAGTGGCCCAGTTTCATTCTTTTGCAGTAGCTAGACAGCATTCCCAACACCATTTGTTGAAGAGACTGTCTTTTTCCCATTTAATATTCTTAGCTCTTAGTTGAAGATTAATTTACCATATAATCTTGGGTTGACTTTTGGGCTCTGAATTCAGTTTTATTGATTTATTTGTCTATTTTTGTGCAAGTACAATACTGTTTTAATTACTACAATTTTGTAGTATATCTTGATATCTGGGATTATGATACCTCCAGTTTCATTCTTCTCTCTCAAGATTGCTTTGTCTTTTCGGGGTCCTTTATGGTTCCATACAAATTTTAGGATTATTTGTTCTATTTCTGTGAAAAATGTTGTTGGTATTTGGGTAGGGATTATATTCAACCTGTAGATTGAGTTGAGTAGTAAGAATATTTAAACAATATTTGTTCTTCCAGTCCATGACTTTGGAATGCCTTTCCATTTGTTTGTGTCATCTTCAATTTCTTTCACTAATGTTCTATGCTTTTCAGAGTACAGGTCTTTCACCTCTTTGGTTACGTTTATCTGTAGGTATTTTATTATTTGTGGTGCTGTTGTAAATGGGATGATTTTCTTAATTTCTCTTTCTGCTGCTTCATTATTAGTGTTAAGAAGTGCAACAACAAAATTGATTTGTACCCTGCGACCTTACTGAATTCACTTATCAGTTGTAGTAGTTTTTTGTTTTGTTTTGTTTTGGTGGAGTCTTTAGGATTTTCTACATAGAGTACTATTTCATCTGCAAATAGTGAACATTTTACTTCTTTCTTACCAGTTCGGATGCCCTGTATTTCTTTTTGTTGTCCAATTGCTGTGTCTAGGACTTCCAGTACTATGGTAAATAACAGTGGTATAGGTGCACATCCCTGCCCTGTTTCTGACCTTAGGGGAAAAGCTATCAGTTTTTTGCCACTGAATATGGTGTTTGCTGTGGGTTTTTCATATATAGCCTTTATTATAATGGAGTATGTTCCTTCTAGACTTAGTTTGTTGAGGGTTTTTCTCATGAATGTTGTACTTTGTCAAATGATGTTTATGCATCTTTTGAAAAAATAATATTTTTTTAATCCTTACTCCTATTGATGTGAAATATTGTGTTGACTGGTTTGTGAATATTGAAACACCCTGGAATAATTCACACTTAATCCCTGGAATAATTCACACTTAATCATGGTGAATGATTTTTTTTTTTGATGTATTGTTGGACTTAATTTGTTATTTTGTTGAGGATTTTTGCATTTATGTTTATCAGAGACATTGGCCTGTAGTTCTCTTTATTTGGAGTGTCTTTATCTGGTAACACCAGCTTCATAGAATGAGTTTGGAAGTTTTCCTTCTAATTTTTGGAATCATTTGAGGAAAATAGGTATTAACTTTTCTTTAAGTGATTGGTAGAATTTACCTGTGAAACTGGTCCTGGGTTTTTTGTTTGTTGGGAGTTTTTGATTACTGATTCAATTTCATTGCTGGTAATCAGTTTGTTCAAATTTTCTATTTCTTCCTGATTCAATTTTAGGATGATATGTGTTTCTAGGAAATTATTTCTTCTAGGTTGTCCAATTTGTTGGCATATAATTTTTCATAGTATTTTTAAAAATTTTTTTTTATTTTTAAAGATTTTATTTATTCATTTGACAGAGCTATAGAGACAGCCAGCGAGAGAGGAAACACAAGCAGGGGGAGTAGGAGAGGAAGAGGCAGGCTCCCAGTGGAGGAGCCTGATGTGGGGCTCGATCCCAGAATGCCAGAATCACGCCCTGAGCTGAAGGCAGACGCTAACGACTGAGCCAGCCAGGTGCCCCCATAGTATTCTTTTGCAATCCTTTGTATTTCTGTGGTGTCCATTATTATTTTTCTTCTTTCATTTGTGCTTTTATTTGAACCCCCCTCTTTTTTTTGTTTGTTCATTTTTTTGATGAGTATTGCTAAAGGTTTATCAATTTTGTTTATCTTTTCAAAGAATGTGTTCCTGGTTTCATCAGTCTGACGTAGTGTTGTTGTTGTTGTTTTGTTGTTGTTTTAGTTTCAATTTCACCTAATTTCACTCTAATCTTTATTTTCTTCCTTCTACTGATTTTGTGTTGTTGTTGTTGTTGTTCTTTTTTTTTTAGCTCCTTTAAGTGTAAGGTTAAGTTGGTTTATTTGAGATTTTTCTTGCTTCTTGAGGTAGGCATGTATTGCTATAAACTTTCCTCTTGGAACAGCTTTTGCTGCATCCCAAAGATTTTGGACCTTTGCTTTTTCATTTTCATTTGTCTCCATGGATTTTTTGGTTTCTTCTTTGATTTCTTAACTGACCCATTCTCTATTTAGTATCATGTTATTTAACCTCCATATATTTGTGGTCTTTCCAGATTTTTTTTTCTTGTGGTTGATTTCTAGCTTCATAGCTTTGTGGTTGGAAAACATGCATGGTATGATTTCAGTCTTTTTTAATTTGTTGAGGCTTGTTTTGTGGCCTAATATGTGCTCTGTTCTGGAGACTGTTACATGTATAATTGAAAAGAATGTCTATTCTGCCGTTTCAGGATGAAATTTTCTGAATATAACTGTTGGTCCATCTGGTCCAATGTGTCATTCAAAGCTACTTGTTGCCTTCTTGATTTTCTTTTTGGATGATCTATCCAATGATATAGTGGGGTTTTAAAGTCCCCTACAATTATTGTATTACTCTTGATTACTTTACTGTGTGGAATTATTTAGTTTTATCTTTTATGTATTACTTACTTTACTTTAGCTGAATCATGTATTTGGATGCTCCAATGTTGGTGCATAAATATTTACAATGGTTATATCTTTTTGTATGATTGTTCTCTTTATGATTATATAGTGTTCATCTTCCGCTTTTATTATAGTCTGTTTTAAAGTATATTTTGTCCCCTAAATGTATTGTCATCTTAGCTTGCTTTCACTTATATTTGCCTGATAAATGCTTTTCTGTCCCTTCACTTTCAGTCTTCATGTGTCTTTAGGTCTGAAATCAGTCTCTTGTAGGCAACATATAGATGGGTCTTCTTCTTCTTCTTCTTCTTCTTCTTCTTCTTCTTCTTCTTCTTCTTCTTCTTCTTCTTTTTTCCATTCTGTCACCCTATGTCTTTTGAGGGAGTGTTTAGTCCATTTACATTCAATGTAATTATTGATAGGTATATACTTATTGCCACTTGTTATTTTTTATAGTTGTTTTCATAATTCTTTTGTGTTCTTTTTTCCCTTGCTTACTTTTCTCACAATAAGTTAGCTTTCTTTAATGATATACTTGGATTCCTTTCTCTTTATTTTTTGCATATTTATTACTGGTATTTGATTCATGGTTACCATTAGGTGTATACATAACATCTTATGCATATAGCAGTCTATATGAAGTTTATGATCACTTACGCTTGAACCCATTCTTTACTCCTCTCCCCTCACCTTTTAGGTATATGGTGTCATACTTTACACCCTTTAATTTTGTGAATCCCTTGACTGATTTTTATAATATACATAAATTTACTCCTTTTTTCCCTTGGAATTTTCCTATCTTATGGTCTTTCCTTTCTACTCAAAGAGCCCCCTTTAACATTTCTTGTAGTGTTGGTATAGTGGTCATAAACCTATTAATTTTTGTTTGTCTGGGAAACTATCTCCACTTCTATTCTTAATGATGAAATTTTCAGGATTTCTGAATTGAGAATTCTTGACTGCAGGGTTTGTTGTTGTTTTGTTGTTGTTATTTTTTGTTTGTTTTCTTTCAGAACTTCAAATATATCATGCCACATACTTCCGACCTGCAGTTTCTACTAAGAAATCAACTGGTAGCCTGATGGGGTTTCCCTTGTATGAAACTGTCTTCTTTTCTCTTGCTTCTTTTAAAATTCTCTCTTTATTACCACTTTTATTACTATGTGTCTTGGTGCGAACCTCCTTGGGTTGATATTCTTGGAGGCACTCTATGCCTCTTGGACCTTGATTTCCATTTCTTTCCCCAGATTTGGAAAGTTTTCAGATATTGTTTCTCAAATAAATTTTCTGCTCCTTTTTCTCTCTTCTCCTTCTGGGATCCGTATAATGCAAATATTACTGCACTTGATAGTATTGGTGAGTTTCCTAAGTACTCTCATTTTAAATTTTTTTTTCTTCATCTGTGCAGCTTTTTTACTTTCCACTACTCTGTCTTCCAGGTCACCAATTCATTGTTCTACTTATACTAGTCTGCTACTTATCCCATATAGTGTCTTCTGAATTTAATTTATTGTGTTCTTCATCTCTAATTAGTTCTTTTTTTTCTCTCTTTGTTAGAGTTTTATTGATGTCTTCCACTCTTTTCACAAGTCCAGTGAGTATTTTAATGATTCTTATTTTAAATTATCTAAATATCACTTATCTCCAAATTTTTAGTTGTCTGGCTGTGATTTTACCCTGTTCTTTTATTTGGGACATAGTCTTCTGTGTCCTCATTTTGTTTAAGTCTCTGTGTTTGTTTCCATGTGTTAGGAAAGACAGCTATGTCACCTGCTCTTGAAGATAGTGGCCTTATGAAAAAGAGGTCCTGTAGTGCACTGCAGCATCCCCTGTTTATCAGAACCTGGCACATCAGGGATGTCTTCTATGTGTGTTTCCTTGCCTTGCTGTTGTGCTTGAGCTGCACTTTCCTTCAGTCCACTCATCTGAAGTGGCTCTCTTTGCCTATTGTGGGCAGAGTTTGATTACTTTGTTGTTAGTAAGCCAGTCTGGGTCTATCTCGGATTTGAGTTGAGTCAGACTAGTCATTCACCTGAGATGCAATAGCATCAATCTGCAGGGTGCTTTCTCCATGTTGTGTTTTCCTGAGAAACTTTTGATGATGGGCAGGGCCTGCAATCTGACCAGCTATCTGCCCCAGCCAACTGCTGGGACCACAGTATGACTTCTGTGTGTGGTTACCTTTCCCTCTCCTTGGGACAGGAGCCATTTTGAAGTGGTGCTGGCCCCTGTTGGGGCTGCTTGCACACTGCCAAGCTTGTATTTATGGGCTCTGGTGAAGAGTGTATTGAAAGGGGTAGATCCTCAATATGCACAGTTTTAGCAAGGTTTGTACACTGGCCCCCTGCAAGAGGGGACTTGCCACTCTTGCCACTAGGACCAAGGCCAGATGGTTTGGAGTGTGGGGATCTGAAAAAATGAGGGAGTCAGAAGACATTGTGTTAGTAAGGTTTGCACTGATCTAGGCAGGGGACCACGGCAGTGGGACCAAGGCAGTCTGGCTGGAAGGGACAGACTGCCAAAGCACAGGAAAGCAGGGGGAGGGGGGCAGTTAGGTAGCAAGTTAGGTAGCAAATATGAGTGCTGCACTGGTTTTCACAGGTTACCATTTGTTTATGCTTGGGGGTGGTGGAGGAAAATGGCACTTTTCAGCTCCTTTGTTTCTGGGAGAGTCTCCCAAGGATCTCTGACCCTCCATCTCATGCTCTGAGATTAGTAAATAACTCTCCTTTGTGTATTACCCAGGCATTTTTCAAACTGTTAGCTTCTTTGCTATATCTCTGAGAGCTATTTGTTATGGTGTCTTGTTAAGGGCAGGGACTAATTTCCTATCCCCCTACCAGCTATCCTAAAGCAAAGCTGATTTTTAAAGTTCCATATTTTAAGTCCAGCTTGTTGTTAGAAATCACAGATTACACCCCCCCCCCCCGTTTTCAAAGCCAAATGTTATGGGGATTCATATTCCCTGTGTGGGCTCCCCAGTGTGAGAGAGATATTAATATCACACTAAACTTGATAATTTGCTGAGGACTAGGATATCACATTAAATACAAAATGTTTTGAAAAAAGATAATTTTTAAAACACTATGGAAGTTTCAAATGATATATTTGTTTTAAAATATGCCATCAAACAGAAAAGAATTTCCTTGTATGAGTAATTTGATTATAATTAGGACAACATAATTAGTACATGCTATTATCAGAATATGAAATTACAGGATATAGAAGGGTAAAATTAAAATGAACTATAATAATAAATAAAGATGTTATGGCAGAGTTGATGTGTGCTGAATCTTGAAATAGATATAGGATTTGAAATGATAGAGATGAGAGGAGGGAGCAATTTGAGACTGAGCTTATGAGCCTAGCATGCAGGCAAGTGAAAAAGATGCCTCTCTGTGAGTCTAAGAGAATAAAATGTTAATAATGAATATTGTAAAAGTGATTTTTTTATACCCATAATAATTATGACTTCATAGAAGTGATATAAAATTGATTATTAATGACAAATTATAGAGGCAATACTAGTAGTAGTTGTCTTACTTATAAGGCAATTATCAATGGTGATTAAAGTTTAAGTAATTAAACCATAGCTAAATTTCATTGATTTTTACTAATACCAGTGAACAACTGCTAATTTATTCTCAAACATATTTTATTGGATGTCTAACATGAACCAGTGGAGTGGACCTAAATTAGGCTACTCAGAGTGCAAAGATGAGTAAGGCATATTATTCATGTTTAAACATAACAACATAGGGGCGCTTGGGTGGCTCAGTCATTAAGAGTCTGCCTTCAGCTCAGGGAGTGATCCCAGAGTACTGGGATCAAGCCCTGCATCGGGCTCCTCCACTGGGAGCCTGCTTCTTCCTCTCCCACTCCCCCTGCTTGTGTTCCCTCTTTCACTGGCTGTCTCTATCACTGTCAAATAAATAAATAAATAAATAAATAAATAAATAAAATCTTTAAAAAAATAAACATAACAACATATTCTGTTACTCTATTATGAAAGGCACTTGTACCCTTTCCTCAGCTGCTGCTAAGGTGCTCCATTCTTCTGAGGAAGCTATAAGGTCTTTCTTTGATCTGGGTGATCAAAATTAATACAGGCATATCATGTGTCTCCAGCCATGGAATCTGTAAAAGGAGATGATAATATCACTATGTAGTATTATCTCCATATTAGAGAAGAAATATAGACAGACTGAATAAATGGACCCAGAATACATAGCTAGAAAGCAACAAGACTAAAGTTATAACTCAAGTGAGTATCTCCAAATCTGTGCTCTTAACTACCATTGGCATGAAAGAGAATAAAACTTCCTTTTATTTAGAATTCTGTAACACTTTTTGCCTCATTTTTTTTTCATGATTTTTACTTTTTAACTTCAAGTTCCTTAGTCTCCTTCACTTTTCATCTTTCAGTCCATTTAGACTGAGAGCAATCAGGGTCCCAGGATTCTTTTTAAAATTTTTTATTATTGAAGTATAGTAGATATACAATGCTATATTGGTTTTAAGTGTACAGCATAGTCATTTAATAATTTTTTATGTTACACCATACTCACCATGAAAAGTTTAATTACCATCTATCATAGAACTTTATTACAATATTATTGACTATATTTGCTATGCTGCAATTTTCTTCCTTATGATTTATTTATAGCTGAAAGTTTGTACCTCTTAATCCCCATCACTTATTATGCCCATCCCTCACTCTTCGTTCCTCTAACAGCATCAGTTTATTCTCTGTATTTATGTATTGGTTTCTGTTTTGTTTGTTCATTTGTTTGTTTGTTTTTTGATTCCACATATAAGTTTCTTTCTATGGTATTTGTCTTTCTCTGTTTGATTTATTTCATTTAGCATAATGTCCAAAATACATAAAAACTTATACAACTGAACATTGAAACATGCTAAGTAATCTGATTAAAAATGGGCATAGGACCTGAATAGACATTTTTCCAAAGAAGACATCAGATGGCCAGCAGACACATGAAAAGATGTTCAACATCACTAACCATTAGGGAAAGCAAATTAAAACCATGACATACACCTCAAACCTGTCAGAATGGCTCAAATAAAAAAATGCAAGAAATAACAAGTATTGGTGAAGATGTAGAGAAAAGAAGACCGTCATGCATTTTTGGTGGGAATGTAAATTGATGCAGCCACTGTGAAAACCAGTATGAAATTTCCTCTAAAAATTAAAAATAGAACTATAATATATCCAGTAATTCCACTGCTGGGTACTTATCCAAAGAAAATGAAAACAGTAATTCAAAAAGATGTGTGCACCCCTATGTTTACTGCAACATTATTTACAATAGCCATGATACTGAAGCAAACTAAGGGCCCCCGTATTCTTGACCTGTCATACCCGGATGCTATATAGAAGAAGTAAATCCCCTATCATTTAGCTGCACTTATCTGGAATTTAACCCCTAAAAAATGACCACCAGCATTTCTCACACACCCTCTCCCTTATTAATTCTATGTTGCACAGATTAAATTCCAAGCAGGTATCCCATTATTTTTATTTTATGTTCTGCTAGGGATCCTACATTTTTAATCCTCATTAATTGTCGTGCTGGAAGAGAGCAATATTAAAATTTAATTTTGTCTTAATTATATACTAATTGTGTTTTCCCTGAATAAGTCCTTCTTAGTTGAATACTAAACCTGATCTTAATACTATCTTTAGAATTATAAACTAATATTCTAGTCAGACCAAAATGCTTGACTAATGATTTTTCCTTTCTTTTCTTTTCTTTTCTTTTCTTTTCTTTTCTTTTCTTTTTTCTTTTCTTTCTTTCTTCTTTCTTTCTTTCTTTCTTTCTTTCTTTCTTTCTTTCTTTCAGATTTATTTATTTGACTTTGGAGAGAAGCAGCAGCAGAGCGAGAAGGAGAAGACTCCCCACTAAGCAGGGAGCCTAATGTGGGACTTGATCCCAGGACCCCAAGATCGTGACCTGAGTCAAAGGCAGATGCTTAACCAACTGAGCCACCCAGGTGCTCCTGACTAATGTTTCTAAGAAATCTAAGATCTATGAACTGACCAAATTACTTTTCCAGGTTCCCTATTTCCAATTTCTAATACCAAATTATTATCTCCTTATCCATTATTCTTTATGTTGATGAGTGTCCATTGTATTCATCCATCCACTTATCTAACATGGAACTATAGGTTTTAAGACCCTTAACTCTTCCCACTCAATCATCCCTGAAATTTTACAAAGCACCAAGTTCTGTGAGTTCTACCTTTACATAAATTTTTCTTTATCCTAGTGGTAATTACCTAATTTAGATCACCATCTTCTGTATCCATATTTTATATTATGGCTAGAATGGGGTGTATAATTGGAAGAAAACAGGTTACAGCTAGTTCTGAATATGGCCTTTCCTCTAACTTCAGCAGCTCTTGAATATAGTCCTCCTACAACAATAATTCAAATTATTTATAGGAGTATATATTTATTGGATTCAAGACAAATGAGAATATGCTGTCTGCACCATACTTCACTATTGGTTTTTCATTAATCACATGGTCAGCATCAGAATTGAGGAGATGCAGTTAATGTAGAGAATTGGAGCTAATTAATTACAAAATTGCAAGGTCTAAAAGTTTAAGCAATCTTAGAGATGAGGGTTTCCCAACTGAGATTTTCTTTATTTACTTATGGTTATTTTTGGTCATTTTATTCCAAGTACAGAGTGACTGGGACATTGATCCCTGCTGGGCTATTGCCATGAAATCTGTATTGTTACCTATCTTGTATTCTTTATTAAAGATAAGTGATCTTGGTAATAAGTGAAGTTTTTTGCTTGTTAATTTAATTAACAAATTGACAAAAGACCACTGTTGCTAGTCAACCAGAGAGGGTGATATACTAACATTTAAATTTGATTTGATTTTTTCCCTAATATCTTCCTAATGTTATCATGATAAGCTCTAAACATTCTAAAATATTGCTTGTAAGAATATTCATGATTTGGCATATGCTGATTGCTCCAACATCACTTCTTGTGACAATAGCATATTGGTTTAAATTCATAAATTCTTCCCTTACAGAAAAAACAATTTGGAAAGAATCCATGTCTCTTCTGAAGTATAATATCACTTTATAATATTATGATGTAACTTCCTGTGTATGTGTTTGTTGTGTGTGTGTGTGTGTGTGTGTTATCATACTTGGTTTATCTTTTAACATGTTATAAGGTCCTTAGAAAGAGAAAGATTTCGTTCTTTATACATTATGGTATACCTACCTTGTACAGAATAGAAATCAATTAAGAAGGTATTAAGTAAGGAAAATGAAAGTTAAAAAGTATACAATATTTTAAATTCACTTTAAATTATTTTTATTTATTACTCCACTATTCAATAGATAGAATACTAAAGATGGGTGAATCAAATAAGTAAGTTATAAATAAAATTAATGCAGAATTTCCCCCATAAGGAAAAATTGAAAGAGAAATAAATCCAGATTCAGTGGACTTTTTTCTAAGTACAAGTTTAGTTGTCAAGATGAGATATAGACAATGTATTTAGTTTCCTATACTGTTACTTCACCAAATCCCATAATTCCAGGAGTATAGCCAACAAAAATTGAGAAAAAAGAGATTTTTTTTTCTGTCTCAGCTGTGTAGAAGAGATTTAAGGTGCACTATGCAACTTTTACCTCTGCTTCAGTGCAATCACTCAGGCCAGACTTATGTGTACAGTTGCCCGTTATCAATAGGGTTCACCACAGATGACCCAGTAAATTTATTTTTCTATTGACACTGAGAATCTAGAGCTCACTTTAGATTTACCACTTTTCAGTTATGACTAAAATATTGAATGAAAGCCATTTTTGCCTTTTCCTTCAAAAGTTTACTATTTATAAATCTCTGTCATTTATAGATAACTCTGATGAAAAATATCTGGCCACTAGTGTTCCGTTTCTCATTGAGCTCTGTTTCAAGAAAACTGAGGTCCTGAACCCTTTGTACATATAATAGAAATTATAGAAATACATTAAATATAGTAGTACTTTTGAGAACAATAGATGTACTGGAATACAGACATTGTCAATTAAAATATAACTTTGTCATTAGTTGTTCATAGAAGCAATTCAGCTCTTTTTGTCTGGACCATAAGTATTAAAACAAAAGCATCTGAATAAGTACATTTAACAATCTTACTTTTACAATCACATCATAATAAAGATGTTATTATACTTACCTCTAATCTTTTTATTGAGATCCTCAAAATTTCTTATTTTCTATCTTGAAATGAAAGAGAGAGGGCAATATTTTGACCTAATAATTAGAATTTGGAGATTTATGATAATTAATCAAGTATATAATATTTGGTATCAGCTATTTTATGTTTGTTTATTTTGATGTTAAAATGGTTGCACATTATTAAAATAAAATGACTTTTCATGCAAATGTTTACAAACATGGAATAGTTTAAGTATATAACACATACAGAATGAATGCATTTTGAGTAAATACTAATCCAAAATATAACTTTCTACAGAAAGTGTATTGCTCTCTCAATACTATGATATATGTGTCAATATCCTGTGCTAAAAGAAACTAAAATTCTAATTTATCACATCATTGATAGTATGAGAATAGTTGCATGTAAAGTCAATGTCAATACAAATGGTGATCTCATTATCACATATCAATAAAATGTGATTTGTTCTTCACTTAACCAAATAGCAAGAATTCTCACATTTCTCGGTGCATCAGTAACTTTTGCTTCCAAGAATGACCTAAAATGATTCCTGGATCTCAAAATGTCTTCTGAGTCGCCAGAAATAAAGAGAAACTAGAGTTAGTATAATTTGGATGTTAGCATCTCATTAATTGATTTTTTAAAAAGATTTATTTATTTATTTGTCAGAGAGAGAGAAAGAGAGAAAGCTTGTGCATACAAGCAGGGGGAGCAGCAGGCAGAGGGAGAAGAAGGCTCCCCGCTGAGCAAGGAGCCCCATTCGGGAATGGATTGTAGGACCCTGGGATCATGACCTGAGCCAAAGACAGATGCTGAACTGACTGAGCCACCCAGGCATCCCTAATTGATTTTTGTAATACTGAAGTCAAAGTGTTTGGTCATATACCATCTGTCATTTTATTTATGAAATAAGAGAAGTATACAGTTCTATTGAATACTCTGCTGCTAGTCAGGACGAAGTTAATACAGAATGCTAAATATCCTAAAAATTATTTATATCAATGGATTCTGCAAAATACATCTTAGTACGATTTGAAACCTATTGCAACCACTAATACTATCTCCAAATTGCACTATTTATATAATGTGGCATATAAAAATGGTTGTATCTCCAGTCTGTTCTCACATTGGTGTGTTTAGGGCAGCAGTTCAGGTGACCATTAAAATAATAGTTCAAATTGCACATTCTCAAATTAGGGGTTCACCCAGATATATACTGTACTTTAACCATTCAATTGAATTAATGAAGTGAGTCCCATTATATATAGTGTAGTTTCACATAGTGATTATGCTTCTTTTGTTTTCTTCCTTTTTTCCTTTTTACTGCTCTCTGTTTTTCTCTTTGATTTCTTAATTTGAGAGTGTTTGCATGGCTTAGTCTTTCTCTTGAATATCTCCAATCCCATGGCTTTTAATTAAATCTATATATCAAGCACTTTGTGCTTGTGTGTGTGTGTGTGTGTGTGTGTGTGTGTGTGTGTGTGTGTTTTCAGGAATTCTTTGTAATATCTAAGGTATTTAGCATCTTGATATCTAACCTTCAGTGAATTAACACAACTATAGTTTATTCCTTGCTCATGCAGGGCTTACTACTGATTTGGGTGAATCAACAGGGCAACTTTCCTCCATAAGTAGGCTTAAAATACCGGATTGTTTTGATCTTAAGGCATCTCCAGAATATCACATGATCCCACAGTTTCCATGAGGAGGCTGGGGAGTTGAACTCAGACAATTAAATAATCCTACTTTCAAGTAAAATAAACCATTTCCACTCATATTTAATTCATAGTCATATGAGCATGTTTAACTTCTGGTTGATGGAGAAGTGAAACCTTCTGCATGCCTGCAACTGTAGAGCTAGGTATTGATGAAAAAATGAAATGTCTCTCAAAGATGACTCTGTTATAGGGGTTTCTTTATTAAGGTTTAACATGTTTTCTATGTAAAATGCTTAGAACAGTGCCCAATCCAAATAAAACACATGCATTTGTTAGTAATTATTATGATTTAGGACAATGATATTTCTTAGCTGAAGAGTTGAGGAAGGGATCAGGATAATATTCCAGACAGTGAGTCAGTAATGTAGAATAAAAAGCTGTCAATCAAGAAAGGAAGCCAGTAGATATTAGCCCCAAAACATAATGGAATAAAGATTTTTCTTGTCAATCTAGGTACTATAGCTAAATATATTAAAATTAGACATTGTAAAGAATTATATTTTTGTATTCTGCACACATAAGATATCATGAAGTAACAGAGAAGAATAGAAAACATCTATTGAGTATTACAAAATCTCCATTATTGACATATAATTATGAAATAATTTGAAAAGAAATCAGAGACAGAGACTCAAGCTACTGGGTTTATGTAACGAAAGATTGAAATTTACTTGCCACCTTGGTTTTCTATTCTACAGGCAGGTTAGACTTGTATCTTCATTCAGTTATCTCTAATAAATATTTGTTGATGAATGTATGAAAATAAATTATAAGGGAGATGAATAAAAATATGTTTAACATATATATAAAAATAATAGTAAAGCAATTAAGATAATATGATATAAGATTATTGGATGATTACATGAATGAAGAAGGATCTTGTGTTTGCTGCCTTTAATTTTATTTGTATGGATATTATGAGACATTTATCCTTAGAGAGTAAAATCCTAAAGCTCAAACATATAATAAAGATATCCTTAGAGGGCTTCTAGGGAAGATGGGGTAGTAGGAGGATCCTAAGCTCACCTTGTCCTGTGGATACAACTAGATAACACCCACATCAGTGTAAATAACCCAGAAAATCACTCGAAGACTGGCAGAACAGACCCTCTTCAGCTAATGTAGAGAAGAAGCCATGTTGAAGAGGATAGGAAAGACAGAGACACAGTTGGGAACCAAAGAAACCCACAAGACTGTTCACAGAAAAAAAGGGACACCACAGGTGTTGAGAGGGGAGAGAAACAGACCCTCACACCAGAAATCCCAGGCATAGGGATTTCACAAAGTGAAGATGAATTCCCATAACATTTAGCTTTGAAAAATGGAGGGGCATAATCTATCCAGTTCTTAAAATCAGCAAGGCTCAAAACCTAGAACTTTAAAAGTAAACACTCAGCTCTGGCAAGAGCAAGGAAGGCCATAGAAAACTGAGACCCCACCCTTAAAGAGAAAACACAACAAACAGCCTTCCTGAGATATATCATAGAAACAGCAGTTCGAAAAATGTCTAAGGTATACTGGAGGGAGATTTGTTTAGTAATCTCAGAGTTTGTGCTGGATGGGCAGGGATCATTGGGAGACTTCTCCATGAAAAAAGCAGCTGGTGGTTGCCATTTCCCTTTCCCATCGTCCAGCCTAGACACAAAGACACTTGCAGGAACAGCATAGACCTAACAATCTCCATCTAACTTGCTAACTGTGCACTGCCTCAATTTTCTCCTACAGACATGCCCTGCAGCCAGGCCTCTGCTCCAGTTCTTCTACCAAGCAAACCAGTACTAAATTTATTAATACCATGCACTTTAGCTCCACACAGTGCATCAGCATAGACCTTGTCATCATGTACCGCATTCCATACTCTCCTGTGGACTCACCTACTCCAGTCCCAGGACAGGTGTTTTCTGAAGCCATCCCAGGTCCCTCCTGATAGCAGACCTACACAAACCTTGCTAGTACCATACTCCCCATCCCAGCATTCTCCTGCAAACATGTCCTTCAAGTAAACCCTTGGGTAGAGCCCATTTGAAGCAGTGACACAAGATTGGCAGGGTATAAGTAGCCCCACAAGGGGATAAAACCACTCCAAAGTGACTCTTGGCCTGGGGGGTGGGGGAGTGAACCACACATACCTGTCTCACTGGAGCCTCAGCAGTGAACTAAAGGCAAACATCTGGTCTGACTGCAGGCCCCACCCTCCAACAAAAACTTCTCAGAGGAAAACAGAGGGAAAGCACCCTGCCATTCAGTACTACTACATCTCTGGCACATGTCTGGTTCCACTCAAATCAAAGACAGACCCAGACTGGCCTACTAACAACAGAGGGATCAAACCTTGCCCACAAGAGGCAAAGACAGCCACTGCAGACAGCTGGACTTAAGGCAAAAGTGGCTCAGACACAACAGTGGTGTACATGCAACACATATAGCAGACACTCCTGCAGTGCCAGTTCTGGTTAACAGGGGACATTGCACTTCAGGGTGCTACAAGACCTCTTCTTCATAAGTCCACTACTTTCAAGAACAGAAGACATGCTGAATTTACTAAGGCACAGAAACACAGAGAGTTAGACAAAATGAGGACATAGAAAAATATGTCCCAAATGAAAGAACAGCACAAAGTCACACAAGACAGCTAAATTAAACAGAGATAAGTAATGTGACCTATAGAGAATTTAAAGTAATGGTCATAAAGATACTCACTAAACTTGAGAAAGGAGTAGAGGAACTCGGTGACCCCTCAACAGAGAAATAGAAAACATAAGGAACCAATCAAAGATGAATAATGCAATAAGTCAAATTAAAAATACACTAGATGGGGGGCACCTGGGTGATCAGTCAATTAAATGTCCAACTCCTGATTTTGGCTCGGGTCATAATCAGGTTGTGGAATCCAGTCCCATGTCAGACACTACACTCAGTGAAAAGTCTGCTTAAGATTCTTTCCTTCTGCCCCCCCCCCATTCTCTTTCTTTCTCTCAAATAAATCAATTTTAAAAATACACTAGTTGGAATAAATAGTAGATAGAAAAACCGGAAGAATGAATCAGTGACCTGAAGACAGAGTAATGGAAAGCAATCAAAATGAACAGAATAGGGATGCCTTGGTGGTTCAGTTGGTTAAGAGTCTGCTTTCAGCTCAGGGCATAATTCCAGGGTCCTGGGATCAAGTTTCATATTGGGCTCTCTGCTCGGTGGGGAGCCTGCTTCTCCCTCTGCCTGCTTCTCCCCCCTGCTTGTGCTCTGTCCCTCTCTCTCTCATAAATAAATAAACAAATCTTAAAAAAGTGAACAGAATAATAAAATAAAATAAATAAAATAAAATAAATTAATTAAGGAAACTCAGAGACATCATCAAGCATTATAACAATCACATTAATGGGATCCCAGGAGAAGAAAGGGAAAAGTGGGCAGAAAATTTATTTGAACAAATGATAACTACCCAATTCTAAGGAAGCAAACAGAAACTCCGATTCAGGAGGCACAGAATGTGCCCAAGAAAATCAACCCAAGGAGGTCCACACCAAGACACATAGTGTAAAGAGTAGTGATAAAGAGAGCATTTTAAGAGAAGCAAGAGAAAAGAAAACAGTTTCATACCAGGGAAACCCCATCAGGCTGCCAGATAATTTCTCAGCAGAAACTGTGCTGGTCAGAAGTGTGTGGTATGATATATTGAAAGTTCTGAAAGGAAAAACAAACAAACAAACAAACAAAAAACACAAAACACACACACACACAAAAACCCTACAGCCAAGAATACTCCATTCTGTCATTCAGAATAGGAGTGGAGATAAAGAGTTTCCCAGACAAACAAAAATTAAAAGATTTATGATGACTACACCAACCCTACAAGAAATGTCCCCCCCCAAAAAAAAGAAATGTTCCCCCTTTTCCACATCCTCACCAATAACCACTGTTTCCTGTGTTGTTAATTTTAGCCATTTTGACTGGTGTGAATTAATACCTCAGTGTAGTTTGATTTGTAGTTCCCTGATGATGAGTGATGTTGAACATCTTTTCATGTCTGTTGGCCATCTCTATGTCTTCTTTGGAAAAATGTCTATTCATGTCTTCTGCCCATATCTTAATGGGATTATTTGTTTTTTGGGTGTTGAGTTTCGTAAGTTCTTTATAGATTTTGGATACTAACCTTTTATCAGATATGTCATTTACAAATATCTTCTCCCATTCTGTAGATTTCCTTTTAGCTTTGTTGATTGTTTCCTTTGCTGTGCAGAAGCTTTTTATTTTGATGAAGTGCTACTAGTTTATTTTTGCTTGTGTTTCCTTTGCCTGAGAAGACATTACTAGTAAGAAGTTTCTACCATCCATGTCAAAGAGGTTACTGCCTATGTTTTCCTTTAGGATTTTTATGGTTTTATGTCTCAAATTTAGGTCTTTCATATATTTTGAATTTATTACTGTGTATGGTGTAAGAAAGTGGTTTAGTTTCATTCTTTTGCATGTGGCTATCCAGTTTTCCCAACACCATTTGTTGAAGAGATTGTTTTTGTTTTTGTTTTCCCATTGGATTCATTTCTGGGTTTTCTGTTCTGTTCTAATGATCTATGTATATGTTTTTGTGCCTGTACCATACTGTTTTGATCACTATAGCTTTGTAATATAACTTGAAGTCCAGAATTGTGGTGCCTCCAGCTTTGCTTTTCCTTTTCAAGGTTGCTTTGGCTATTTCACATCTTTTATGGCTTCATACAAATTTTAGGATTGTTTGTTCTAGCTCTGTGAAAAATACTTGTGGTATTTTGGTAGGGATTTACTAAATGTGTAGACTGCTTTAGGTATTACAGACATTTTAACAATATTTGTTCTTCCAACACATGAGGTTGGAATGTGTTTCTATTTCTTTATGTCATCTTCAATTTCTCTCATTGGTGTTCTATAGTGTTCAAAGTACAAGTCGTTCACCTCTTTGGTTAGGTTTATTCCTAGGTATTTTATGGCTTTTGGTGCAGTTGTAAATGGGATTGATTCTTTCATTTCACTTTCTGTTGCTTCATTATTTGTGCATAGAAATGCAACAGATTTCAGTACATTGATTTTGTATCCTGTGACTTTACTGAATTCATGTATCAGTTCTAGCAAATTTTTGGTGGAGTCTTTCAGGTTTTCTATACAGAGTATCATGTCACCTGCAAGTAATAAAAGTTTTATTTTTTCCGTATTTATTTAGATGTCTTTTATTTCTTTTTTGCTGTCTGACTGCTGTGTCTAGGACTTCCAGTACTATATTAAATAATCAGTGTTGAGAATCAACATCCCTTTCTTGTTTCTGACCGTAGAGAAAAATTTCTCAGTTTTACTCTATTGAGGGTGATATTACCTGTGGGTTTTTTTATATATGGCCTTTATGTTCTCTCTAGAGGTATGTTCTCTCTAACCCTCCTTTGCTAAGTGTTTTTATCATGAATATTTGTTGTACTTAGTCAAATGTAGATGCAGGTTTAATTAGCAGATTAATGTACATACAAGATTTGTCTTTGGTGGCCATGAGTAGACCTTTGCCTCCATCCATCAGAATCTCAAAAATTTATATAGAGGCCTAAAGGAGGTTTAATTAGATACACAGTTCAGTTTGTCTCAACAGTATATTATTCTCTCATGGCTGCATATTTGAAATGGTTGTGGCTATGGGGCCTGTTGACAGAATGTACATTCCAAGGACAGGGGAGCAGTTAAGGGGCCTCTGCCTGGGTACAGTTCTCTCCAGCTTGCAGGTCAGTTGGCAATCACAAACTCTCAATGACCTCCTCAACACTTTACCCTTCATGCTTGTCTCTTACAATCTTACATGCCCCCTATCCATAATATGCCCTGATCAGTCATCAAGGGGTGTTATTAGCATGGAAGTCATTCATTTGGTGGCTAGCTGACTACATTGGAGGCACAGGCCACAGCAACAATATAAGCACAAGCAAGAAATATAAGCAAAATATAAGCATAGATTAAGATAATGATTCCGAAAACAAATAACAATGTTTTTCCACCAAGAACCCCCTGATCCAACCTGTGGTTATGTCCTCTTGATGACTTCCCCCAACAATAAAGGAAAGGAAAAGATAGAAAGGAAAAGAGAGAGTGAGAGTGAGAGAGAGATTGATTCTGATTTTCAAATATAAAAATATTTAACTTCACTAATTAGTTCCAGATTGGTTATATGTTGATTTCTCATTTATAGTTTTTGAGAGCCCATTATTCCCCATACTATCACTGATTGACATTTTTAGTGAAGTCACACTTTTCTAAGACCTCTCATTTTTCCATGTGAAGGTATTTCAGTTACATTGACTGTCATTTTCACTGGAGAATCTGAATGCTGGAGAAGGCACTGAGCAGTGATCTTTCCATTTGTCAGATCTGTGTGCTTGCAGAGAAGGTGAATTCTGATCTCTCAATATTATATGAAAGATGTGATAGAAAAGGCTCTGCCCATTTGCATGTGGATTGTCTTTGATCAGAGCTGCCTCTGGACTAGGTGGGCAAGATTATCTAATTATAGTGTGTTATTAAGTCCATTTCCCTGCACACTCAAGCCATACCTTTCATTTGACCCTTTAGCAGTCATTTAGTTGATTACTTGAAATCTATTACTTGATTTCCTGCTTCTACTTTAGTTAAAGAAGAAAAATAAATAAATAAATCTCTTAAAACTCTGACAAGCATTATAACAATTTCAAAATTTAGTTAAGTTCATTTATTTTAATTTGCATCTCTGATTGTTGGTAAGATTCAGTACAACTCTGTGTTTATTTGCATTTGTTTTGTTTTTCCAAAAATAGTCTGTTCAGACATTTTATCCAGTGGGGAAAAAATTTGCAGATACAGACAGCAGAGTTTTAGAAATTTTCTTGTTTTTATGATGTTCAAACTAGATAAATCTGAATTAAGTTATTGACTATTGAGGCAAAGGAATACTTTTTTTTCCTGCAATCAAAGCAGACTAGAGAAATTATCTACAAAAGGTAAAAATGAGCTATTCCCAAAGTTTTCACAGTGGTATTCAATATCAGAAAATAATATTTATAGATTTCTGAGTGGAAGGAAAGATACACCAATGATAGTATATCCAGCTAAGATGTTATTTAAGTATAACTCCAATAGGCAAAAGTTCTCAAAATTGAAAGAATACAATACATTAGATACCATTGAAAAATTTAAGATGTGAATCAAAATATTTTAAGTATAACAATGCCACAGTACAAGCACTAGTGATTAGCACAGACATTATTTAAGTCAATGAAAGCTAAAAATTTCACTAATTATGGTTATGGAATAACCTACATAATAATTGAAACAGTAGTTAACTGTTTCATAGGGCTTACTTTGTGAGGCAGATATACTGCTATTATTCCCATTCAATGGATAGAGAACTTGAAGAAAAGTTAAATGGACTGATGACATTAACACAATTCCATGTGGCAAACTTGTAATTGGATCTGAGAAGCCTGACTCCAGGTTCTATGCTATTAATTATGTTACATAGGATGTAAAGTATAAACCTTACACAGAGAAATAATTTAACTATTAAAACAATACCCAGGAAGAGCAAAGATGAGAGAGAAAAAATTTAGAAGACTATCTATCCTAATCTATTATAATCAATAACAATAAATGCTGATTTTTTTAAAGTTTAACTAAATGAATTGTATATGTAAGTGTGTTTTTCATAATTTTTTTCTTAATCTACCTGTAATCTCTTCAGAAATTGTCTTTCATGGTGAAAATTATCTGAAGTTTAGAAATTTCTTCAATTTTAATTCAGTTGTTTTTTTGTTTTTTTAAATACAGAAAAATAATTTTACTTAATAGTTTTTAATAAAACATCATTCTGAATGCACTTTTTAATTTTTACATGCAATGTATATATCTTTTTACCTCACATATGTGTATTAGGTAACAGGAAATGAATATTACACTAAGTTTAATGATGATCTGGGTGGAGAAATCCAAGGTATTTATTTTCCTTTTTTTTTGAATTTTATATGATATATTATTTTTGATGAGCTTGTGACATCTTTAATCTATTTGAATTTTCTAAGTTACATGTATTATTGGTGCTTTGTATTCATAACTTTTACATGTGTATTCATCTATATCTTTAGTCTGTGTGGCTATGTTGAAAATATTTTCTTATTTAGTTACCCATTGCTTCCACATACACTTTGCCCTTAACCACTCTATAAAGGGTATGTGCATTTGAATTTTTGTTTCAAAGTTTATATTCTTCATTATATGCTTTAAGTTTCCTCAACTAGTTTGCATATTTACTGAAACTATTCAAATGTTCTCTTTGAAGTATACAACTTTGAAAAACATAAAAAAATAAAAATTTTCTCATAATAATCAATGATGACAAGCAAAATTTACAATGAGAGTCTTCTTCACAGTAAAAATGTTTAAATAGTTTATTTTTAAGATATCACAATCTTGTTACATTCTGTCAGCTTCTTAAATGGTAACCAAGAATGTTGATAAAGTTCTTTAAATATTTTTATAGGGTTAATAAACATCTTAAAACAGAGTATTAAGCTGTCTTCTCCAAATTAAGATTTATTAAGCACTGATTATGTGCCAAACACTATGGCAAGTACTTTATATATCTCATTCGATTTATTCCTCATAGCAATTATATTAAGTAAACATGATGGCTCCATTTTATAAGGAGACTGATGGATAATTAGTAAGTAAGTTGCCTAAATTTATATATTTAGTAGACACTAGATATTGGAATCCAGATCTGACTCCAGAGTATATACTTTTAACCAGTGCAATATATTGCTTCATAAACTTTGATGTTTACCCATGTTTTGGCCTCACATAAACATTAATGGAAGACAGCTGGGGAAGCCTTTAATCTCTTAAGAGGTGTTTGGAGCTCCTGGAGAGTTCTCAGTTATTGTAGACTGCACGTTTGTGGATATGGCAAAGAGGAATGGGAATGAATGTAAAAGTATGCTATGTTAGAATTGAGTGAAATGCTTGTAAGAGATGGTTTTCTCGGTATGAGTGTATGGCTGCTCTTGAAAGTAAGATAAAACTGAAAAATTTAATCTTAAGAACAATAAAAAATTCAGTGAAGAGTTTCATAAAACAAGACAAGTAGTACATTTTGAAAATAAACTCTTTTTTAAAAAAAATTCTACTTCTTGTTTTCTTAGCATTGGTTATAGCCTGAATGAGTGTGATGGGTGAGAGAGGAGAGCACATGGTGAGTGACATCACCCACAATTATTGTGATGATCAGTTCTGAAAGCTATAATTAATCTACTGCTATTTTGCATCATAAGTGAGAGATTTAGCCAGGAGGAATAGGCTGCTGATAGGCAATAATGAAATTAAAAAACAATGCATTGTAGAATAATTATCCTTTATGCCTTAGTTGGCATAATGAGCCATTAATCTACAAAACAGTGTTATTACCTAAGAAATGCATGAACGTTTGTGCAAATGATTTTGATGAATCCTAATTGGTATTATGATATCAAACTTATAAATAAGCATATGGGAATTAGTCAGCTTTTTCCTATTCATAATTGACATGGGTAGGATATTTTTACAATCAATAAAAAAATGGAAAATTCACAATTCTTATTTTGTTCTCTAGAAAGTTTCTGTTTATATAACATAAATCAATGATCAATATTGTGGAGAATATATTTAAATATATTTGCCTGTTTAACTAGCATTTGCTAAAATATGCTTTATATTTTATCATTTCCTGGTGTCTTATTTTTAAATGAAAGTTATATAGAAAGCAGACTCTAGGGGCGCCTGGGTGGCTCAATCGTTAAGCGTCTGCCTTCCGCTCAGGGCGTGATCCCAGGATCCTGGGATGGAGCCCCATGTCAGGCTCCTCTGCTGGGAGCCTGCTTCTTCCTCTCCCACTCCCCCTGCTTGTGTTCCCTCTTTCGCTGGCTGTCTCTCTCTCTCTCTGTCAAATAAACAAATAAATAAAATCTTAAAAAAAAAGAAAGCAGTCTCTAATATTGAATTTATAGAGCAGTTTCTGAAAATTTGCCAACTTAATTTGAATTTTGTATATTCCAAAATGTCCACTTATTCAATGGTATCTAATTAAGGAGATATATTAAATTGTAGACATTAACGTAGTACTATCTGTTACCAATTCAACTTTTATGGTAGCTATCAGAAAGTTTTCTAACAGTTTGCATATGTAAATCACTGATAATGAGTCCTACTTTTTATCACTCTTAAATTGCATTAGAAAATGCAGCTTCTTCAGCAACTGCTTTTATGACTATCCATAACATTTTAGGCTTATGTAAAAGTTATCTAATAATCATACAGAAATAATACTTGCATAAAAGACAGTATGATGATTTGAGTTTACTATAAAAAATAAATGTATTCCTAACATTTTAGTTTCATCTTATAAGTAAAATGTATACACATTTACTATATAATTTCCATTGTTTCTGTTATTCAAGTACATGAGATATGTGTAGAGGGAATGTGTAAGAGGTTATACATGGAGTAAGATAAAAAGATATGCACATACAGTACTATTTATATTTACCTTAAAAGTGTAATTATTCTTTATATGTTGACTTACTGTATCACATTGATTGATTTGCAAATATTGAACCACCCTTGCATCCCTGAAATAAAACCTGCTTGACTGTGGTGAATAATCCTTTTCATGTTTTTTTGAATTCAGTTTGCTAATATTTTATTGAGGATTTTTGCATTGATGTTCAGCAGGGCTACTGGTCTATTCCCTTTTTTTTTGTGGTGTCTGTTTGGTTTTGTTATCAGGGTAATGCTGGTCTTGTTGGATGTTATTTGGAAGTTTTCCTTCCTCTTCTATCTTTTGGAATAGTTTGAGGAGAAGAAGTATTAATTCTTCTTTAAATGTTTGGTGAAATTCACCTGTGAATCTGTCTGGTCCTGGACTTTTATTTATTGGTAGTTATTTGATTAATTTTGGCATTCAATTTTGTTACTAGTAATTGGTCTATTCACATTCTCTATTTATTCCTGATTCGGGTTTGGAAGACTGTATGATTCTAAGAATTCATGCATTTCTTGTAGGTTGTCCAGTTTGTTGACATAATTTTTCACAATATTCTCATAATCGTTTATATTTATGTGGTGTCATTTGTTACACTTTCTCTCTTGTTTCTGATTTTATTTATTTGGATACTTTCCCTATTTTGTTCATGAGTCTAGCTAAGAGTTGATCAATTTTGTTTATCTTTTCAAATAACCAGTTCTTGCATTCATTGATTTTTTTCTTTACCTTTTCACTTTTTTTTTTATTCTCCATTCCATTTATTTTTTATCTGATCTTTATTATTCCCTTCCTTCTACTCAACTTGGGCTTTGTTTATTTTCTTTTTCTACTTCCTTTAGGTGTAAGGTTATGTTTTTTATTTGTGCTTTTTTGTGTTTCTTGAGGTAGGCTTGCATTGTTATGTATTTTCATCTTACAATTCCCTTCACTACATCCCAAAGATTTTGGACTATTGCATTTTTATTTTCATTTGCCTTCATGTATTTCCTGATTTTCCCCTTGATTTCTTTGTTGATCAATTGATTGGTTAGTAGTTTAGCCTCCATGTGTTTGCATTTTGGGTTTTTTTTCCCTCATGATTGATTTCTAGTTTCATACCATTGTAGTTGGAAAAGATGCATGATTTCTAAAAATAAAATTATTTATGCTTAAATTTCAGGAATCTGGACACATTATCTTAAATCAAGGCTATTAACATTTGTAAAATCAATAAATATAGTGTCGCTTTATCCTTGCAATGATTAAAAACATGTATTTAGTTTTTATTTTAATAAGCATTCTTATGTTTTAATAAGAATAAGTAATAATACTTATTTATAAATAATAAACTTTCTTTACTGATCATATCCAAGTTCATGAAGTGAGACAGAAAAATTAAAGGACAATTACTATATAGGTCTTTTTTAAAAAGGTTTTATTTATTTATTTGTCAGAGGGAGAAAGAGAGAGCAAGCAATCACAAGCAGGGGGAGCAGCAGGCAGAGGGAGAAGCAGGCTCTCCACTGAGCAAGGAGCCTGATGCAGTACTTAATCCCAGAACCCTGGGATCATGACCTGAGCCAAAGTCAGACACTTAACTGACTGAGCCACCCAGGCATCCCTATAGAGGTCTTTCAAAAAGGAAACTGAAAGCAATTTTGGGTAATTCAAGAAGTGCTTGCAACTCAACCTGGTGAATTTGATAAGGTCTCAAGAATGAGACCTGGATTTCAATATCTTTAATAACTATATACATTCAGATAAATTATTTACTAAATATGCCTTGATTTCATGTAAAGTGGAAATGATTATGATTACTTTATATAATTGCTACCAGAAATAAATAAATGAATAAATAAATAAATAATAAAATAAAATAAAATAAAATAAAATAAAATAAAATGCATAAAGTACCTGTCATGGTCCTGAGCACATAATCAGTGCTTAATAACTCTTACTTATTTCCTATTATTTGTCATTATCAATTTTATAATAGTGTCTCTCTCTCCCTTTCTCCCTCCCTTCTAGAAAGAAGAGTCTTTGTTATTCTTACACACACAGACACACAGACACACAGAAAATCTTTCATACAACATCCATTCCCCATCCTAAGTCTTGACTGCCCTATTCCTTAAACTAGTTTACTCTTTAGATTACCTATATTTTAACAAAGACTTATTTAAGAAAATGTGCACTTGTATAGCCTGGCATACTAGGGTTTACATCAGAATAAACACAGATGTTAGATCACTAAACCTAACTTTGGATGAAAGTAGATGAGGATAAAAAAGTTAACAGTAGGGAAATGAAATGGGAAGACTGGACAGATCCAGTTTTGAAATATTCAATGTAGAATGTCAAGAATTCTATAATCCTTTTCCCCCCAGTAGTCTTTAGGAAATAAATCATTACTCAAATCATTGCCTTCGCCAAAGGAGAGGGGACAGTTCAAAAGAGGTAAGTGAGAGCCTGCTTCTATCTAATATCACCTATTCTCTTTTCCTCCTATAAAGCAGTAACAGGATACTGCATGCCAGTGTTAGGTGTAACATAGGATTTTGAAGAACAGAAATGCTCCTTGGATCCTTAAATGTTCTCCTTTTCTTTCTTTCTTTCTTTCTTTCTTTCTTTCTTTCTTTCTTTCCTTTCTTTTTCTTTTTCTTTCTTTCCTTTCTTTTTTTTTAAAGATTTATTTATTTTTTATTTGAGAGAGAGAGAGAAAGAGAGTGGAGGGAGGGGTAGAGGGAGAAAAATCTTCAAGCAGATTCCCCACTGAGCATGGAGCCCACAGGGCTGGATCCTAGGACCCCAAACTCATGACCTGAGCTGAAATCAAGAGTTGGACACTCAACTGATTGAGCCACCCAGGCACTTCTATTCTCTTTTTCTTAAAATTGTATTTATGGGCACACAGCCTCAAGAGCTGCTATTTTGGAAGCTTAAAACTGAAATGTTTTCTTCCAAATGTATCAAAAATCTCTAAGATAACAGATGCTTACTTTTTAAAAAAAATTTAGAATATTGTTAAAAATAAAAGAATTTGTCAAAAATATAGGGAAAGAATTAACTAAATGGGAAATGAATAGGAAAATGTAAGAATAATTAATTGATGATTTAAGCCTTCAAAATTTTACCATGGACAAATCCTGTTGTTGTTTAGAAATCTTGCTGGTGTTTCTGTATCTACAGACAACCAAAGGTAAAATGTACAGAAAAATATTCCATGTCTTGATGAATGTGAATAAAATATTTAACAGAAACCTCAAAGGTGATTAAGCCACTTCATTCAAAGCTAGGGATTACATAGTC
>NW_024424008.1:26480272-26589905 GCF_017311325.1 Ursus maritimus
CCTTGATTAATTCAAAAAAGAAAAGTGAGAAAGATCAGTAATTACATACTGTGTATAATCAATGAAGAAAATGATTCAGGTTAATTTAGTTCCAAAATTCTTTTTTCCCTTAACAATGTTAGTTTTTCTCTTTGGAAAGCAGGGACATATATATTTATCTAGATGAAAGCATCTACTTATCATTTTTGCTTTACCAATATACATGTAGCTCTTCCTTATCCACCTACAGAGACAACATTTAAATCCTTGAAATAATCTATTTTTAAATTATCTGATCAAGTCAATGAAAAAATATCTTTTTTTTTTAAAGATTTTATTTATTCACTCGACAGAGAGAGAGACAGCCAGCGAGAGAGGGAACACAAGCAGGGGGAGTGGGAGAGGAAGAAGCAGGCTCATAGTGGAAGAGCCTGATGTGGGGCTCGATCCCATAACGCCGGGATCACACCCTGAGCCGAAGGCAGACGCTTAACTGCTGTGCCACCCAGGCGCCCCAATGAAAAAATATCTTAGAGGACTATAGATTACATAGTATACTCCAAACACCTTAACATGGCATTCTAAGCTTTAATTTATGCACTAGAAAGGTATGGCTAGACAGATATTTATTTTGATTATTTAGCTGATTTATGATAAAATCATATCATCCACAGTAGTCACAGCATTTTTATCTGTAGCATAAAAAAAAAACTAATTTATTTTAAATTAGCATTTATAGCATTTAGAGAGAACAGAAAAAGGTAAATTGGAGAAATCACTGGGGGGAGGGGTATATACCACTGTCAAAATGAGTACTTATAATTATTAAAGAGCTGAGAAAATATCTGCTGAATTCTTGTAGAGGGCAACCTGGAAAATTACAATCAGTAAAATGAGAGGCTATTTCTAAATTATTCTAAATTATGATGGTTTATTCTGGCAACTGGTAGGCTATATGCTTCTTATGTTTTTCTAATGAATATAAATGAGCTTGCCTTTGGAAAACAGATGTGATTGATTTGAAACTCTGACTCCAACACACTAGCCATGCAGACATAGTTTAGGCACTGTTTCTTTATCTGTATAAGGGGGACTATAATAACTTTCATGTGTGTAATGTTTAAAGTAGTAACATATGCAGAGTGTCTAACACATTGCCTGGGACATACTGAAAAAATACTGGTTAGTACAAATTCAATTAATTCGGTTTGTTTATAACAAAGTCTATTACAAAGAAACCTTCACTGAGATGGAAAATATTGCCTATTGATTTGATATTTCTTTTGAAAAATTTAGCTTGAAAAAGTATATTTTTTACTTTCAGATTGATGTTAATTGAACTGAAGATGTTAATCAAATCATGTCTTTTGCTGCTGAAATATTGGACTTGTGGTACTTAATAGAAAACATGATGTGTTGACTTGTCTATGATATCTTTACCAATGTGTAATAGAAAAAAACTTGTCTCTTGCTCTCATCCATCTAAATGCCCGAACTATTGATGATATATTTTAGATCCAAACCTGAATGCCTTTCTCTAAACACATCAAGAGAATTTAGAGTAACTATGCACAGAACAGTGATAGTTTTCTACCATGAAAAGTGTGTAGAAGAGTGAAAATTGGTAAATTATTTTTGGCAAGTTACCTTTTACAAATACCAGAATAATATGTTGGTTACATAAACAAAATTTAAAAAAGGGAGTAGATATGTTAAAAGAGAGAGAAAGAGAGATAGAGAGAGAGCAAGAGAGAGAGACACAGACAGAGGAAAGTGTGTAGTAATAGAAGATGAGGTCCATAAAGAAGTAAACAAACAAGTAAGTTTATATTCAGCTCTAGAATATTCATTTAATTGAATGTACTTTAGTGTTGAAGAATGATGAATAAGCAGGTACATTTTTAAGAAATACTACATCTAAAGTATTAACATTAGTGTGTAGGTAATGAATTTTTTTTCTGTATAATTAATTTAACAATAAATATTCTTGGAAGAAAACATTTTTCCTACTCCAATTCTAGTCAACTCCAAATTTACTAGATCACTTAACAGTTTTTCACCTTTCTTTGCAGAGGCATAAATTAATAATTTTTCATTTACAAGTAACTATATGTAAGGAAAGAGCAACTTGTAAAAATATCTTTGCTACCAGTTAGATACCAATGTAATTCAATAATATATTTATATGTAATGTAGAAAAGCAAACATTAAAGAAGGAGGCATTGCTGAAAATGTCAAGTACTCAGAAAAAATTTCCAGACTAATCAATTGCATAACCCTCTCTTTAAGAGTCTGAGTAATCAGTCATACTTATTTTCTTCAATATTGGCTAAAATCTAATGGAACATTATTGACTACAAAAAAAGGGGTATATGTTGTGTTCAATATTCCTTAAGAACTCTGCTTTATTATTTACCATTTAAAAATTGTTTCAGACATCTTTTAGATTCTGAAAACAAAACAAAACAAAAGAAAACATTTTAACAACATGTCTTAGCATATAAAATATATTTGTATGGAAGGAGACTACTGAGAATAAATGCAAAACTAAATATTAGCTATCCATTTTCTTCATCTACTCTTCAAAGAATTTTCTTTTAAACTGTAATTTTTCTCATAGTCAAGAAAGATATTTTTGGTTTTTGGGGAAGATGGTTGAGTAGGAAGATCCTAAATTCACCTTGTCCCATGGATACAACTTGATAACACCCACAAGAATGTAAATAACCCAGAAAATGCCACAAAGCCTGGCAAAATAAACTCTCCACAGCTAAATATAGAGAAGAGACCACATCAAAGAGTACAGGAAGGTTGAAAACATGGTCCAGAGCTAAATGGACCCATGGGGCTGTATATGGGAGGGAGGGACATGGCAAGTGTGAAGAGAGGAGTGAAATAGACTCTCACATCAGGGAGCCCACATGGGGGAGATGAATACCCATAACATTTTGCTTTGAAAATCAGAAGGGCTGAATTTTATGAGGTCTTACAGTGAGTGGGACTTAAAATATGGAACTTTAAAAATCAGCAGACTCAGTTCTGTGAGTGTCTGGAGGGTCAGAGGAAACTGAGCCCCCACACTTAAAGAGACAGGACAATAGCCTCCCAGAGATACAGCATACAAGCAGCAGTTTCAAAAAATGTCTGGGGTATATGGGAAAGAGATTATTTACTAATCTTGGAGCATGTGCAGGGGCAGTGATCCTTAGAAGTCTTCTCCAGGAGCAAAGGAGTTTGCAGGTGTAATTTCCCTCCCATGCCCCCCTGCATAAACCTAGGGATAGCTGTGGGAACCAGCTCAGGGCCAACATTGGCTTCCTAAATGTCTAACAGCACATTCTGCCCATGCTTCTCCTATGGACATGGCCCTTCCAGCCAGGCCTTGGCTCCAGCTCTCCTTCCACAATAGACCCTTATAAACATTGTTAACGCTGGGTATCCTGCGCACATACACTCCTGTAGATACATCCCATGAAACCCAACCTGCCTTGGACCCGGTGACTGCAGGTCCCCTCCCTCAGAGCACAGTGCAAACCTTGCTAACACCACACATCCTACCCCCATGCAGTTCTCTGGATCTGCCACCTCCAACACTGCCTGTTTGGGTCCCCAGCAGCTGTAGATCCCTTCCCATTGTCAAGGACTGTGCTGGCACTATTCAACCCAGACCTCTGTTCTCCTGCAAGTCAGTGTTACTGCATCTCAGGCAAATGACTGGTCTGACTCAACTGAAGCCTAGGGCAGCCCCAGACTGGCCAACCAATAACATAAGGACCAAGCCCTGACCACAACAGGCAAAGAGAGACATTGCTGATCACTGGACTGAAAGCAAAGGTGGTTCAGCCAGAATAGCAGTGTGCATGAAACACATATAGGAGAAACCCCTGAAGCATCAGATTTTGGTGAGCAGGGGACATGACACTGCAGGGCATTGCTGAATCTCTTCTTCATCAGGCCACCACTTTCATGAGTGGGTGATATAGCTCTATTTCCTAACACAAAGAAACAAACACAGAGAGTTAGATAAAATTAGGACACAGAAGAATATGTCCAAATGAAAGAATAGGACAAAATCACAGAAAGAGAGCTAAATAAAACAGAAATAATTAATATACCTGATAGAGAATTTAAATTAATGGTCATAAAGATGCTTGCTGGACTTGAGAAAAGACTGGAGGACCTCAGTGAGACCCTCAACAAAGAGATAGAAACCATAATAAATAACCAATAAGAAATGAAGACCTCAATAAATAAAATTAAAAATACATTAGATGAAATAAATGTTAGACTGGAGGAAGTAGAAGAATGATCAGTGACCTGGAAGACAGAGTAATGGAGAGCAATCAAGCTGAACAGGAGAGAGAAAAATAATAATAAAATGTAAAATTAGAATTATGGAACTCAAATACACATTTAAAGCATAATAACGTTCACATTATAGGGCTCCAAGAAGGATAAAAGAAAAAAGGAACAGAAAATATATTTGAAAAAGATAGTAGCTGAAAAATTCCTGAATTTGTGGAAGGAAACAGACCCAGGAGGCACAGAGATCCCCCAATAAAGCAACACAAGACACATAGTAATAAAAATGGCAAAAAATATTGATGAAGAAGGAATTTTAAAAGAAGCAAGAGAAAAGAAAACAGTTACATACAAAGGAAACCCCATTAGGCTGTCAGCTGAGTGTTTAGAAGAAACTTTGTAGGCCAGAAGAGAGTGGCATGATATATTCAAAGCGATGAAAGGAAACAACAACAACAACCCACAGCCAAAAATACTCAGTCCAGCAAAGCTATCATTCAGAAGAGAAGTAATAGAAATAGAGATAAAGACTTTCTCAAACAAGTAAAAGAAAAGGTAATCCATGACCTCTAAATCAGCCCTACAAGAAAATTAAAGGAAACTCTTTGAGTGGACAGGAAAGACCATAAGTAGGAGCAAGAAAAGTAGGGAACACAAAAACAGTAAAATAAGCATCTGTGAAAATAAGTATATCTATAAAAATAAGTCAAGGCATTTGAAAAATAAAAGGATGTAAAATATGACACTATATACATTAAACATGGTGGGGAGAGAAGGAAAGATTGGGTTCAAACTGTTGACTTAATATAGACTGCTATATGCACAAGATGTTATGTACTAACCTATTGGCAACCATGAATCAAAAACCAGTAATAAATATGCAAAAAAATAAAGAAAAAAGAATTCAAGTATATCACTAAAGAAAGCCATCAAACTATGGGAGAAGATAGCAAGAGAATAAAGGAATGGAGAAGAACTACAAAACAGCCATAAGACAAGTAACAAAATGACAATAAGTATATACCTGTCAATAATTATGTTGAATATAAATGCACGAATGCTCCAATCAAAAGATACAGAATTGAAAGAATGGGGGGAAAAAATCTTTATCCTGCCTACAAGAGACTCATTTCAGACCTAAAGGTACACGCAGATTGAAAGAGAAGGGACAGAAAAGGCTTTATAATGCAAATGTAAGGGAAAAGAAAGTCAGAGTAACAATACTTATAATGGACAAATAGACTTTGAAACAAAGAAACAAGAAACAAAGAAGGTCACTATATAATCATAAAGAGAACACTCTAAAAGAATTGTAAATATTTATGCATCCAATGTAAGGGAGAACCCAATTACATAAAAGCAGTTAATAACAAACATTAAGGAAGTAATCAATAAGAATACAACAAAAGTAAGGTTCTTTAACAGCCCACTTATATTGATGTGTACGTCATCCAGAAAATCAACAAGGCAACAGTGGCCTTGAATAACACACTGGACCAGATGGCTTTAACAGATATATTCAGAACATTATATCCTAAAACAGTAGAATATACATTTTTCTCAAGTGCACATGGAACATTTTCCAGAATAGATCACATATTAAGCCACAAGACAAATCTCAACAAATTCAAAATGATTAAGTCATGCTAGGCATCTTTTCTGACCACCATGCTATGAAACTAGAAATCAATTACAAGAAAAAAATCTGTAAAGAACACAAACATGTGGAGGTTAAATAACAAGCTACTAAACAATGAATGGGTCAACCAAAAAATCAAAAAGGAAATAAAAAAAAATGCATGGAGACAAATGAAAATGGAAACACAATGGTACAAAATCTTTGGGATGTAGCAAAAGCTGTTCTAAGAGGGAAGTTTGGGGGCACCTGGGTGGCTCAGTTGGTAAAGTGTCTGACTCTTGGTTTCAGCTCAGGTCATAAGAGGATCTAGCCCTGCACTTCTGCACAGCAGGAAGTCTGCTTCCCTTCTCTCTCTCTCCCTCTGCTCCTCCCCCTGCTCATGTACATTCTCTCTCTCTAAAATAAATACATAAATCTTAAAAAAAAGTTTATAGCAATACAGGCATACCTCAAGAAGCAAGAAAAATCACAAATAAACAACCTGACATTAAACCTAAAGGAGCTAGAAAAAGAACACACAAAACAAAACTAACAGAGGGAAGGAAATAATAAAGATTAGAGCAGAAATAAACAAAACGGAAACTAAAAGAAAAACCCCACTAGAACAGATCAATGAAACCAGGAGCCGATTCTTTGAAAAGATGGATGAAAATGATAAACCTTTAGAGACTTTCATCAAAAAAAGACAGAGAAAGGACTCAAACAAAATCAGGAATGGAAGAGGAAAAATAACACACAACAGAAATACAAAGATTGTAGGAGAATGTCGTGCAAAACTATATGCCAACAAATTGGACAACCTAGAAGAAATGCATAAATTCCTAGAAACATATAACCTACCAAAAGTGAATCAAAAGAAAGAGAAAATTTGAACAGACCAATTACCAGCAATGAAGTTGAATCAGTAACCAAAAAATCCCAACAAACAAAAGTCCAGGACCAAACAACTTCACATGTAAATTCTACCAATTGTTTAAAGAAAAGTTGATACCTATTCTTCACAAACTATTAAAAAAAAAAATAGAAGAGGAAGGAAAGCTTCCAAATTCATCATATGAGGCCAGCATTACCCTGACACCCAAACCAGATAAAGGAACTCCAAAAACAAGAGAACTACAGGCCAATATCTATGATGAATGCAGGTGCAAAATTCTCAACAAAATACTAGCAAACCAAATCCAAAAAAAAAAAAATGCATTTAAAAAACATTCACTATGATCCAGTGAGATTTATTCCTGGGATGTAAGTGTGGTTCAATTAAAAAAAAAAAGAGAGAGAGAGAGAGAGAGAAGAAAACATGAACCGACATTTCTCCAAAGAAGACATATAGATGGAACCCTCATTAATTGTTGGTGGGAATGCAAACTGGTGCAGCCAGTCTGGGAAACAGCATGGAGGTTCCTTAAAAAATTGAAATAGGACTACCAAATGATCCAGTAATTCCCCTACTGGATATTTACACAAAGAATATGAAAACACCAAATTGAAAATATATATACACCGCTATGTTCATTGAAGCATTATTTACCATAGTCAAATTATGGAAGCAGCTCAACGCCCATCAATAGATGAATGGATAAAAATATGATATATATATATATACACACACACACACACAAACACACACACGATAGAATATTACTCAGACATAAAGAGAATGAAACCTTGACATTTGCAACAACATGGATGGAGTTAGCAAATATAATGTTAAGTGAAGTAAGTCAGTCAGAGAAAGACAAATACCATATGATTTCACTCATATGTGGAATTTAAGAAACAAAACAGAGAAAAAAAAGACAACCCAAAAACTGTCTTAACTATAAAGAACAAACTGATGGTTACCAGATGGTTACAGTAGGATGGGTGAATTAGGTGAAGGATTTAAGAATACATTTATCATGATGAGCATAAGTAATATACATAATTGTTGAATCACTATATTGTATGCCTGAAATTAATATAACACTGCATGTTAACTATACTGGAATTAAAATAAGAAAAAGAAAAAATATTTTTGAGGGATTCAGAAGCAATACAAGCTCTAAAGTTTTCAAATACATTAACAAGGTCTGTCCATTTGTTATTTGAGACAGTATACACAAGCTTACATCAAAGGATATATTTTTCCAAATATTTCCCTAGTTAAACACTTAAAAGAGTTGCCAAGATTTTGACCATAACAAAATGTAACAGTAATTGGCTTAGTGCTTCTGAAAATGTCCCTGAAGTGTTTTTGGAATGGTAGCATTACAGCTACTTTTCAACTCTGAATTGTATAGGCTTATACAAATATTACCACAAGCTGTTCTTTTACTCTCATTTTCTTGGAGTCACAGAGCTCCATAATGTCTGTTCATGCACACTGTAGCTTTTAATAACATCCTGATATTCCATTAGTGGTTTCAATTGTTAGTGGAACTATATATATCAAGATCTATGGTCTAATTACATGCAATTTAGGTTATAGTGTAATTTTCCATGACAATATATCAACACCCTGTAATTTTGATATGTTGATTTATCTGGAATTTTTCATGAGAAGAAAATGTATAAAAATTAGATGAACCAAACACTGACAGTCTTGGTTTTACTGATCATATATATATATATATATATATATATATATATATATATATATATATGTGTGTGTGTAATTTTACTTTTAAAGAAGTGAATTCCTTTGGAGATTAAGTGTCAAAGGTTTACTTTTTATCATACCACTTAATGTTTTATGGCAAGTATGATCTATAGATTTGAGTTAAAATATGAAAAAAATAAATAAGGTCCACTGTGACTCAAAGTCCTTTATTAACCACATGTAAAGATTATTAATAATATATTAATAAATATGTATTAAATAAACACAGCCATAAAGCTTATTCTTTTTATAATTATAGTCTTTAATGCAAAAAATATTTTTGAAATGAAATTTATGTGTCTTATTAAAACACACTCATCAAACCTTAGTTATTTTTCCCAGTTGACTTGAAGAACCCAACAACAGAGATTTTTGAATTCAATTAACTGCTTCAAATTAATCTTGAGCTTTATCATATTAGAGACATTGGAAAAATCAAGATAGAAGAAAAAATGAACGAGAGAAAAACCTTAGTGCTTCAGACTTCTTCACATACCAGAATTATTTCTCAACTTTTTTCTCTGCAAATTCACTTCCAATTCACTAAAACAAGTTAAATCCACAAATTTTGCTCTGAGCATTGTTTTGGATTTTTTAAAATGAACCCAAAATATGGTTAAGGATAGATATTTTATCTATACACACAAATACTTGTGTGTGTGTGTGTGTGTGTGTGTGTGTGGTATAGTTCAGAAGTTCAAATGAAGAGAAGATCACATTCATTTTGGTTATGTAAGCTTTAAGCTAGGTTGTGAAAACACCATCTAATATAGCTATTTCCGTCTCTTCACTTTTCCCAGTGTGTTTTTTAGTGCCTGTAGTGCCTTCCTTATTTTCTGTCAAATATTGTCTCTGTTATCATTCCCAGAAATGTCGATTGTCACTTCTTTCATGAGATTTTTCTAGTCTATATGTTTAACATTACCTGCATCCCTCATAAGCTAACTTACAACAACATCAGTCAATTTTAGGATTTAATGTGTGTTCTAGTAGAAGGATTACTTTTATATTTGGTTTTGACTTAGTAGGAATAAACTTTTCTCTATTATTCAATTCAGCAAACGTTTTTATTGAGATTTTGTTTTGATTACATCAATAAAATGTACGTTTTTATATAATTTTTATTTTGAATTAGCTGAAAAACATAGAAATATATAATTTATATATCATGCTAGATAATTTGCATAAAGAAAACAGGATTAATAATTTCTACTTCATAAATGCAAGGATAAAAATAAAATAAAGCATTTAGCACAAGACTTGGATGTAATAAATGATAACATTAAATTAAAAAGATATTAACCAAATCCAGTTTTGTGTAAAGAATTCAGTTGAGTTGTTCTAAAGAAAAAAAATTTAGACAATATGAAAAAGCAAGTTTTAAACCAAAACCAAATATTAACATAGGAAAAAGTCCTATTGTTTTCTTGCAACACAGTGATGGATAAATAAGGTAAGACCACAATTTTATTCTATTCTTATCAGTCAGGCAAAAATTAAAAGTGGGCATAGTATTTCTTGTTATAAAATATGCAATGCAATGAGTAGTTTTATAAACACTATTGCTGGAAAGACATACATAAATGACTTTTTGGAAGGGAAATGTGGCAGTCATTTTTTCAGAAATTGAAGTGGGTATAATTTTGGCTCAGGAAACCAAATCCACTCTTAACGAATTTATTGTGCTAAATCACATACTTAAAGAAATAAGTACATGCCTTTTCACATCAACATTTTTGATAATTAATTTTTTCTCTTAGGGTCAATAGTAAGAAATAAATGAGTAAAATATGGTTCATTTAGAATATTCAGACATTTAAAAAAAACAGGTTTTTACTGATAATATGTGATCTCCAACATACATATTTATTGAAATCCCTTTTAGACTCATAATTTACCACTTATTTTTCCTTTTATGATTACAGAATTCAACTTTTGTTGTGTACATTAAGAAAATATATAACTAATATGATAACCAAGATTTCAGGATTCATAATTATTTCAAACACATTCATTGGTTAAATATTTGTGATTTTATTTTTAATACGTTCAAATGTATGCATCATCAAACAATTTAAATTTTGATTTGTTCAAAGTAATCTCCATGAATTGACATGCATATATGGCATTAATGTGCATATATAGAAATATAAATATAGGTACTCTCTTGCTGATCACTTAAAACATACACCGTGATATTTCAGATTTAGTCATTGAGCAACTGTAAGTATCCTCTGTAGAAATACAGACATGGTTTTAAATATTAATTGCACTTTGCTTCTTTATCTAATGCATTGAATGAAACTTTATATTCCCAAGGATCTTGCCTCAAGGCACATTCTGATGTATGAATGGATTATAGATAATAATATAAAGGAAGTATTTTTAAATATTTTAGGGTTTGTATAAAAACAGATACAAGTATTTTTTTGTGGGTGTGCTAAAGAACCATCCTATGCGTGTTTTTACCTGCCTTAGGAATTATATATATTACTATATATTACGTACATAGATCATCGGTTTAGCTTAATGTAGAGCAAATTGATATATAAAAATCAAAATATACATTTGAAAACATGTTGGGTAATAATAATTGCAAAATACTATTTTATTTATAAAGATTTTATATGGTTCTGCTCTTATTGAAATCAGAAGTGCTTATACAATGATTTGAGTGTTCAAAAATTATTCACCTTTTATATAAATATACAATATTTATAGTAAGACAAGTCTGTATTTTAGCAAGCAATACATCAGACAGTTGCTCTATCAACAACTGGTCTGGCAAAGCCATCTGTACAAAATATATTTTTATGGATGACATGAGTAAGAATGTGTTACCTTTGTGAGAGGTATTAAAATCAGAAGTTTTTCTTTCATTTTTATAATTTATTTTTACCTTTAACCTCCTTCTAAAATTCAGTTGACTAATGATTTGTCAGAGCATGTTAACAATTATTTGAAACCTCCAGATTTCATGCTCAAAAGTACAATGGTTGATGAAATTTTCCCCACAATCTGGATTAAATGTTAACAGGTTTGCAGACTTTATTAAGATCTCTATTGAAACTATCCTATTTCCCAGTCAAAAGAATTTTTCTTATGCGACATTGAAACTTTGTCCATTGTAAAATAAGGCAAGAATAAAAGCATGCAATATAAATGACCTCATACTTCAGAATTTTTGAAATATAGGATTTTCTGTTAAAGAAAAAGAAAGAAAAACTCTTTTTACAATGAATGAAGTTCAGATGCCAAGATAAGGGTGTGAGCATATAACTCATAACATATAGTACTAATTTCATGATAATATTCATTTGAAATTAACTTAATGTCAGTAATATATACAATATTTTAGGCTTTGAACTATAAAGATAAAGATTAAACCAAATAACTTGGAAAGATTTAAAATAGAGGAAAAACCTACTGCACAAATATAATGTATTCTGTATTGTTATTAAAATATCATTAAATTTAGTTTTATGCATGTATATATGTTCACACCTTTTTAAAAATTAGAAATCATCTTAGCATATGATAGCTCTTGGTGTTATATTTCATAGAATTGCTAAACAGTTCATTGATTTTCTTGAGCTAATTACAATGTTTTTTGCCTACGCTTCAATTGTATCCATATTTGATCATTGTCTGCTTGTCTTTTGTTGTATGGTGAATATCAAAGCTTTTTTTACTCATTCAGTTTTACTAACAATCACTATTTCATGTGGATAAAACTTTCAAATTGTACACTTTTTAACTACTCAAGTACTGTTTTTAAGATTTTATTTATTTGAGACAGAGTGAAAGTGAGAGAGATCACAGAGGGAGAGGGAGAAGTAGACTCACCTCTGAACTACTCAAGTACTTTAAAAAATATCTGCTTAGCTAAAAAAAATAGTATGTGTAAAGTGAGACAAAAAAAATTCTACTTGTGAAAATAGCAGAGTAGATGAGTTTTGCAATAACTCTTCTGTTGTGGACAATGAAAATAATAGACAAAAAGCAAAAGCAAATTTTTTTTTGGCATCAGACATTTGTCAAATGAGTGTAAAATTGACTCATGAAAAACAAGGATATACATTTAGAGCAGTAACCAACATTTGAGGCTGCTTTAACCTTTCAGAAGTTTTGTAATTCCAGAACAGTAATATAGAACATGAGAAGAAAACAATGCTTTGCAGATTCATGAGATAGAGTTCAGGGCCCACTGAAGTCGAGTGATCCTGGTAGAATCACAGGCTTTCTTGTGAGAGCCTAGAGGAGCATAATCTGGGAATAAGAATAAAATCCAAATAAACTAAGTCTGTCTGGGATAAACACATATATTCAAATAATTTTCTTTCCTAAGTGTATTTAAGGTGATTGGATAGTTTAATTAAAAACATGAAATAAATCTATATTTATATTTACCATCCAAAACTCAATAGAATTATCAAGTCAACTAAGAAGATAAGATGAAACTAAAAATTAGTAAGAAAAGAAATCACAGAAATGAGCTATTATCAGATAATAATTTTAGAATAACTTTTCCATAAGTGGATAATTTTAACATCCTCATAACTATTAGAGAAAAATGAAAAGTGTAAAATATAATAGAAATTCTAGAGTTAAAATATACAATGCAAAATAACTGAGTTTAAGAATTCAATCATAGGTTTAACAGAAGATTAAGCAGAACTGTAGGAAAAAATAGGAAAAAAAAGATGTACTTGAAATATTTAGAATAAGTTTCAGAGTAATAAAAAGTTAGAAAATATAGAAAGAGTTCAAGATTGATATGGAATATAGCCACAAATTTATATGTCATATGAATTCCAGATTGATAGGAGAAAAAATGGTGCTTCCAAGAAGAAAGAGCACCCAAAATATAATTATATGGAGAAGATAGCCTGCCAATATCATATAAGCTTGTATGAGGATGCCTCTGGAAAATGTTAACAACTTACTAAAATGTAAGTGTTGCCTCCTATGTGAGTAGAAAGCCTATGTAGACCTCAGATATAGGGAGATTTGCACACATTTTCAAGCCTGTCCTCCAAAAAACCCACGAGAAACTTACAGGAAAGATAGGGGAAAAGGTAGAGCTTAACTACTTTTCCTTTGAAAGTGGGGTGCACATATTGACTTGTTTCTAGTGAACAGAGTATAGGTACTGCCATAACCAAATAATCAAGGTGAACATCCTAATGAGTTAATACCATGTACTCCTGATGGGCTGCAATGAGATCATATACTCTTTGATATTCTTCCAAAAATAAATATCCCTAACCATAGTATAATCATAAGAAAACATCAGACAAATTCAGTCTGAAGGACATTCTATGAAATACTTGATTATTACTCTTCAAAAGTGTCAAAAAGGAAAAAAAAATAGGAAAAATACCTATTTTTAGTGACAGAAGCCCAGACTAGTGGTTATCATGGGAGTGGAACATGATGTTGATTGTGAAGGAACATGACTAAAACATGTAGTGATAGAAATGTTCTTTTCTTGATGGAAGTGGTAGTGGTGGGTGCATTGGTCTATACCATATACATTTATAAAAATTCAGTAAGCTATGCAATTGAGATTGGTTTACTTTACACACCTTACTGCATAGTTTTACATGAATTTTATACTTCAATAAAATATTAAGGATAAAAGTAAGAAAATATTAATAAAATGAAACTCTCCTAAAAGATACACAGATACATCTGAATAAATGAGAAAACTTTTTCCTTTCTTGGAGAGGATGGTTTAGTGGTGTAAAATGTTAATTTCTTCCACATAAATATACAAATTTAGTGTAATTCACATATAAATACAAACAAGTTTTTCTCTCTCCCAGAAATGGCACGATAATTTTAGAGTTTGTATAAAAAACAAATATTTATACATAATAAAGGACATCTAATAAAAAGGCCAGTAAGAGGCCAAATATTCCCTTCGTATTAAAATATTTATAAGGCCTCTATAATTAAAACAGTGTATTGCTACAAAAATAGATCAGGGGAACAAAATAAAGAGTCTAGAAATAGAAACAAGTACATCAGTATCTGTTAACAGTTTTATGGAAAATATTAATATACTAAGTTGGGATATTTTGATAACCATTTGTAATGATAACACTTGATTCATAACTCATATTGAACACCAGAAAATTTTAATATTGGTAAAAGATTTAAATATTAAAAACATAAGTACCTCAATTAAAAACATCGATTAATTAACATATCTGAGAATGAGGGAAGGCTTCCAACTATGAGTTAACATTGATATTTAAAAAATGAAAAATTGACAAATATAATTACAACTTTTTTTTTTAAAGATTTTATTTATTTATTTGACAGAGATAGAGACAGCCAGTGAGAGAGGGAACACAAGCAGGGGGAGTGGGAGAGGAAGAAGCAGGCTCATAGCAGAGGAGCCTGATGTGGGGCTCGATCCCAGAACGCTGGGATCACGCCCAGAGCCGAAGGCAGACGCCCAACCGCTGTGCTACCCAGGCGCCCCTATAATTACAACTTTTAAAACGATTTCATGAGACAAAACCATAAACCATGTCAAAACTGAAATGTTCAATAAGCTGGGAAAAATATTTGCAATATTTATCACAAATTTTTTAAAACCCTATGTTTCATGTATATGTGTCTCTTACATATATGCATATATATGGTTATATGTCATATATATACATATACATACATATATATGACTATTTATATCATATGTATATATATGATTCTCTATTATATATATGTATGTGTGTGTGTGCATGATTCTCAAAACCTGAGAACAAAGGACAAAAAGAAATGAACAGCAGTTCGTATCGCAGTATACAAATGATTCTTACACTGATGAAAAATGAACTCCACATTATTCACAATAAGAGAAAAGCAAATTTAATTACACTGAGGTGCCACTTCTGAACTTTTTCTTTGGAAATTTTCAAACACTCGACACAAAACTATTTTAGTGACACAGTAAAGGAAACTAGTATTCTCATACACTGTAAGTGACAGTAATAATAGTAAAACACTTCTGGAAAAAATGGTAATATCTAACTACATGTGTATTTATTAATGTTAATATACTGGTCATAATATAAAACTATAGGTTTTAAGATGTTACCATTGGGAGAAACTAAGTACAGGGTACCATTATCTCTCTGTAATATTTCTTATAGCTGCATGTGAATATTCAATTTTCTCAAAGTAAGAACTTTAATTAAAAGAAAAACAAAAACATTAGTTTAGGCTAATGACTATCTTTAGGAGGGAAAGAGTTTAGTAAGGGGGACAATGGATATTCTGATTTGTTGGTAATTTTCTATTTCTTAACAACCTGAATTGTGGTTAACCAGGACTATCATTTTGTGATACGTCATTAAGGTAAATAATTGTTAGATTTGGAAATCTCTATATGAACATTTATTCCAATTTGTAATGTTTTTGTTGTTGTTTGTTTTTTAATAAAGGTGGAAAAATTAATCTTAACTTGCTAGGCATTTTGGTTTATTGATAAAACTTTCGTAACAAAGTAGGCATCACTAGTAGACTCTGTAGAAACACTGAGATACAGGGAGCAGAAAGGGAGTGACTTTCTCTTTTCAGCTTGTATACACAGAAAGAATTTTCTAAATTAGTTCTGGGGTTTCTTGAATTGGGTCTTTAATCTGATTACATTTTAAAACACTAATCATTCTGTTTGTAATTGTAAAGAGACCACTGATAGTCCTATGGCATGATCTGACAATAGAAATCTGCAAAATTTCACTGTTGGGTACTTGCAGTGAAACATTTATAAGAAGAAAGAATCTTGGTGACAAATATTTTTAAATGTATTTGTCAAGCTAATAAGTACAATGAGATTGTCTGGTTGCTTGTAATGTCACTGGACAAAGTGGGGAAAGAAAAGTATGAGCTCCAGGATTTAAATCCTGGGCTAGAGACCTGAAAGCTTCTACATCTGCCTTAAAAGGGACCCTTATCTCCAATAGACACAGGTCTGAGACTGACAAACTTCAAACTCCGAATCTTATCCTGCAAGTTGCTGAATTACCACACAAATTAAATTCAGGTTTTAAGGTTGTTACCGTTAAAAAGGGAACAATGATTGGGAAGGAATAAGATCCCCAACGTTAGGATGGGATATATGAAAGACATGATAGTACTAGGAAATTGAGCCCTTAAATTTTGATGAGACTTCCTTCCCAGTAGAAGCAGCTACTTCATCCTCAGTAGAAGCAAGCAACCCACCACTAATACAAGTACCTTCACCTCCCCCATCAGAGGGGATTAAACTGATATTGCCTGAACAAACTCTAATGACCTTCCCTGGAGCAGTTGCCTTACAGGACAATTCTGTTTCTCTTCAGGACCCATCCTACCACCCCTCTTTCTTCTAAACATGTAACTAAACATTCCAAAAGAAATAGTTGTTTTCTAATTTATATAGACAGAAATCTGGGGAATATTGTCACTCACCTGACCTACTGAATTCAGGACTGACTTCCTGAACTCAGAAACTCCTAGTAGCTTTTACCTGTCAGTCTTACCTTTTAGAAACTAACAAACTGCTGGAACAGAAAAAGAAATGTTTAAGGTAAAGCAGAAAGTGCCAGAAGTGCCAGACAGTTAACTCAGCCTCATTGTAATGTTAAATCCCCCTCTGAATATTCATCCCAAACCCTGATAAAAGGAGCCTGCTTTCCCTGTGGGGAGTCACAGCATTGGAAATTATTCCCTGTGGCCTTATTTGTACACATAAAAATGAGCTTGTGAGGCTAACTCCACCTGGTGTAGTCTTTGTCTATAACTCACCAAGGAACAGAGCCACTTTGGTTCAGTAACAGTATGTGGGGGGATGGATATTAAGGGTATGAAAAAATGGTAGGAGAAATATAAAGTTGGATGATATGGCTATGGATTGATATGGCTTCACTGAGCAGGGATTCTGCATTTAATATTCTAATGGTTAGGGAGTTAGAAAGGCTCTGTTTGGCTTGTTGGTAGGCTGAAACATGTACCAAAGAGTGATGTATAGTGAGTGAGTTAGAAATGCCAGGCTTGCCTTGTTTCACAGAAAGAACAGAATTCAAAGTCTTAGGGGAGTTGGAATGTTAGCGTGGATTTGTCATTTAAAACCTACTCACTTACACTGGAAGGAGCCAGAAGGCACACTTTTACCAAAACTGTAAGAAATAAATTTGTGAAGGGAGCCCAGCATTCCTGAAATCCTGTGTGATCTCTATTCTCTGTAGCCCAGATCTTACAGTGGAAACTGCAGTCACTGAATTTGGAAACCTAAATACAATGGGACTAATTATACCACAGGGCTGCAGGGGCCATGCGGTGGCTCTCAACACTCAAAGTAACATGGTTATGGTTACCCTGATGGACAGTAGAATCATAGCAGCAATTAGAATAACCTGACTTGCACAGACCTTTGGCATTGGCTAGGTGATTATGGCATTCCTAGAAGTAAAATTGACAGGAAGCCTATGAAATTCTTATTTGATCTGCATAAGCAGAGAAGTTTTAGGTCAAGTGAACAAAAGTCTAAGTTGAATCATACAATCAGAGTCGTGGTTGCTGACTCAATTCCCAGTTGTAAGCCAGTTTATAGTCCCATAACTCCTTGAATAAAATCAGGCTGGGATAACCTTGATGAAGGACCCCATTATGGTATAATAATTTTATACCGTTAATCTTTATCCCAGCTATCTCCAAAAGGACCTTTGCCTTATTACTATAGTAATTGGTATTGGGGCAGAGGAAATGATTGGACCTTTGGAGGACTATTGGACACTAGCTTTGAAATACCACTGATTCCAGGAGACCCAAAATATTACTGTGGTCCGCCAGTAGCAGTAACAGTTTGTGAAGATCAGGTGATCAATAAAGTTTTAGCTCAGACCTATTGCAGAACAAGCCCAGTGGGTTCCCAGGCCTATCCTGTGGTCTTTTCCCCAGTTGAAGAATGTATAATTGGAACAGACATATTGAATAGCTAGAGGAATCCCCACAGTGGTTTCCTGACCTGTAGAGTGAGAGCCATTAGAAGAGGCCAAGTGGAAGCCAATAGAACTGTCTCNGCCTAGGGAAAGAGTAAACCAAAAGCAATACTTCATTCCTTGAGGGAGTGCAGAGATTAGTGCCACCACAAAGGATTTAAAAGATGCAGGCCTGGTGATTCTATCACATTCCGTTCAACTGGCCTATTTGTCCTGTGTGGAAGACAGACGGATCTTAGAGAATTACACTGGATTATTGGAAATTTTAACCAGGTGGTGACTCCAGGTGCAGTTATTGTACCAGATGTATTTTCATTACTTGAGCAAATTAACATATCCTTTGGTAAATGCTATGCAGCTATTGATCTTGCAAATGCTTTTTGTTTGTCCCTGTTAATAAAGACCACCAGAAGCTGTTTACTCTCAGCTGATAAGACCAATGATACACCTTCATTGTCCTTCCTCAGGAGTATATCGACCCTCTGTCCCTATGTGATAAATTAGTTTGCAGGGATCTTGATTGCCTTCCCCTTCTACAAGTTATCACACTGATCTATTACACTGATGACGTTAAGCTGACTGGATCTAATGAGCAAGAAGTAGCAACCATTCTAGACTTATTTGTAAGACATTCGCATGCAAGGAAATAGGAAATTAATCTAACAATAATTCAAGAGCCTTCTACCTTAGTGAAATTTCTAGGGGTTCAGCAATGTGGGTCAAGTCGGAATCACCCTTCTTAGATGAAGGATATGTTGTTGCATCTGGCCCTTCCTATAACTACATTGTATATATTGGAGACCACATATTCCTCATTGGAGTGTGTTACTCTGGCCCATTTACTGAGTGACCTAAAAAGCTGATAGTTTTCAGGGATGCCCAGAACAAGAGAAAGCTCTGCAATGTAGGTCCTGGCTGTCATGCAAGATGCTCTGCCATTTGGACTATAGTATCCAAAAGATCCAGTGCTGTTTAAAGTGTCGGTGGCAGATAGAAATGCTGTTCGTAGGCTTTGACAGGCCCCTAAAGGTGAATTTCAGTTCAGGCCCTTAGGATTTTGGTAGCCAAGTCCTCTGATCCTCTACAGAAGATCTCTCTTTTTGAGAAACAGCTCTTGGCTTACTAGTAGAAACTGAATGCTTAGCTATGGACTACCAAATTGCCATGCAACTGAACCATCCATCATGAACTGGGTATTATCTGACATACCAAGAAATAAAGTTGAGTATGTACTTCACTATAAAGAGTGGTATATATGAGATTGGACCTGAAAAGGCTCTGATGGCATAAGTAAGCTATATGTAAAGTTTCCCAAATGCCTGTGGTTCTTTCTCATGGCACACTGCCTTCTCTCTCCCAACCTCCACCTATGGTCTCCTGTGGAGTTTCCTATAATCAATTGACAGAGGAAGAGAAAACTCAAGTGAGTTGTTATATATTTAAGAACAAGTAAATAATTTATTAACTGTGTGACTTTAAGTATGTCATTCAAATCTTTCTTGTCTCTGTTTTCTCATCTATAAAGTGAAAATTTTAATCATTTCTGTGTCATAGGAAAATTGTGAGAAATAGATGATTAATAAAGTATATGTAAAGAAATTAGAACAAAGTCTGAAATGTTTTGTATAAGCATACTTATTATCATAAATTATTATTATTTTTAAAGATTTTATTTATTTATTTGACAGAGATAGAGACAGCCAGCGAAAGAGGGAACACAAGCAGGGGGAGTGGGAGAGGAAGAAGCAGGCTCATAGCGGAGGAGCCTGATGTGGGGCTCGATCCCATAACACCGGGATCATGCCCTGAGCCGAACGCAGACGCTTAACAGCTGTGCCACCCAGGCGCCCCCATAAATTATTTTTTTATCAGAAATTTAGATAGGATTAAAAGGTATGTGGAATCTTTATCATTTAATGTTCCTTCCAGCAGTGAAATCTATGTTTCTAAAAATAAATGCTGAATTATTTTGCCAAATAAATTTGTCTAAATCAATTACTTGGATGAGTATATAGACTTTATGAAAGAATGACTTCCTAAATATATTCTTTTTAGGATAGTAGACATTATTCTAAATTTATTTTTTCTGGATTTGTAGGGTCTAAAAACAATACTGCATATTCAGCCAAATTTGAGCTGACTTTTTAATATCCCTCATTATTTTATTTCAGCATGAATGGCCATTCATATATTTCCCTGTTACCAAATATAGCACTCATGGGTCATGAAGATATTAACAACTCACACTTGTTCCAAACACTGAAACATTTCAAGTGTAAATAAAATATATTGGTTAAAATGAAGACTCTGACACCACACCATATGCCACAGGGCTATTTTTATACTGTGATATCAAACTCTGAGCTCGAAAAAAATACCCTGATCTTTCTCATTAATTTTTGCCAACTTCCTGAATAAGCCTCACACATTTTTGCTTTGTCTTGCCTTTTCTCAGCTCATTACTTTATTCAACAAACATCTCTTGAACAACTACCATGTATCAGGAAATCTATGCACTGTTAAAAATAGGCAAAAGAAAAAAAAACTGCCTCAAGAGAATTTTATGTATCTATGTGAGAAAGACATTGAAAAAAATGTTACACACACACACACACACACACACACACACACACACACAATGTTGGATAATGATAAGGATTTAGGAAAAAAACAAAGCAGAGAAAAGGAATTTAAAGCCTGGAGATAATGGGCACTGACCTTTTATTTGAGTGATCAGGAAAGAACAAACTACTCAGAGGGACTATGATATACTATACTTAGGTATAAACCCAACAAAAACCATGCACGATCTGTTGCTGAAAACTACAAAACAGTGATGAAAGAACAAAACAAAACAAAAAACTAAAAATATACAGATATGCTGAATATATATATATTCTATTTTCTAAAATTCTTCGAAGCAATAGGAGCTAAATCATTGACCTGGTAATGTTTCCATTTACAATCCTGCATTGACTAACACCATAGTGCTAGTGAAGACTGTTGCAAGGACTGCTCTCAGACAAAACCTGCAGTTAGCTCATTGCTGGACAACTGTATTAATCTGGCTTTGAGAACACTTTATAATTTGTTGTGCTGCTACTATGCTGACACTGAGGAAAAAAATCCATCATTGATCTTCCACCATTATTCAAGTCCTAATATTCTCCTGTGTTATAATGAAAATGTTTAACATTGCCAGGTGGATTGACAACCATATAACTTTCTCCAAAAGATGGGCAGGCTTGTAACCATTCCTTTAAATTTCTCTACCAGTATTTTCTACTTTTTTTTTTTCTGGGGCCCTGAAGTTCAGCTGGTTAGGAATGGCAAGGATCCCAGCTTTTATCTCCTTATTTCCTGAAGATCTACATAATATTTTGAAGAAAGAAAATGATTAAAAAATACTACGTTAAGAAAAACAAAACTGGAGGTCTAAACAGTGATCAAGATCTAAATATAAAGCTACCTTACTCAAGGGAATGTAGTTGTAAGGACTGATAATCAGACCAATAGATAAAATAGAGTCCTGAAAACAAAAATCTCCTATTCATGATTTACAATGTGACCTGGACTAGAGAAATAATGATTTTATACATTGTTCTGAGTCAACTTGTACTGTTTTTATATTTATTTATTTATAGTCCTAATTAATCCATAATTTATTATTTCTTAGAATAAGCTTATATATGTGTTAAAGTGAGTTTATACAAGTACTTTCAGTAGCGTTAATATGTAATCATATCTAAATTTTCATATAACCACATAAATAAATATAAATAAAGTGGTATAACTATACATGGATTGATTCAGTCAGGACATATTGAATTCATGCCTTGAGCTATACATGGATTGATGCAGTCAGCATGTACTGAACTCATACCTTGAGCAATAGTCAAGCTAGAAAAACAATGCACAGTCCCGACTCCCTGACCTCACTGTGTGCTGGGGCATTGATACACATCACTGAAAAATTCATTGCACTTAAATTTATAGAGATTAGAGAAAAGAATGGCATTTGCTAAGTTCTCAGCATTTCAATTTATGTTATCACATTAATTTCAAAAGTTATATTGAGAAACGTCTTTGACCTTGGCTGCAGCAACTTCTTACTAGACACATTACCACAGGCAAATGGAATAAAAGCAAAAATGAACTATTGGGACTTTATCAAGATAAAAAGCTTCTGCACAGCAAAGGAAACAATCAACAAAACTAAAAGGCAACTTATGGAATGGGAGAAGATATTTGCAAAGACATATCTGATGAAGGGTTATTAGTATCCAAAACCTACAAAGAACTTACCAAACTCAACACTCAAAAAACAAATAACCCAGTTAAGAAATGAGCAGAAGACATGGATAAATAGTATTCCAAAACAAAACAAAACAAAAAGGCATCCAGATTGGCTCACCGACGTGTGAAAAGATGCTCAACATCACTTATCATCAGGGAAATACAAATCAAAACCATGATGAGATACCATTTCACACCTGCCAGGATGGCTAAAATTAAGAACACAAGAAACAACAGGTGTTGGTGAGGTGCAGAGAAAAGGTAACACTCTTACACTCTTGGTGGGAATGCAAACCAGTGCAGCCACTCTGGAAAACAGTATGGAGGTTCCTCAAAAAGTTAAAAGTAAAACTTCCCTGTGGATCCAGCNTAAGTGAAATAAGTCAGTCAGAGAAAGACAAATACCATATGATCTCATGTATATGTGGAATTTAAGAAAGAAAGCATATGAACATACAGGAAGGAGGAAAATTAAAAAAAAAAAAGAAGAAGAGAGGGAAACAAGCCATAAGAGATTCTTAACTATATAGAGAACAAACTGAGGGTTGTTGGAGGGAGTGGGGTGCAGGATGTGCTAGATGTGTGATGGGTATTATGGAGGGCACTTGTTATGATGAGCACTGGGCATTGTATGTAAGTGATGAATCACTGAATTCTACTCCAGAAACCAATATTGCACTGTATGTTAACTACCTAAAATTTATATTAAAAAATAATAAGAAGAAATGAAAAAAAAAGTTCACAAAAGATCTTAGGATGTCTTGAAACAATGATATTTTTTGGCAACTTTTTAATGAAAATACCATGTAGAAATATAACTAGCCATGAGTACAAAGCAAGTTTTGCTTAGGAATGGTCTGCCTTTGAGGTTGGAAGCTATCAGCATCAATTCTTTTTATTTTCTTTATATGTAGACTCTCTGTACTGCCCCTGCTGTAAAGATACGTCCTGCTGCATTCCTACTCCTTTCTCCTATTCATTTTTGAGCTATCTGATTGATCCTCCCATAAATGAAACTAGATAAATTAAGGTATCTAACTTACAGTGTTTTAAATTTAAACTACTGAATTTAATCCCTTGTATGTGCTATACCTTTCAAAGAAACAAATGAGAGGGTAGCCAAATCATATGGCATTCTTCAGTTGAAATAGTGAGATTGCTGATTACTCCTATTTTTTTGTTATTAAATAAATTCTGTTGTATGTGCACTGAAATATGAAGTTTCCTATGACCCATAGAGTTTGACTTATTCCTTGGTATAGAAAGTTTACTTTGAAGAATTCTGAAAATAAATGCAGTTCCTTTGAAATCTTGAGGAACTGGACAGTATTTGAGGATTAGATCCTTTCTAAAATCTTTTCTATTTTATTTCCATAATTTCAACTTTTCATATAAAAATAATCAAAATTAATCTTCATTTCAGGTTCTTTGTAAATCAAATGTGAGTATTACTTAGAGTGAAATTTTCTACACTTTATCAGCTCAGTTCCTAATAGTAATTATATATGCAGTCATTGTCAGATCACCATACACTATGTTTTCTACTCTTACTGACTCCAGTAACTTTTGTTCAGTGTTTAATTTACAGACTGTAAGAGATAGTACAGCAGTTGTGCCAGAATGCCTTTAATGGCTGTTGTCATTTTTTTCTAAGTACATTTATATTCAGAAAATTAAAATTAGTTTAATGAATCTTGCCTGTAAGTGCAAAAAGTATTTTTTTAAATAGGGCTTTGATTGTGCGTGTGTGTGTGTGTGTAATCAATAGAGCTGGCACCATTTTATTTTAACTTTACAACAAATGATTTTAGTAATAGTTTAGGAAAAATTAATATACTTTTTAAAAAATTTATTAAATCATTTTGAACCTCAAAGGAAAAGTTTCAGGAAGATGAGCAATGAAATAAACACATTGTGCATTAATGATGATACACATTGAGAAAATATAATTTAGTAGGGAACAGTAGATGAAAAAAACAAGAGAATAAACTAAAAGAATATCAAAAAGGACTTGTCAATTTAATTTTCATGAAATTAAAAAAAAACAACAATATCAACAACTCCAACACATTGAACCACTGCTCTGATTAAGCATCTGAAACAAAGTGGCTTGAACATCTAGAACATGATGTTTGGAAAGCATGCAGTGGCCTGCAGCTACAACTTTCATTTCAAAAGAAATTGTCAGCATGGAAGGGAAACCAGTTAAGATAAAGTAAGAACTGAAAGAACCTTGACTCAGGTCTCTAAGCAATACATTTTAGACATTGGGGGGAAATACTGCATACATCTATCTTTAGAAAGAGACGCAGGAGTCTAGCTTATTAAAGAGATAGACATTATTTTGAAATCTCTCCGATATTTGGATGGGATTGGTCTAATATCCAATTTTTGATGATTCCACATCTACAATTTTAAATCTTAGTTTTCATTTCTGTAAAATTCTTCAATAATTTAACACATCTCATAGTGTTTTGAGAATTACATAAGAAGATGCATGTAAAAGACAGCACAGTGTCTGACAAATACTAAACAAATGGTAGGTAGGTGGTCATAACATGCTAAAAAGAATTTGCTATCTATCTAGTAGTAGTGGTAGTAGTAGTATAGTATTAGTACTATAAGTAATATGAACTCTGAATGCAGTATCTCATTTGTTGTCCACAACAAATATATAGGATGCATATCTCTATTTTACAAATGTAGAAACACATATTAATCCAAACCTGGCTGAATCTAGGATTCTTAAAATTGACATATATTGCCTGATATGTAGTAGAGAGTGCTCTGAATAACAGATCAGAATATTCCAAGTACTAGATAGTCATATCCACTCCTCACTATAAAAATATGTAAGGTTTTTTTTTAATTTTTAGCCATTTATATTCAGAAGTAGTTCTTTAGAACAAATCCAAATATCACATGAGCTTTTTTTTTTACAGAAAAGCCTTAGAGCCCAATCCTGTTGTTAAATAAGTGTATAGTTTCTGCTCCACAGAATTTTCTGTGTGGATATAAAGCTCTGAAAGATATTAACCAAGGAGATGGTCCAGGCACGATGTGCTATTTTACAGACTTTTTTAGTGCTGAAGATGGACCAGGCAGGAAAAGGAAACAAAACAAAATAATTTTTGGTTTGTATGTGCCAGATACTAAGCTGGACTTAATAATTATTTCACAAGATCTCTCAGTGATTCCAAGAAGCAGTTTTTATGAATCTCATTTTACTAAGAAGTGAACTAACTCAGGCAGGTAAGTAAAATTCCCAAAGACATAGAATTTCTGCCAATGAACTTCATGATCTATTTTCAATTATCTCCAAAGAGTAGGACTTACCTTTTCAGTGATGTATGCTTTATAAAAAATCATAGAATATATATACTGAGTGTGATGGCAGCATAGGTCTACCATAACTCAATTATCAAATTCATAATTCTCAATGGTATTTAAGACTTAAAAAGTGAGATACTTTCCATTTTTCTGTGAAATATTTTAAGTCATACCCAGCGGAATTTTTATGGGTTTCCTCATTTTAACATGCTTGGCAGAAAACTGGTAAAATATACATTAACATAACACAAACAAAATTACATCCTCAAAGCTATATCAATAAATGTATCCAAGCATTTGGATATCTTCAAAAATAATTTGTTAACACAGACACCAAAATTTTTATGCATGTGTCATTATTACTTTCATAAAAGATGCCACAGCTAATGGCAAGTTAGAAAGCCAGAACTAGAAAATATTTACTTAATTGCATAATTTACCAGTATTTTTATATTAAATATAATTGTTGACATATGTGATATTGCATTAATATAATGATTTACATTTACAAAGTAACTTTAAATGTAAATGTATTTATGCTCCCTGCAGTGAAATGTAGATAGCATTTTTCTTTTGAACTAAAAGTCAAAAGTAAAGAAAATGAAAGAATCCATTGTCTAAATCTCAAAGACATGCAGAATGTTTGTGTTGCTTTTCTTTGCTTTATTTTTACTTATCCTGTATTCTCAGTATGGTTAGAATAATTGTTACTATTTAAGTAGCCATCAGAAATTTCCCTAGGAAAAACACTGATTAAAGCGAAGCCAGAATAAAAAATTTCAGATACTCAAATCTTTATGAACTTTGCTCATTATGAATCATAGTTAAGTACCAGTTCAAAGGCCTTTGGGGTTTATAATCATTATTCCTCTTTTAGATGTGCCATTTTATCTATACCGACTACAAAGTAGAAACTATTTGATTTAATATTTCATACGGAGGACAAATTAGTATGTCCCTTAAAGTGGGGTTAATGTTAGTAGATGGACCAAATACAGTCCATCTCTTCCTCTCCTTTCTGTTACTTAAACATATGATGGCCCATTGTTTCTGGAGGTTAGAGAGTTTCCTATAAATCTAGTAACAAAAATTACATTTCCATAATAATTACTAGCAGTCTTTCAGTCACTTCCCTTTTAAGAATTAATCTATCTGCCGGATATATTCTGCCTCATTTAGATATAATAGTGAATTAGATTATTTTCATCTCAGATACTTTATTTGAAATAGTGATATAATTATTGGGAGTTTCTTCAATTCCAGTAGATTTTTAAATAGATTTTTAAAGATATTGACATATTTTGATTTATTACCAATCCTAGTCTTTTATTGGTACCCTTTCAGTCAGATATATTTCCAATTGAGAATTTTCAGATTTTGCAGTGTAATAGTTTGTATGATGATGCATATTATTTAAGCATAGGCTTCAACAGCATTTCCTAACTAAGCATATTTCATTTTTCAATAAAATATTAATTAAAATATTAATTATAGATAGAATATAAATAGTGTTATAGCATTTCAAATTATTTTCCACCAAATAAGTTCCAGCAAGTCAGATTTTGCAGTGAAAGGATATTTTTAAAAACTTTTCTACTTTATAAAAGAAAGGTTTAGAATATGATATTGAAGATAGCAGATTTTACAATTTGTATAAATATTTCATATCTCGCCGCAAAGTCTAAAACTTAATTTGTTTTTAGGTGCAAAATAACATCAAAGCAATTAAATTACCAGTCAATCCTTCAATACACCCAAACCCCTGTATCTAGGATCTCCAATGTACTTTCTTTTCTTTCTTTTTTTTTTTAAGATTTTATTTATTTTTTTGACAGAAAGAGAGAGCACAAGCAGGGGGAGCAGCAGGCAGAGGGAGAAGCAGGCTTTCCACAGAGTGGGGAGAGCAAACGCAGGGCTCTATCCCAGGTCCCTGAGATCATGACCAGAGCCCCAGCTGAAGTCAGATGATTAAGAAACTGACTGAGCCACCCAGGTGCCCCATCCAATGTGCATTTTCTCTGCAATATACGGAAAATGCTGATTCATTGTCAAAAGAAAAAAAAAACATATTTTCCAAGAATTGCTCTTAGATCTACATTTCATGCAGATTTCTTTAATTGAATATATGCCTCTGTCATAAAACAATTGAGTTTTGTCTTGTTGCTGTTATTGTTTTGTTGGATTCAAAGTATATTTTCATATTCACTGTATTATTCATCTTCCTTTTTGCCCTACTTGGCAGGTGATATTAATTATGAGTCCTAGTCATAGAAAGTCTATAACCTCCCCAAGCCTGTTTAGTCAGTATATGGCAGAGACAGATTTAGAAGTATGATAGAATTAAGTGTCTTTGTTTTTTTTAAGATTTTATTTATTTATTTGACAGAGAGAGACAGCCAGCGAGAGAGGGAACACAAGCAGGGGGAGTGGGAGAGGAAGAAGCAGGCTCCCAGCAGAGGAGCCTAATGTGGGGCTCCATCCCAGAACGCTGGGATCACGCCCTGAGCCGAAGGCAGACGCTTAAGGACTGCACCACCCAGGCACCCCAGAATTAAGTGTCTTTTTGAGTCTTATGCTTTAGCCAAATAGTATTAAGATATAAGGAAGCAAGGCAATATGAACTAAAACCAAAAATAAAAAAATAAATCAAAAAAAAAAAGAGGAGGCCGTGGAATCATTAGTTGAGACTGAATTTAGATCTATCTCTCTGAAACTGTAACATTGGACAAATTACTCACGCTCACTTAATCTTACTCTATTTCTTCCTTTTACTCGTTGAACATTTTAACCACAACCTATTTTAAATCTCTTTCACATGCTTTTATTATCTGTGGCTCCTTCCCTTTTAATTTTCTCTTCTTTTAACTTTTGAATTTATTTCATATCTGTGGGTTTCCTGATGTGCTTTGTCATTTTATCTGTGAGATCACTTCTAATGGAAGTTTCTCTTTGATGAAGAAATCAGCTCCTCCATTAGACATCACTACAAATCAGTAGTTAGAAAAAGAAATGATAGGCTCTTAATGTTTTATGGGACAAAAATTGAAATCTTTATATTATGCCATTCAAATTCCTTTCAAGTGGCTTTTTACGATTTTGCTGTTAGGCCACAAAGCTTAATCTCTCCTTACTTGGTGACCATCCCTAAATCTTCTTCACGTTATTAAATATCCATAACGTTCTTTCTTCTATGCTAACCCCTAGGCAATTTTAGGAGGCATTTGAGGTTGTACCTATATATAAATGAAAAGCTCCAAATATACTGTTTATGTGAAATGTGAAAGGAAGGTTTCCCAGTTACTATCTTGAAAGTGTGTTTATCCTTTTCTTATGCAATGCATTTTTAAGGTAAGTAGTAAGGTATATATTAAATTTGATATCTGTGGGTTTTTTCTACAATACTTTCATGGAACTCAACCATGTGACATGAGATATAAAAGTTTTGATATAGAGAAGTTGCATATTTTGTATTTATTTTGCTAGAGCCTAAGAGTTTCATAAGTTCCAGATCTCTTTCTCTCTTTCATTTTATTTTGTTTGTGTTTTAATTTTCAGTCAGAATTTCTGTGGTGGCAAGTGATAATCTGGGTCCAAAACCTATTCAAGGAACAGCAATGTTGTTTTTTTTGTTTGTTTGTTTGTTTTTTGTTTTTTTAAAACTTTCTTTTCTCTTTCTTTCCTTCCTTTCTTCCTTTTTTTCTTCCTTCTCTTTTCTTTTTTTTTCTTTTCTTTCTTTCTCTTTTCTGTTCTTTCTTTTCTTCCCTTTTCTTTTCTTCTTCTTCTCTCTCTTTCTTTCCTCTACTTTGAAACAAAATCCAGTTTACAAAAATTTTTTCAAAGCAGCCCAAAGGGCACTTTTTTCCTCATAATTTCAGAGAAAGTTGCCAACATGGTACTACATCATTTTCAGTTATGTTTTAGTGTGTATTTCCTATGCACAAGGTAGGTGTACTACATACACAATATGTATATGTACTACAGTATAACCATCAAAACCAAAAATATATATATTGATATAATAAAGCCAAGAGAGTTTCACAAATTCTCCATTAATATCTTTATAACAAAAATGTCCAGGCCATTATCATTTTTGTACTTAGTTTTCCTGTCTTTAAGTCTTCTTCAATTTGGAATAATTGCTCATTTTTTTTCATAATTTTGACCTTTTTAATGATTGTTGGTCATTTGTAGAATATCTCTCATTTTGGACCTGTCTGATATCCCTTTGCAAGTAGATATAGATTATGCACCTTTGGTAGTAACATTACAAAATGATGCTGTATTCTTCTCATTGCATCCTATAAAGTAGCATGCGATTGTAGATTTGTATTTATCCTAATATTGGTGTTAATTGTGATGATTTGCTTTGACTGATTTGTTCACATAGTTCAAATAAAAAATACATTACAAAGGTTTCCTTTGAAATGTTTCACATTTGACATAGGAAGAAACCTATGCAGCAAATATCATCCTTTGCTTACTCAACAGTCTTTGTTTCCAATCACCTTTTTCCTATTTATAACACCCCCCCCTTCTGCTAATCCGGGGGAAGATCTAGCCCACTTATGGTAATACATTTACCTAGACATGAATATGTAATTTGATTCTGGCCAATTAGAAGTCAGAAAAGTCTTCTTGGCAAGTAATTTGGGAAAGTTTTTTGGTTTTTGTTTTTTATTTTCCCTAACAAATGAAAGAAAAGGAACACAGCATGTTGACCCCCCCCCCCTTGTTTTCTTTCTGCTTGAAATGCCTATCTATTTTGATTAGAGGTGCAGTAGACATCTTGAAAACTTGACCAAGGAACCAATTTAGGATTGTGGAGCAGAAAGACTGAAAGAGCTTGAGACTTTTCTGAAATCAGTAAGCCATCATAACTACCCATGGCAGCTCTAAACTTGTTTTTATATAAAACAAATACTCTAAAACCATTCACAAATAATTACTGAAAATTTTAAAATAAGCTAATCCACTTAAATTGAATTTTCACAGTATTTGACACACGCAAATAATCAATATATGTTGTTTTGTTATTGTTATTCTAACCTATAAGTTATCATAACAGAATAAATAGCTTAAAAGACTAACATGGCATAGAAAAAATCAGAGATAAAATGAAATGCATTAAAATCCCTTAAGGATCCCACATTTTAATGAGTATTGATTGGAACACTAAGAGAAATTATGAATGGTTTCCTTTCTGTCACCCATACTTCATTTTGAGGCCACCATTTCTGTTGGCATTACCTGTGGTCAGTTCATAGGTCCCTGAACATTTTGCCTAAAGCCTTTTCTCATAGAAACATGGCATTGCTTAACTACACAACAGGGTAAACATTCCTTTCTTTTTACTTCCTGAATTTTACATAGAGTGGGCTGTTAATTTCAATATACATATCACATTCTCTTTAATTTTAAAATTTTACATTTGAACTGAACACACCAAAGAAATTAATAGTACTCCCAAAGCTCCTTTAGTGGGGGTTTCCCAGGGAACTCACCATATTATCTTGACTTCTAACAGAATAGATTAGTTTTAACTATTTTTCCACTAGATATAAACAGAATTACAGAGTTTGCATTTATCTCTGACTTGTCTCAATATCCAGTGTATGATATTTATGTATATTGGTGCACATAGTTGCTAATTCATTCTCATTACTGTATACAACACATTTTATAACTGTATGCAAAATGTATCCATTCTACTCTTGATGGATATTTAGGCAGTTTCCACTTTTTAGATATTGCAAATAGGGTCATTATAAACATCCTGGTACATCTTTTCTGGTGAACATATGTTTGCATATATGTTGTATATATGAATATTCAATATATATTTGTATACAGATACATGGAATTACTAGATAATACATTTACATATGTTATAGTTTAGTAGATACTGCCAAGCACTTTCCTAAGTGGTTGCCAATTTATTCTCCCACAAACTGTAAATGAGGGTTTTAGGGTCTCAGCATTCATGCCAACATTTGATGTTTACAGTCTCTCCTTCCCCCCATTACTATTTGCTGTGTTATATGATGTTTTGGTTTTAATAATCATTTCCCTAACGATAAAATATTAAAAGTTTACAAAAAATGATTTATGCAATTATATAGTGAATGTATGTCAAATATTTTATTTTTGTAGTTAATTAATGAGGGAAGCAATAGGGTGTTGAAACAAGTTCAAAGTTCATTTGAGCTACTGGGGAGTCATGGCAATCTAATAAAAGAATGTTAAGATAAAAACTTTTTTTAAGATACAAAACTGGTTCATGTCATTTACGGCAAAATATTGTAATCTTCAGACTTATTTTTTCCACTATAGAAATTTTTTTGTATCTGTCCTTGAAAATAATCTACAAAATAAATCTGCCCTTACAATATGTACAATAACCCAGTCCATAGAAAATCAATTAAAGGTACAAGACCAGAAATGTCTTATATGACGAGCTGGCAATCTTTTTGCCTTTTTCCAAGCTTCATATAACATGTCTAACAGTCTCCCACTGTCCTCTCTTTTTTTTCCTTTTTTTTTTTTTTTGGTACAAGAGTTCCTTCCCATTAACTAGAATGAGGGGGGGGGGGAAGGAAAAAGAAAAAAAAGGAAAAAAAAAAGAAAAAGAAAAAGAAAAGAAAATTGTTGTTATAAGAATCTACTTCAAGGTCAAATTCCATGAAAAGTCTTTATTTGGCTATAGAATATACAGGGTTTATGGAATGTATATAGGGTTTATGACAATAAGCTAAGTTTCTGAAAAACTATAAAAACAGCTATCCAGAAGTAAAATAAGTCATAAAATATGCTTTCAGGATATACAAATACTAAGTTTTAAATGTTCCAGCTTGCTAGGATACTGGACCTTAAATTAACACTAAAATATTATGAACATTGATGAATATGCTGTCATTTAAATTGTATGTTACTTTTAGGGTACATGGTATACTTGGAAGGGACATTTCATAACCATTCTAAAAAGTCTGAGTGTTTACAATGTTAAAAGTCATATTTTATTATATTGTGATTTTAGGTGTGATGACTTTTATCAGATCCGTTTTTCATGGGTATGTTAAATTTTCCCTGTCATTCAAATAAGAATTAACTTATTTATAAAAGGGAGAAGAGAAGGAAGAGGAATGTCATAATGTCAAAGTCCTTGGATTAGGGCGAATTTAATTTGGTCCCATTCTTGCGTCAGCTGGGGTAACTCAAGGACCAGATTCTCACTTTATGTAGATTTTTTTTCTCTTTTGAGTTTGTATTATCTGTATGACTTTTTGTTGTTGTTGTTGTCGTTAAAGAGAGAGGGGTCACACAAGTGGGGGTGGGGGAGGAGGGGGGCAGAGGGTAAGGGAGAGAAGGAATCCTAAGCAGACTCCATGCTCAGCATGGAGCTTGGCTGGGGCTTGATGTCACGACCCTGAGATCATGACCTGAGCTAAAACCAAGAGTGGGATGCTTAACCAACTGATCTACCCAGGCACACTGATGACTTTTAAATTAGCTTTTAATCTGAGATTTTTTTTCCTTAACATACTAAATGTTGTCAACTTTGGTAGGGAGTACCATCACCAGTATGTTTTAGTCATATATTCATGTATTCATGCTTCCATATCCCTCATTCATATAGTTATTCAACAAATATTTATTAGGACCAGGCACTCAGGTAGGGTCAGTAGGAAGGAATCATAAGGTTATTAAAAGAACCTAAAAACAATACACTTAAAGTTAGAATACAAGAAAATGTTTCAGTTCTTTGTGGACATTTGATTCATGTTATATTTTGGGCCTATGACATTCCAGGTGGATATCTTTCATAAGTGTAAAATTATGCAAGTGTTGGCCCTGGAACCAAAGGGAAGTCGTTGATCCATCTATTTTCTAGAGAAGAATTTTCCCCAATTTTTTAAAAAAATTACAACATTGCTCACTTTAATCAACCATGAGATTTCTCTATTACACACATTATTAATATTTTTTCATTGTATTCTTTGAAGTCCTTAATATAGTCACCTATTTCGTCAGCTCACCACAGAAAGCATATTTGTGAATATTCTTGTCATGCATCTATTATCATATTCCCTGTTAAAAGAATGGCACAGCATCTTAGTTACCCATATGCTAGAGATTTATAGTATTTTATGGGTAAACTGTGTCTGTAGTTTCTCTCCAACTAACTTTCTCCAGGCAGAAGAAGCAGTCATACTTAAAACTGGAATTCGGGAGTGACAACAACATTAATAGAGCTTGAATTAGTGTAAGTATAGGGCTTAGCCTGATAATCCCTCTGGATTTCATTTCTTGGGTTCCTTAATATCACATTTAAGTTTAGACCTTCTCCAGTCACTGGCAACAATTCTATATTTAAGAACAGATACATAAGGAACTCAAGGTCAGGATTTTATGACCTTAGTATCAACTCATTCTTGGCATTACTTTGTCTTAGTACATTGATTTTAGTAATTAAGCTCTTGCTTTGACCTCTTTTAATCAAGCCACTTCTTATTTCCATTTCTAACAGTTGAATCCCTATGTTTTCATTTATAAATGAACCTATTATTTGTTTTCTTGCACATTATACTAGTTCCTTCTAAGTTAAGTTGCTATTTTGTTTTTTGTTTATGATTTTATTTTATTTTTTTCATCATGATAAGTGTATTACTTAATCCCCATCTTCCCCCCCCCCCACCTCCCCTCTGGTAACCATCAGTTTATTCTCTATAGTTAAGAGTCTCTTTCTTGGTTTGTCTCTCTCTCTCACTGTTTTTCCCCTTTCCTCATTTGTTTTGTTTCTTAAATTCCATGCATCAGCGAGGTCATATGGTATTTGTCTTTCTCTGGCTGGCTTATTTCAATTAGCATTATACTCGCTAGCTCTACTCATGTTGTTGCAAATGGCAAAATTTCATTTTTTAAAATTACTGAATAATATCCCATATATATGGATAATGTATCCATAATATATGTAATATATAATACATTATACAGAAATAAATATAACACCTCTTCTTTATCCATTCATCTATCGATGGACACTTGAGATGCTTCCATAGTTTGGCTATTATAGACAATGCTGCTATAAACATAGGGGTGCATGTATCCCTTTGAATTAGTGTTTTGGATTTTTTGGATAAATACCCAGTAGCATGATTACTGGATCACAAGGTAGTTCTATTTTTAATTTTTTGAGGAACCTCAAAAAATGTATCCCAGAGTGGCTGTACCAATTTGCATTTCCCCCAACAGTGCATGAGAGTTCCTTTATCTCCACATCCTCACCAACACTTGTTCTTTCTTGAGTTTTTTATTTTAGCCATTCTGACAAGTACTAGGTGATAGCTAATTGTAATTTTGGTTTGTATTTCCCTGATGATGAGGAATGTTGAGCATCTTTTAATGTGTCTGTTGGTCTCTGTGTATCTTCTTTGGAAAAAATGTCTGTTCATGTCTTCTGCCCATTTTTAAATTGGATTTTCATTTTTGGGTGTTTTGTAAGTTATTTATATATTTTGGATACTAACCCTTTATTGGATATACCATTTGCCAATATCTTCTCCCATTCAGTAGGTTGCCTTTTAGTTTTCTTATTTCCTTCACTGTTCAGAAAATTTTTATGTTGATGTAGTCCCAACAGTTTTTTTTTTCCATTTCCCTTGCCTCAGGAGACATATCACTGCTTATTTGATCATAACCTCCAAAGATTAATCTTAATTATATTAAGACTCATCTCATAATTTTTGGTTAGATTATTACATGTATGGGTCCAAAATAAGTGTTAATTAATTATATAAGCTTCTTTGATCATGCAATGTTGAGCCAGAGAATTAACTTTCATCTGCAAGTTTTCATAAGGAATCCGGCTTGCCCTTCTAAAAGCTTATATTATTTGTTCTTGTATACTGAAGCTACAGAAACCACATATAAAACACTCTCTACCTGTTCTTAGCCACAGTCTCTTTAAATCTGGGTAAATTGCACTCTTTTCAAGGCCCTAAAAATTTGCTAAGCTTAATGAACTCCCTAACTGATTGTGAAACTGAGGTCCTGAATGTCAGGTACCAATAAAATAATAAAAGCATTGCCAACAATATCCCAAATAAATTAGATGCATTGCATTTTCTCATTAGTTAATTTAGTTTTATACAATTAATTCTTGCTTCTCTGGATCTTTGGTCAGTAGTCTCTGCTTCTGAACTAAAAATCCCATAATCCTAACAAAGACCACTTGCACAATCAAAAGTTGTATAAGCGACATCAGCTTGGTAGCCTACACCAAAGTCTATATTCTCTGAAGTCATAAGAGTATTTCAAAGAACCTGATGCAGTTCTTCCCACAGAGCTCTGGATTGTGAATACAGCTTTTGAACTGTAGCAGGGAATTTATAGGGAATAGATAGGGAAGCAGAAATCTATTTGAGAGTTAAGACTGAATGGCTGTGGTTAATTTATTTCAATAACTATATATAAAAATGGAGAAATGTAAAATTATCCTGGAATCACAGTGCATATCTATTTCATAAGGATATGATCCATGTTTCCTCAATGCTAAGAACATAGTATGTACAAGGAAGACATAGGAAGTATCCAGTGTCTTCCCAGGAAGCAGACAATTTCTGAAATATTTATATTTGTAATATTTAACCTTACAAGCTTAACTTAGTAAAGGCTGATTGTGTCTTTTGATTTTACATTTCTTCCCATGCAGCCCCTCCCCTAGTGATGAAGTAATATATGCCCAATAGATATGAAACATTTCTATCATCTTTTTTATACAGTGAAGAACAAATCTTTGTGATTTCTAGAACTTTGGGGAAATCTCAAAGGTAGTTCTTCGTACATTATTTTTTTATATATAGTATCAGATATTGGAAAAACAGATACAAGAGTTTTGAGAGGAGGTGTCATCATGCCTAAAAATCGTGAGTGCATAGGAAACAACTTGATTACAAAATGACAATTCATTTAAAATAAAAAGAGAAAGATAACACAAATGTTAGAAAGCTTAGTTCTTTGATAAGCGAGGAAAATTTGTTCACTGTTTTTTGCTTTTGTAAATAATTAAGGGACTAATAAAGTCAACATAAGCAGATAAAATTATTCTTCGGGTGAGATATAGAATCTTTGCATCTGAACAGATTACATAGAAGTATTACATAAAGTATTACCTTTTACTTCCCCCTAATTAAGAGCTCTGGAACCAGCAGAGCCTTTTAACAAAGAGAAAGCTAAATTCTTATTTTGCAGTAATATACTATTTGATAGGAATATTGTCATGAGGTCCTTTTTTGTTCTTGAATTTTTCATAAATAAGCTCAGCAAAAATAGTGAACTTTGCCAAAAACTTAACACAATTAATAATAACATCTTTACAGATTCAGGTATTATGAAACAGACCAAAAAAAAAAAAGAATTCATTCCCCTTAATATTCAACAACTTTCTGCCATCCCTCAAATTTTGTCTTCTATTATCCTTTCAAATTCAGGAACAAACTGATACTTTATAGCAAAGTAGGTTTTCTTTTCCTTCAAAAAAAAAAAATTCACACCATTTCCTTGCATACGTGGTGAAATTTTTCCACCAGTATTGCTTCTAGACAGGCTCAACCACCATATTCATTATAACCTTTAAGCAAGAAAATAACCTTATTTCATAGAGAAAACAGACCTACAAAATTTAGAACTGTTTTCCACACGTACATTAGCAAACTAGCAAAATTTATGAATATACCTACCATCTTTGTACATTTTGTAAGTGAAAGAATAATTATGCTCATTCCTATAACCCAGTAAAATAGTCATTACATAGATATATAGACATATATATAATACATATATGCTTACTGATCAGCCTCTTGTATTACTTAGAAATTATGTAATTACTCAAGAATTATCAATTACCCCATTTTAATACTCATTTAAGATTTTAAATGTCCCAAAGACCCTGGAAATTATTTTCAAGTAATTATACTAAAAATATAATTGCTGTTATAAAAAAATCCATACATATATTATCCAATTTGGTTGAACACAAATTTATATTTTTATAATTTGAATGATTATACAGGAGTAGAAGTCAATATTTTAATCATGAAACTAGTTTAAGAAGCTTAGAAATTTAAGATTAATGAGCTTATTATGAGTAAACGACCCAAAATATAACTAAAAAACACAATGAATCACATTCTATATTGATAAATCTAAGAAAAGATATCAAACAAAAGTTCTTTAAAAATTTCCTAAACCAAAAGTATTAAACCACCTTAATTATATGAACTTGATTTTAAAAAAATGTATTAACTTGATTAAAAAAATATTTCAGTAAAAAATGATTTTTCTTTCAAATCTAGCAAATTTAAATATTAAACATTTATTTTTCTTATTTTCAGTTGATTTGGAAAATGTTGAATTTATATACATACTGATTTATTTCTATAAACCTATAAGAATAGATAGATAATTATAAAAATTTAATTTATAAATACCTTCCATAAATAGAAAAAGACTTCACACTGAGGTAAAATATTTTCTGAGTTGTAAAGAGAGGAACAGAGATGCTGAATGCTTACAGTTTCAGTTCTACAACCTCAGTCACATGTCAAAAGTATAAACACAAACACAAAAACTCAAAGTTCCAGATGTCAAAGAACTATTCTCCTAATTGGGCACAAAATATTTTCTTGATTCTGTTTACTGATCAGAAAAGAAACAAACAGGACTAAAAGCTGGATTTTCTGTCTTCTCTTACTTGATAGGGTAGATATCTCCATCATTAACCTGACAGAATTCTCCAAATTATCTAACTAAAAACAAAATTCTAAATTATGTCACCATTGGAAAAAGCAAAACAAAACATTGGCTATGAATAAATCAGCAGTAAAAAAAAAATGAAACAAAATTAGTAGGAGTAGGAAGGGAAGAGAGAAACAAAGAGTTAGAAATGAAAATTCTGTTGCTTCTTAGATTTCCTCTGGAAACCAAGAAAGAAAAGATATGCATGGACTTAAGTGGCTTCTGAGGTACTCTACTTATGCAATAAAAATTGCTTAACTCCATCAAATAAGTGCACCAGGACAATTCAATGGGACACCTAAAACTGCAAATATAAAATAAATATGAAACAAAAGTTTTATTTAAGTAATTTAATTTAATAAAGGAACAGATAAGGTATAAAACCGGTTCAAAGTGCATTGAGAGAACTAGATATTTATAAATAATTTAATAAATGCATACACCAGGTTGATATAAACATATTCCTGTCCAATGGGACAAAAAACAATTATCTTTTGGATTATCTTTCCTAATGGCAGAAAATATTTGAATTTTTTCCAGTTAAAAATTTATGTAAGCTTCTGATCCTATACTTGTAAAATAGCTTATTCAATAGCAAATCCATTAAAGTTGCAAACAGTACTGCACTGCACTGCAAGAACATCTGATAATCTCTGGTTTATTTGCAAGTTTCAGGTAATTTTTTAGACAATTTTTTTTTAAATCATTGACTATCTGTTTATCTTCCATGAAAAAGTATGCAATTTTTTGGTCCATGATATTTCTGTTTCATTCCCTATATTTTTCATATTAATTTTTAATATAAACATATGTACTATAGATATGTATTCTTTTGTATTTGTTTTCTTTTCTTTTTTTTTTTTTTTTTGTCTTTTCATCAGTGTCATAATACTTAGCATAATGGTCATTTTCCCAAGGTTTCTTTTTAGTTTCTTGTTAGGTGTATAGATTAACAACAGGTACTAGGCTGATTTATAGAAGACTAAATGAAAGACAAAGGTAATATTTCTTATTCCAGCTAATCCAACAAAGCAGTGTTAACACAAGAGTTCAGACTTGTATTTCACATCTGAATCCTGTTTTAATACTCTAACAGTATCTTGAATAGTTTTATTCTGAATTTTTACAATGTTAATTATACATAAGGGAAAACTATACATTTTATAAGCTATTGTAATTTTGAATTCATTCACATCAAGAATTGAGAAATAAAAAGTCTCAAGTCATGTTGATAGGTCAGAACTTTGTATAATTCTGCATCTTAAAATTCAATTTTTATCTTACTGAATATGGGAATACATTTAATGTCCTTTCCTCATAGCAATAGCCAGGAAGATATGTAGGGGAGGTTATAAAACTGAATTTTAAAATGTCACATTTTGAGGAGAATAAAAATAATTAGAACAAGGGAAATCATGGAGGTGTCATTTCAAATATCTATTTAGTAAGTACTACTAACAATGCCAAAAATATTACCTGTGACTGTTCTAGAAAAATTAAGGATCCAGGTAATCACAATAATATGAAAATTATTGGGTCAAGAAATACATATGAAAAAGTCAAGTAAAAATTGTTAAGAGTATAGAACATGATAAGAAAAGATCTTAATTGGTCCGTTGTCCTGCCTAGAAACACAACTTCTAAGATAGCTGAATATAATGATAGTATTCTAAATTCAAAGAGAGCTTTACAGTTTACAATGCAATTTCACCCTCATTTTCTATTTATTTTTGCCTTTATTAGCATTATAAAACCTTTCATTTTGCATTTAAATTAGAATAACCTTTTGAATTTAGTGAGATGCTATAATGAAAAGCACCTAATCTGAGGAGATTAGTGATATTATCTGATTAGCTAATTTCACTTGTTAAATTCTGGTGAATAATCTACACTTGAACTTCATCACCATCAAATACCACCAGGTTACAACTTTGGTAACAAGAATAATTTAAATAATAAACTAGAGGCTTGACACATTATTTTTGGCATATAATACCATATAAAATTTAAGAGCAAACACAAATATGTGCATGTGACAAAAACAAGTAAAACCACACACAAACTATATTTCTATAATTTAATATACTCAAATATCTTAGATGACTGGCTCCCAGATAAATATGCATCCATATATATTCATAGCAGTCTTCCTTAGAGAATCTGTAGAATATCATTGAACTTTTTCATTCAAAGTATTTATTGTCAATATTATAACTATTTTGGGAATACTATGTTATGAGAAAAATAAATAAAATGAAAATATTTTTTAAAGACACTTACTGATTATATATGTACACACATTTACACACACACATATAAACAAATCATTAAAATTTGAGATCATGTGTCAGCATTTACAAGAATGGAAAATACATTTTATAATCCAGGAGATGGAGGGTTGCCTTACTTTAGGTTTTATAAAGAAAATGACCAAAAAATGATTTGATCTGGGTCTTGTTAGTTTAATATGAATTTTGCATGTAGAGATTCAAAGATGACATTTGAGTAGGGGAAACTAATTGAAATAAAGGTGAAAGGTAATGATTAGCAAAATGGGGTATTTAGGTAATGCTGGGAAAGGGCAATCCCTGCTTTTCAAGCTTTCAAAATCAATATAATCTATTTTATGTGTATTGAGAATTAATATAACTGTGTTTAAGGGTACAGGATTCAGAAACTTTGGGTTGAAATCTATCTTAACCAATTACTATTTTGTTGTTTATATTTGAGCAAGTAATTTAACTTCTCTGTTCTCCAGTTTTCTCAGATGTAAATGACACCAATGTTAACATTTATTTCATAATTTGTTGTGAGGATTAAGATGGTTAATATACATAAAACATTTTGAATAATACATGCACAGAGTAAGTGCTATATGTTTGATTATTGTTATTTTTACCATTACTATTATTATGAGAGAGAAACTACATACATAGATATCTATAAGTCAAATTCATAAATAGACATTATTATTGTGGGAAAATATACATAACATAATGATGAGTTAAAGTTATAAATAAGATGCTTTAAATAAGAAATCAGAACTATGGTATATAATTTTTCTTGTGTGTAAACGTTAGACACCCCTCCTATCTGGTTGATTAGCATCCTACTTTACAAATTGTTGACCGTATCCCACATTATCATGATTTCTTATTTAAGTATATTTCTTCCATGATAGATGTTTTTGTGAAGGAAGGGATTATTTTTGTTCATTTTTGTATCATCAGATATAATTATGGTGCTTGGGGCATGACTATTTTCAAAACTTATTTGTGAGTTGGCTTACCTGAGAATTTTACTCTTAGCCTATAGCCTTTAATTGTGTGCAAAATGAGGGTGTGTTCATTTGTATGTGTGGTTCAGTGGAAGAGAGAGGTTTTAATGAAGCTATTGTTTGCCAAAGATTTTTGGTAAACATAGAATGGAGCATAATAAAGATTTACTTAGTATATACAGGAATCCAGAACAGTGTTAATTGTTGTAGAGAAATAAAAGGAGTAAGAGTCTCTGTCTCCAAGAAATGTTTAACTGGTGGATGAAAATGTATGACTAATGTAGTCATAAACGTTCTTTTGTTGTATTGGTATGAACTACGAAGTTACAATTTAACAAGAAAAACAAATTCCACATATAAGTGAGATCCTATGGTATTTGTCTTTCTCTGTTTGACTCATTTCACTTAGCATACATCCATCTATATATTGTTACAAGTGGCAAGATTCATTCTTTATTATGTCTGAGTAACATTCCATTCTGTATATACACCACAACTTCTTTATTCATTTGTCTATCAAGGGACACTTAGGTTGCTTCCATATTTTGGCTATTGTAAATAATGCTGCAATGAACATTTGGTGCATATATCTTTTTGAATTTGTGTTTTAAAAGTTGACTTATATAAAGTTCAAATTATCTTATTCAATTAAATTTCAAAACTACTTGAGGTGACCTTCACTTCTTTTATTAGATCTCTATGATAACTGCACATTAAAAAAATAATACATTATCCAATAGCTACATAAAACGAGATTGTAAGATCATCTCAATTTGATAAATTTTGTCTGAGGATAAAAATATAAATAATTCTATTTGTTCTTAGTTATTGAAAATTCTTGATTTATGGTAATAGAGAACTTTGTGGGTTCATTAGACAACATAAAACAAAAGTGATTTTAACTCTTTGGTTCTATCTCCCAAACATCATTGTGAATGCCATTACTTGAGCATCACTAATATCTAGGAAATAGTATTAATCATTTTCACCTTTTTAAATATTTAAAGATTTTTAATAACTTTTTTTTTTTTTACATTTACTGCTTCACATAAGTTGTAGGCTGCTCTGTGAAGTGCAACATTGGATAATTTAAATTAAACTACCCATGAAACTTAATGACATTTAAAAAAGGAAGAATCAGAAAACATAAGATACTTTTATTACCTAAGGTAGAAAGGGCAAAAACAACATATATAGAAATGCTGACACTGATGGATAATCGTTCAATCTTTTTAGAAGGGAACATATCACATATAAAGTAATTCTATTATTTTGCTTTGATATGTGTATATATACACATGTGTGTATGTGTGTGTATGTATATACATACATATATCAGTGCAAATATATAATCTAAATCTATATATATTCTAAAAGGAGAGATTAAGTCTTGTTTTCTGGGTCCAGAATTTTTTCATATTACATTTCAAGGACAAGTTTTGAACATGAACAAATTTACTAATAAATCTCTACATAACTGATTACTTCAGAGTCAGGACAGAGATGTTTCTTTTCTGATAATTGTTTGCAAATGAGTTAAGAGACAATAAGGAATTAACTCAGTCTCATAACTAGCTATAGAATTGATATTTGAAGAGATTGAATGTTTCTTTTCAGGACAAAAATAAATAAGCCATTTAAAAATTAATGAAATAACTTCCAAGTAAATGTAATAATTTGAGCATAGGCATTGAGACAACCTGTTCTTCTAAATTCCCACTAATATGACCATGAATATACAATCAAGAAAAGAAACATGGCATCTATTGTGATATGTATGCATACAGTTTATATTGAAATCACACAGTGTGACATAAATAAAGAGAATCGGATCAACCTTGGTAGGGGTCTGCATCTCCTAGTTAATAGAAGAGTAGTCTTAGTTACATGATAAGTTTGTGTCTGCATCCCTGTAACAGTAGAATGCATTTTAAAATTTTGAAATAAAATTTAGAATAAAACATGCACAAATAATTTTAGAAAGTACTATATAAAAGTTTGCCAAGATAAATGTCAAAATCAGTAAAATGGTCATTTTTCTGCCTAAGAATATAAATTGCCAAAATTACCAAAGTAAAATGAATATTCCAGTTGTGCACAAGTACTTCAAAAATTTATTAAGAAATTATCTTCTCTTGCCCTGAGTGTAGAGGATTCATGAAGTTTTAAGAAACTATTTTTTTCTTTTTTTTACAACATAAATAATAAGAATTTAATATGTAAATATTAAACAACACACTACTGCATAAACAATAGGCCAAATAAAAAATCAAACAGCAAATCAAACTATGTCTCAAAACAAAAGAAAAAGAAAACACAATATTCCAAAACCTATGGGGTGCAGCAGATGTTAGAGTTAAATTTCTGCTATATATGTTTGTATTAAGAAAAAAAGTTCAAATAAACAACTTAACATTACACCACAAGACACTAGAAAAAGAAGAAACTTAACTGAAATTTAGTAAAGGAAGGAAATAACAAAGAAAAATTGGAAATAAATAAAATTGAGACCAGAATGAACAATCATGTAACATTGAAAGTAACGGCCAGTTTTAAAACACACACACACACGCACACACATACACACTTTAGACAGCATATACATGGGTCTTATTTTTTTTATCCATTCTGATACCCTATGCCTTTTGATTATTTTGTTTATTTATATTCAAATTAATTATTGATAGATATCTATTTAGTGCCTTTTCATTATTTGTTTTGTCACTGTTTCTGGGGATTTTCTCTGATCCTTTCTTATCTTTGTCACTTTTGGTCTCTCGTCTGCATTCAAAAAATCACCTTTAATATTTCCTGCAGTGCTGGTTTAGTGGTTATGAACTCCTTTAGTATTTGTTTGTCTGGGAAACTCTTTACCTCTCTTTCATTCTGAATGATCGCCTTGCTGGATAGAGTATTCTTGGCTGCAGATTAATCTCCCATTCAGCACTTTGAATACATCATGCCATTCCCTTCTGGTTTGCCAAATTTCTATTGAGAAATTTCCAGCTAGCCTTATAGTTTTCCCCTTGTAAGTTAAAGATTTCTTTTGTCTTGCTGCTTTTAGGATTTTTCCTTATCACTGTATTTTGCAAATTTAATTACAATATGTCTTGGTGTTGCCCTGCTTTTGTGGATTTTGATAAGAGTTCCCTATGCTTCCTGGATCTGGATGCCGGTTTCCTTCCTCAGATTAGGGAAGTTTTCTGCTATTATATCTTGATATAAATTTTCTGTCCTGCTTTCCTGCTCTTCTTCTTTTGGGACTCCTGTATTACATTTGATGGAGTCACTGAGTTCCCTAAATCTATTCTCATGTTGCATAATTCTTCTTGCTCTCCTTTGTTCAGCTTCACTGTTGTCCATTAGTTTCTCTTCTAGGTCACTAAATCCTTCCTCTGCTTTTCCCAGCTTGCTCTTCACTTCATCAAGCCTATTTCCAATCTTGTTTATTGCATTCTTCATCTATGATTGATTCTATTTTAACACTTTTATCTCTGTGCTAAGAGTCTGACTGATGTCTTCTTTCTTCAATCCTTATGATTGTTGCTTTAAATTCTCCATCAGGCATGTTACTTATATCTGTTTTGCTTAGATCTCTGGCTGTGGCCTTATTTTGTTCTTTCATTTCATCTCTGGTTTACCATTTCGTCTAAGTCTCTGCCTTCTTCTCTGTGTTAGAAAAGCCAGTTATGTCTCCTGCTCCTGAAAGTAATGGCCTTAAGAAGAAGAGGTCATGTAGTGCAGAACCTAGTGCTTCAGGGAATGTCTCTGGTGTGTGCTGTATACATTCTGCTGTTGTGGTTTGGATGCTGTATCCTTTAGGCCAGTCATCTGCAGAGGCTCAACTCGCCTGTTGTGGGCAGTGTTTGGTCCCTGACCTGAATGTGGCATGTTTTAACTAGGTGTGCTAGATCTGCTTGTGAAATGAGACCTAACACTAACTCCACCAGAACTGAGGCCCTGCAGAACTCTGGTTGGGAAACATGGTGTGGGCAGGGCTTTGTTCTGGTCTTATGGGGGAGGTGCCTGCCACACTGGGACTGAGGCAAGCTTTACCAAGAAGGGCATTCCCAGCAGAGTGCATGGGGGTGGGACTTGGTGTAAGCAAGTTATGCAGCCCGTGTCCAAGCTGAGCTGCTTCCCTCAGGTGGCTCTCTGTTTATGCTGAGAAGTAGAGGAGGGAAATAGTGCCAGCCAGCTCCTTTGTTCTCAGATGTTACAATCATAACTCTGAAAGTATTTAATTGTAACTAATAGAATAATTTAAGCTATAGTCCTGATGGTAATATGTTTTTATTATCAGTAAACTTGTGTATGAAAAAAATAACCCAGCTCTTATTGATATTAGCCACAGAGATCAACTAATGGTAGTAATTTGCAATATTCATGCAGGATAGTCATGTATGTGGTGGGGATAGAGGTGAGGGAAGAGAATTTTGTTATTAGGACATTCTTTCATCTAATTCAATCCATTGCCCATATGGAGAATTTCTTTCTTTTTACTACTATTATTTAATTTGAGTATATTTGGCACACAGTGGTACATTAATTTCAGGTGTGTAACTTAGTGATTTGACAAGTTTATATTTTATGCTGTGTTCATCCAAGCGTAGCTACCATCTGTCTTGTTAAGTTGCTATTATAATATCATTGACTATAGTCCTTATGTTGTGCCTTATATTCCTGTGACTTACTCATTCCATAACTGGAATACTGTATCTCCCCCTTTTCCAACTTGTCATTTACCTCCCCTCTAGCAACTATCAGTTTGCTTGTTGTGTTTATACAACTGATTCTACTTTTTGTTTATTCATATTTTTAAGATACCATTTATGAGTGGAATTACATGGTATTTGTCTTTCACAGTCTGACTAATTTCATTTAATATAATACCTTTTTGGTCCATCCATGTTGTCTCAAATAGCATGATCTCATCCTTTTTTTTATGTCTGAGTAATATCTATCAATCTATCTATCTTTCTATCATGCATCTACCTATCATCTATATCACACTGTCCTTATCCATTTGTCTATTGATCTGAACTTAGGTTGCTTCTATATCTTGGCTATTGTAAAAAATGCTGTGATAAGCATGTGCATATCTCTTTTCAAATTAGTTTCTTTTTTTTTTTTTTTTCATTTTCTTTGAGTAAATACTCAGTAGTGGAATTAGTGGATCAGATGTATTTCTCTTTTTAATTTGTTTTTCAATTTTTAATTCTTTTTGTAACTTTTTATTTTAATTCCAGTTAGTTAACATACAGTTTTCTATTCGTTTCAAGTGTATGTTTTAATTTTTTGAGAAACCTCCATACTGTTTTCCAAAGTGGCTGTACCAATTTACATTCCCATCAATAGTACACAAGGCTTTCTCTTTCTCTTTATCCTCTCCAGTGCTTGTTATTTCTTGTCATTTTGATTTTGACAATTCTAACTGGTATAAAGTGGTATCTCAGAGTGGTTTTTTGATTTGCATTTCCCTGATTATAAGTGATGTTGAGCATCTTTTCATGTGTCTGTTGGCCATCTGTATGTCTTCTTTGGAAAACTGTCTATTCAGGTCCTCCGCCCATTTTTTTGGTGTTGAGTTGTATCAAATATATTTGATATATATACACTTTATCATATATATTATTTGCTAATATCTTCTCCCACTCCATAGGTTGCATTTTGGTTTTGTTGATGATTTCCTTTGCTGTGCAGATTTTTATTTTGATGTAGCCCCAATAGTTTATTTTTCCTTTTGTTTCCTTCACCTTAGGAAACATATCTAGAAAAAAATGTTGCTATGGCTGACGTCAGAGAAATTACTGCCACTGTTCTCTTCTAGGATTTTCATGGTTTCAGTTTTCAGATTTAGGGCTTTAATCTATTTTGAGTTTATTTTTGTGTATGGTGTTAGCAAGTGGTCCAGTTTTATTATTTAACATGTAGCTATCCGGTTTTCCCAGCACCATTTACTGATAAGACTGTCTTTTCCCCATTATATATTCTTACCACCTTTGCCATAGATGAACTGACCGTATAACCGTGGGTTTATTCCTGGGCCCTCTGTTGTGTTCTACTAACCTATGTGTCTATTTTTGTGTCAGCAACAAAGTGTTTTCATTACAACAACTTTGTAATGTAACTTGAAATCTGGTATTGTGCTACCTCCAGGTTTGTTCTTTATTCTCAGGATTTCTTTGGCTATTCAGGGTCTTTTATGGCTCCATACAAATTTTAGTATTATTTTTTTCTACCTCTGTGAAAAATGCTATTGGTATTTTGATAGATATTGCATTGAAATGCAGATTGCTTTGGGTAATATAGACATTTTTGGGAATATTAATTCTTCCAATCCATGGAATATCTTTCCATTTCTTTGTGTCATCTTCAATTTCTTTCATCAGTGTTTTATAGTTTTTGGAGTACTGATCTTTCACCTTTTTGGTGAAAAGTATTCCTAAGTATTTTATTATTGTTGGTGCAAATGTAAATGTTGTTACTGTTTTTATTTTTTAATTTCTTTCTGCTCTTTTGTTATTAGTGTATAAAAATGATACTTATTTTTAAGTACTAATTTCATATTCTTCAATTTTGCTGAATTTGTTTATTACTTGTAGAAAGATTTTGGAGGAGTCTTTAGGATTCTCTCTGAATAGATTCATGTCATCTGAAAACAGTGCCAGTTTAACCTATTCTTTACCAACATGGATGCCTCTTATTTATTTTTCTTGTCTGATTGCTGTGGCTAGGGCTTCCAGTACTATGTTGAATAAAAGTGGTAAGACAGGAAATCCTTGCCTTCTTCCTGACCTTAAAGAGAAACTCTCAGTTTTTCACCAAGTATGATGTTAGCTGTTGTTGTTTCATATATGGCCTTAATTATGTTGCAGTATGTTCCCTCTAACTGCACTTGTTGAGAGTTTTTATCATGAATTGATATTGAAAATTGTCGTATGGTTTTTTTCATCTATTGAGATGATAATATGATTTTTACCTTTGTTTTGTTGATGTGGTATATAATGTTGGTTGATTTGTGACTATTGAATCATTCTTGCATTCCCAGAATAAATTCCACCTACTCATTGTGAGTGATCTTTTTAATATATTGTTGTATGTGGTTTGCTAGTATTTTTGCTGAGGATTTTTTTTTTATTTAATGACCTATAAAAACAGATAAATATTGTCTTCATTGTTTGTGAAGTGATGAGGAAATAAGGGAATAGAAACACAGTTAAAAATGTGATTCTAAATTCCCCACTGGGACCCAGACTCCCTCAAAACAAAGTAAAAAAAAAAAAAAAGTAGTATATGCAGAAAATGAATGTATATTAAATTTTTAGAATAAATATACTTGCATTTCTTGTTTTGAGCTATCCCACTTATAGCTAACTTTTTAAACAAACATTTATAAAGGATGTTAAAGTTTTCCAAGTATTTTCACTTAACTTTTTAAAAATATGATCCTCACAGAAAGTGTATAAAGGAGAAAGGAATTATTTTAACAAGACTTTACTCAAAGTTTTATTTTTTCAGAGTCTTCAAACACCTGATCTGAACCTTTTCTTTTATTTTCATTTGTATAAAAGCTTTATTCTCAAAGCCCTATGCCAATACATCAAAGTTTCTCCTTTCCTCAAGGTTCCTAATATTAAAACTTAGTGACCTTTAGTTTCACTTTAGTTTCTGAATTTAAAAACTTGGGGGGCTTTGAATTTTCAATTCAACAGTGGCCTTGGAGAACATGTTATCACACTACTGTTTATACTCTTGGAAAATATAGGACATTACAGTTAGGACATTAGAATTATCTACCATATATTAAATATTTTTTAAAAATGCTTGTAGACCTAGCAGTTCTAAGGGACAGGAACACAAAGATGTAGGTACAAAGAAGTATTTTTAATAGTTAAAAGAAGGAAACAATTTAAATATTTAATGAGATTGGCTAGGCAGATCTAGGTATATTCAATTAAATCTAATGTCATGCAGACAATGAAGATGATGTAAATGCACACTGACACAAAAAGGTATTCAGATTATATTATGAAGTTTAAAAAGTAGATTATTAAATAGCTTGCAGAGCCTGGAAAAAAGTCCAGAAGGTTACACACCAAAATGTTTACAGAAGTTGCAGGTCTTCATGGTAAGATACATTTATTCTTCCTGTTTTCTTCTCTGTGTTTTCCTCTTTTTTTTCCTGTCTATTTTCCTTAAAAAAAAAAAATTAATGTTATGTTAGTCACCATACAGTACATCATTAGTTTTTGTTGTAGTGTTCCATGATTCATTATTTGCATATAACACCCAGCGCTCATTACAACACATGCCTTCTTTAATACCCATCACCATGCTAACCCATCTGCCTACACCCTCCCCTCTGAAACCCTCAGATTGTTTCCTGGAGTCCATAGTCTCTCAAGGTTCACCACCCCCTCTGATTCCCCCTTTTAGTTTTCCCTTCTTTCCCCTGATGTGCTCTGTGCTATTCCTTATGTTCCACATATGAGTGAAACCATATGATAATTGCCTTTCTCTGCTTGACTTATTTCACTTAGCATAATCTCCTCCAGTTCCATCCCTGTCAATTCTTTCTGATGACTGAGTAATATTCCATTGTATATATGAACTACATCTTCTTTATTCATTCATCTGTTGAAGCACATCTCAGTTCCTTCCACAGTTTGCCTATTGTGGACATTGCTGCTATGAACATTGGGGGGCATATGGCCTTTCTTTTCACTACATCTGTATCTTTGGGGTAAATGCCTATACTGCCCAGAGCAATCTATACTTTCAATGCCATCCCTATCAAAATACCATTGGGATTTTTCAAAGAGCTGGAATAAACAATCCTAAGATTTGTATGGAACCAGAAAAGACCCCAAATCGCCAAGGAAATGTTGAAAAAGAAAAACAAAGCTGGGGGCATCATGTTGCCTGATTTCATGCTATATTACAAATCAGTGATCACCAAGACAGCATGGTATTGCACAAAACAGACACATAGATCAATGGAACAGAACAGAGTCCCCAGAAAAGGACCTTTAACTCTGTGGTCAACTAATCTTTGACAAATCAGGAAAAAATATCCAATGGAAAAAAGACAATCTCTTCAATAAGTGGTGCTGGAAAAATTGGACAGCTATATACAGAAGAATGAAACTGGACCATTCTCTTACACTATACACAAAGATAAACTCAAAATGGATGAAAGACCTCAATGTGAGACAGGAGTCCATCAAAATCATAGAGGAGAACATAGGTAGTAACCATTTTGACATCGGCCACAGCAGCTTCTTTCAGGACCTGCCTTCAAAGGCAAGTGAAACAAAAGCAAAAACGAACTTTTGGGACTTCATCAAGATAAAAAGCTTTTGCACAGAAAAAGAAACAGTCAACAAAACTAAGAGGCAACCTGTGGAATGGGAAAAGATATTTGCAGATGACATTACAGATAAAGGCCTGGTATCCAAGATCTATAAAGAATTTCTCAAACTCAACACTCAAAAATCTAATAGCCCAGTCAAACAATGTGCAGAAGACATGAACAGACACTTCTCCAAAGAAGATATACAAGTGGCTAACAGGTACATGAAAAAATGTTCAACATCATTAGCCATCAGGGAAATTCAAATCAAAGCCTTACTGAGATACCACCTTATGCCAGTTAGAATGGCAACAATTAACAAGGCAAGAAACAACAGATGTTGGAGAGGATGTGGAAAAGGGGACCCCTCATACATTGTTGGTGGGAATGCAAGTTGGTACAGCCACTTTGGAAAACAGTATGGAGGGTCCTCAAAAAGTTAAAAATAGAACTACCCTATGACCCAGGAATTGCACTACTAAGAGAAAGGAATTTTTATCATCATTTTTTTTTGCTGAGGAAACTGTGGGTTTAAGTTTCCACAGCAGGTTTATAGCCCTACAATTGACAATGAAAAAGCAAGGAATTGAACCTGCCCTCTTCTCATGTTATCAATCTATTATATTTTTTCATAATAGCTCACTGTTATATGAGTGTTTGCTGACAACATTTGAACAAGAGATTTAGGGCAATTCATATCAGTATCCTATTGCTCGTATGTCAGAATTCAAACTAAAGCCTACCTTTATTGCTACTTACATAGTATAATTTTACTGTGGTGCCTTTTCTTCCTTATGCTTATGTATTATTTTCTCTTAGGAACTGAAGCACTTTGCAGACATTATCTAATTAAACCTCACAAATTTCCCTTTGAGGTGATATGGAGTAACTGTTAATCATTTTTCCCTTCTATATTTATATCTCTGTTAAGAGCTACAAAGGGCTTAGTGAACTGATAGCTTATAATTACCCTTCTTGAATTTAAAGGGGGAAAAAAGCTCATACCACTAGGGCAGCCTGCATTAATTTATATAATACCAGTAGAAAGAGGAAAGCTTAGGAATTACATAACAATATAAAGTATGAGTCTGGATTCATACTGTGAAAGCTAATACCTGGAGAGAAATTCATCATTATTGCTGGCTATGGTAGAAGACTTGCACTTTTTGCATCATATTTTCCTTTTAATACAGATAAACAAGTACAAGAAAAACTTATATGAAAACTCTTCAAATGTAGTGGACACTATGGAATTTTTTGACACATTAAAAACCATAATATGATTTCTTTAACAATCCAAAGAGTTTTTAAAAAATGCTTCATATTTAACTATCTTACATATTATTTTAAAACTACTGAATGACAACATACTTAACTTGGGTATATCGTTACAAAGACCTAACTTGTTATTTAACAGCAAACACTCTTAAATATCTAGTTTACCATTTGATATCTAAATTCTGTCTATATATTATTGGGTTTGCTTGCTGCTTTTGTTCTAATGCAGATATTCCAAGAAATTCTCAGAAATCTATATTACTACTCCATTACATTCTCTGTTCTTCCTTTTTCTAATTCATCTTGTATTCCCTATTATTTGTATGTAAAAGTTCTTCAAGGTTATTGTATGCATTAAACCTGAATGTATTTGTCAACATATAAGACTTCAAGATAAAAACTGTATACCGTAATATTTAATTATGAACTTAAAGGTAATTATTTTGAGACAAATAAATAAAATCCAGCTCATTTGTGAGACTATTAAATATCTTTAGTATTTTTTGTCTTTTGATAGTCTTCAATATCTTAGAATGCTATCTCTACTTCCATTAGGTTGTTTTTCTATTTTTTTTCCTATATACAAATAAGACTACCATGTAACTGCCTATCTTAGTATTAAATTTTATTTCTACCTTCAGCTATACCTCTGTTATATTATTTTCTTCTACATTTTTATTATATAGCTTATCATCTTACTTTTCATAAACCCAAGTGTATTCATTAAAAGTACATATATAGAATTATAAGAACACAGCAAGAACAGATGGAATAGTCAAAGTAGGCAACTGGAAGAAGGTTTAATAAGTTTTCAAAGTTTATAAAAAAGATGGACAGGGGAGGAGCTTGGGAATATGGCAGAGTCGGAGGACCCTAAGCTCACTCTGTACCATGTTCACAAGTAGATATCACTCATATATCATATAAATAAATTGGAGAGCAATCTGATGACTGGAAGAACAAACTCCACAAGTAAATACAGAGAAGAAGCTGCATCTGAGAAGATAGAAAGTGCAGAAACATGGTCAGGAGATGGCTATAGGATGGAGGGAGCTGCATATGGAGGGGAGAGAAAATGTCCTTAGCCACTGGGGACCCACATGGAGATTAATTCCTATAATATCTGGCTTTGAAAGCCAGAGTGGCTGAATTCCATAAGTTTGTATAACCAGCTGGACACAGAGCCTGGAGCTTTAAAAGTCAGCAGAGTCAGCACTGGATGAACCAAGAGAGTGATGGAGAGCTGAGCCCCCATGCTTAAAGAGACAGCAACCCGCAGAGAGGGAACACAAAAAGAGAGAGTTTGCACAACACCTGGGGAAAACAGGAGGAAGATCTGTTTGTACTGATTTTGGAGCTTGTTGGTGGCCTTCTTTAGGAACAAAGGAGCTGGAAAGTGCCATTTTCCTCCCCCACTCCCCAGCATAAAAACAAAGCCACATGTGGAAGGTAGTACAGCACAGATACTTGCTACCTAACTTGCTAGCAGTGTGCACCTACACATTCTTCTGAGGACTTGCCCAATCTAAGCCTGTAGGCCTTGGCCCTGGGTTTAATGCAGATTTTTCTAATTCCACATGTTCATGCCTTGCCCAGCCACTACATGCAGATGCAGCACACCCCTGGCCACTGCTACATGCCACACTCCCAGCCACTGTGCTCCAGGTAATCTGGGCCAGGACTAGGGGCTCAGTTAAAATTTTGCTAACATCTCTGCCCAGCTCCTGACTCCTCCTGAGGTCATGCCTCCTCAGCTAGTCTGCCTGGATCTCAACACCAGAGAGCAAACACACCCCACAACAGGCAGAGATTCAGTTTAGTCTTCTGGACTGAAAATGTTGGGGTTAATATAGAATAGAAATCAGCCATAAGACCTGGCTTGCTAAAATGTAACACAGAGGCTGCTGAGGGCACAGAAGGTTTCAGAGAAGGGAGTAGGCCTTTGGAATGCCGAGGCCTAGGTGACCACTCTGCCATTGGAATGCTGCGGGGAGTTGCTTTCCTGAAACTTTCCTGGCCCAAACAGTCACCCTGTGATCTAAGAGATGTAGGCATTGTCCCTTAGGCTATGTTTAGCAGAACTCATAGAACATGCCCAACTTAGCATATTGTATCTTTCTTGTAAACAGATCCTCCCAGTTTCAGTAAGATTACTTGCCACACATGTGCTTGAACTGTAATAAGGATTTGTGATTATCTTGAAGGACCAATAAAAGCGGGAGCAAAGAAGAGCAAAAGGTCTTGCCTCTGAGCCTTGACCCCCTTGCCCTCTCCTCTTTCATGGCAAAGTTTGGAGAAATCTTTCATCTGTCGGTATCGGGATTGCTGGCCATTCCCGGCATGAAAGAAAAAGCAACTCATATACAACAGCAGGGTACAAGTAACACGTGTAGGAGGCATTCCTTGAAGTGCCAGGTTCGGGTGAATAAGGGACACTGCACTGCAGGGCACTAAAGGACCTTATCTTCATAAAGATACTACTTTCTAGTGCAGAAGACATAGCAATTTTCCCAACACACAGAAACAGACACAGAGATGTAGACAACATGAGACAGAGGAATATGTCTCAAATGAAAGAATAGGACAAAATCACAGCAGGAGATCTAAGCAAAACAGAAATAAGTAATATACCTGATAGAGAATATAAAGTAATATACTCACTGGACTTCAGAAAATGGTGGTAAACATCAGCAAGACCCTTGACAAAGAAATAAAAAATAACATATCAGAGATGAAGAAGTCAGTAAATGAAATTTTAAAAATGCAATAAATAGAATAAAAAGTAAACAACAGGAAGCAGAGGAATGTATATGTGACCTGAGGATACAGTAAAGGAAAGCAATCAAGCTGAACAGTTGAGAGACAAACAAATATTGCAAATTAGAATAAACTTAGGGAACTCAGCAACACCATCCAGCATAATAACATTTGCATTATAGGGATCCCAGAAGGAGAAGAGAGAGAAAAGAGGGTAGGAAATGTATTTAAAGAAATAACAGCTACAAACTTCCTGAATCTGGAGAGAGGAATAGAGATCCAGATTCAGGAAGCACAGAGATCCCCCAACAAATTCAACCCCAAGATGTCCATGCCAAGAACAATAGTAATTAAAATGGCAAAAAAAAAAAAAAAGTGATAAAGAATTTTAAAAGATTGTAAGAGAACATAAAACAGTTACATACAAAGGAAACTCAGTGAGGCTAACAGCTGATTTTTCAGCGGAAACTTTGAAGACCAGAGAGTGGTATGATATATTCAAAGTGCTGAAAGAAGAAAATCTGCAACCAAATATACTCTATCCAACAAGGCTATCATTCAGAATAGAATGAGAGATAGTTTCCCCCCCACACAAAAGATAAAATAATTCATGACCACTAAACCAGCCCTACAAGAAATGCTAAGGGGGACTCTGAGTGAAAAACAAAAGCAGATAAGTAAAAGTAAGAAAAGCAGGAAACACAGAAGCAAAAGAAATTATATATATATACATATATATATTATTATTATATTATATTTATTATATATTACATATTATTATTTTATCATTGTTTATTATATTATATATATAATATATATAATTGCAAATACTTATACACCGAACACAGGAGCACCCAAGTACATAAAGCAGTATCAAACATAAAAGACCTAATCAATAGTAATATAATAGTAGGGTATTTTAACCTCTCCCATACATTAAGGGATACTTCATCACATATAACCTCCCAAAGCTGAAACAGAAATAAATAGAAAATTTGAACAGACTGATTACCAGCAAATAAATTGAATCAGTAATAAAAACTCCCAACAAACACAAGTCCAGGACCACATGGCTTCAAAGGCAAATTCTACCTAGTTGAATCACCACACTTACTTGAAACTAATATATGTTAACTCTACTGGAATTAAAATAAATTAATAAAAAAATTGGACAAGGTCTTGGAAGGGGAATAAGAATAGCAAAGTAATCCAAGAATTATAAATTTAAGGTGACAATACCAACCTAGACCTAAAGGATAAGGAAGATAACAGTTACTAAAACCTGGAAAGGATGGTTCTTTGAAGAAGGCTGGTTTTTTTTGTTTGTTTGTTTTTTTTGGGTTTTTTTTGTACAGAGATGCAACAAACCTGTGAAAAACTAGCAGAAATGGAAACAAGGAGAGTAAACCTCTTACCTCCTTTTCTCCCACTCTCTGACCCCTGCTGGTGCCTTGCATTGAAAATTTACAGCAAAAGTCATAAGATAAAGAAGCTCATTGATAGATCCCATGTGAGTCATTCCTCTGGGGCATATAACATGATGTGGGAGGGGTGGGTGGGAATATGGAGTAACAAATAGGATATACATAATACAATATATCTGTATTATCTAATGTATCTTTATGTCTTCTACCACTGACATGATTGAGCTGCTACATATTAAATGCATTTATCTTATGATTTGATCTTCCTTTGTTTCCCTTTATAATTCTTATGAAATTTTTCTTCATATATGGAGATAAGTGGGTTATACAATCTATGAAATACTTTCACAGAATATAAACAGAGTACCAGAAATTAGTTGGGTGGATAAGATGAAAACTACCATTTTGCAGAGCATTAACAAAGCTACTATGTATAAATAATTTCAGGATATCAAGTTGAAGACTTTCTCTGGCTTTCAAATCTTCTAATGATCTAGACAATAATTGACAAGCCTTTGCTCTCATCACATGACCTCTCTCTCTCCAGTACGTTAATCATGATCTTTTGGTGACTTAACTCCATGGGGCTTTTTCTTCATCCTCTAGGTCTGATTTCTGTTTTGCTTTGCTCTCTATGCTTCAAATTGATTTCCTCTAGAATTCATAGAAAATACCTTGAGGTTCTCAGGTTATTGATTCTTTACTCTTCTGAATCTTTTACAGCTGTATTATTTTTCTCACCCTGTACCATGAAATTTCTACCTCTGCCAACCATTGTACTAGTCTATTAGAGATGTCAACATTTCAGTCAACCTAGATTCCATAATAGATTTGATAGATTTGTCTTTTAGTTTTCAGTTCTCACATATGTAATTGAGACACTATACTTTGTTATTTGTCTTTGGGTCTCATCTCCATATTTGCCTTTACATTTCCCCCTCAGTATCACCAGGGTGTAGAAACCTGAAAACTACATTTCTCATGCTTCCTTGACAGCCAATGGGAGGCAATAAATGAAGATATGAAGTGAGAGGAAGAAAGAAAGTATTGTTTTTTCTCCCTGGTTCTGTGGTAGTGTCCAGTAACAGCAATGGCAACTTCTTTCTTAGGCAGTGTGGTGCCAGTAAGAACAGCTGAAGGACCTCCCAGCAGCCTCAGCCAGCAGCATAGTTCCCATGGAGTTGTTTCAGACAGTGAACACATTAATCTCAGTAGCAGGGTCCATAGACTGGCTTCTGCAGTAACAATAACAGTAAAATCTTTTGGTAATCTGAGACCGAAAGACCTAATGAATACAATGGGATTATAGACTTCTGGCTCCTGCAAAGCTTTAACAATGTTGATTCTAACAGTCACAAAACTCAAAGACACTCTAGAAGCCCCAGTGGCAAAGATTATTGTTTTTGGGCAACGTTCCTATCATTTTTCTTTCCTTGGGAGAATATAGTGTTCCCTGCAGTTTTTCCATCACTCGGTTACCTCATTTTTTTCACTTACATCTTTCCAACACTTTTGTACCTAATTTTATACATTAAAATCCTTCTGAAATGCTTAGAGTGATATTCTGACAGCATTTTGACAAATATACCTTTCTTTAATTATCCCTTTGACTATTTTTACTATATTTAAAATAAATTTAAAAATAAAATAAATTTTTATTATATAGTGTGCCATTGTGTAATGTGAACAATTTAGTGTCTGTATCATTAAATTTGCTAAAGAACTTGAAGCAACTGTCTTCTCTTTGCTAACATCGCATTGAAATACAATTTTATTTTCTCTCACCTGTGAATCCTATTCCACTACTTATCTCCTAAGTAGGTTAGTGTGTTTTCTTACTGTAGAGGTTTATTTTCCAGCACTCCCCAGATCAGGAAGTGCCTTTATGGCAAACCATCTGAGCATAAATTTATATTGAAATTATTATGTAATAATCATAAATAATCTATGAAGACATCATTAAATACTAATAGTATAGCTAAAAAAAACCCCAAAATTAGCTTCTCTTCTTTAATAAATATGTGCACATGAAGATTTCCAAAACTTCTCTCACCTTCATCTACTATATTGTGGTATTCTTCCAATTTAGTGTTCTCTGAAATGACATTTTAAATATCCATATACCCTCATCTAGGTAAAAACTTACTAGACTCTAATGTACATAAGAATATCATGGGTAAAAAAAAAATTATGGATAAAATATCTCCATAAAAAATAATCAGTGTGAATTCTCTCATTCTCATTTTTACAAATATGGTTAATGTAAATTTGCTACACCTGCAACTGTCCCATGTATCTCACATATATTATAGATTTTTGAATGTGCTTTGTGGGACTTTATTATTCACAGAACATCACTACATCTATGTTTAAACTCATGCGGGTCCAAACATCAAGCCAGATCAAGTCTTCTTTTGTAATTTGGATAACATCATAAAAATTTTGTTACATTTAGAAACCTAAACTGACAGATTTTGCAAACACTGGTTTATATCCAAGCTGTTCTCCATAATTCACTTATTTATTCCTTTTACTAACCATTATTGTGTTTCTATAGATTCCATTTGATTTCCTGATTCTTCACAAAATCCATCTTAAGCTCCATCTAATCTTACTGCTCTGCTATTTCAAGTCCTTTCATGGGTAAATAATAAATTGCTGCTCCTAGTAATGCTTGATATTCTACATCTTAGTCATTTTTCTCCCACATTATATAACTACAAATGGCACAATTTTGCCATAGTAATAACAGTTAACTTACTTACAGCTGAATGCACAGCCATCACCATACAGGAAATGTTCTATTACATAATGTATGCAAATGGAAAATCTAAGAGAATATTTTTATTGCTTCCTTTCCACATCCAATGATGTCATTCTTCCTACTTTTTACTGTTATATAAAAATGAGCATTTTTTCAGAGTCTAGTGTTTTATATAAGGAATTATTTTAGTATAACTCTTCTTTGACAGCATAGTTTATCTGAGATAAGCCACAAACATTTTATGCAGATAGTGCAGTACTATACTTTCCTCACAGAATTACATTTTTCTCCAACATCCTCAAAGTTTACATTAACAATTTATTTTAACTGAAGGGTTCAATAGCCTCTAGAAATTTGCTAAAAGTTAGGCAAAGATTATTTTACTTTATGATGCATATTCTCAATTCGCTTGACCATACACCTACATAGTATAGAAAATGAATTTGCTTTATCTGCCATAGGCTAAATTCCTCAGTTATCCATCAGTCAGTAGTGTCACCAAACACTTAATTTTTCCAGTTAAACGCTTTTACAAGAAATTAAGTAAAAAGGAAAATAAAAGTAAAATTGTCCATAGGAAATTTTCATAAAATATCATGTCAGTACAAAAAGAATATAAAGAGAAAAAACAATTTTTTTTCACACGTAAATTAATAATCAAGATTTCCAAGCAACACTTGATTATGAAATTGTTTAAATATTGAAAATTGTGTTAAAAGAATATGCAAAATATTTCAATAACATAAGGATTTTAAGGTAAGTTAAGAAAGTTTCTGCATATTTTTCATGACTAAAATTTCACTATCTGTCCATTAGTGCTGATCATTCTTTCTTTTATCCTATTAGTTACAAGAGTTGGGTTTCCTGGCATAATGCCTCAAATAGAATTCAATTTTTGTGAATTTTTCTAGTCTTGAAACTCTAGCAGTAGCTATGAATTACTAAGTTACAGGCATTCTCTCTGAAAGATTCTGATTTTAATTAATCACTCTTTCTGAATGCTCAGAGGTTTTGTTTTTTCATCCAAATACATCATTTTCTAAGACCTGAAGATAGAGGTATTTCTTATCTGCCTTCAAAAAAGAAGTAAAGATCTTTTCTACCTCAAAAATATTTCTGAGCTTGCATGTTTTTGGAAGAAATATTTTAGTTCACTACAACATGGTAATCAGACTACCAGATTTAAATGTATGTCCTTCTAATACACACTATCATTGGTTTGTTATTACTCTCTCTAACCCTGATAGTCTCAACTGTGCAATGGGGGTGATAATAGACTTACATTTCAATTTGTGACTAGGATCAGATGAGATAATGTATAGAAAATGCTTATCAGAGTATATTTAGTATTTTAAAAAGAGCATATTTAGTGTACATTAGCTCTAGGTAGTCTTAAAGTAAGATTACTCTGATTTACGTAACATTTTATTTTTTCATATACATACTCCAAATTTTGATGAATTATAAGCTCCTTGATGATAATTGTTCATCCTTTATTCAACTTTTAAATGTTTCTCATTCCTAAAAATGTGCTCTGAATATCATTTTAATTAAACAAATACATATCTTTACATGTGTGGTATACCATAATGAGAACACACTATAAAATGTATGTATGAACATAATTTAATCAACACTTTAATATCTCAGTAGTGAAAAGCTATTTGATTCAACTGGTTATGGATTATTTTAACAAGTGTAATATTTTGTCCCTTTAAGCTTGTCTTGACTGCTTTTTAGTGATTTGCATGTAATTTAACAGAGCTTGAGCTACTAACTTTAGAACTACCACTGTGGACTCAAAGTGAATTCACTTATTTGGTGATGTGCATTACATACCCAATTATCATTTCTAGAAATGTATTGATATTTTCTTATGTTTCATTTAGATAAAGCTGACTATGTGATGGATGCTTTTGTGGATTTTGTGTGAGTAATAAATACTTTTTGGTCAGCTTTCTTCAGTAAATAGTGTAAGTAATATGCAAACTTATGTGCTCGTTTTGTAAGCACTTCATTTTTTCATTGGGTTCAAATATTTTTGACACTCAAATTTTGAAGTCATTAATTTTATTTCTACCTGATTTTAAGGGCTTATTATTTATATTCACACAACCAATTTCTTTTGGTGTGTGTGCCATTGTGTGTCTGGTATGTGTATTCCAGAACTGTCCAGATTTTTAGATTATATAAATTTTCACATTGCAGCATTATCTTTCTAGGGCTTTTTCCTAGTAGTATTCTTTTCACTATGTCTGGCTACTCTAATTTAAGTTAATAAAATACTTATTATATGATAAGAAGACGTTGTACCTAAATGTCTATGAAATGCTTTCATAGACATTTAGAAGATAAAATTTAAAGGAAATATTTGACTGAATTGGCCATTATGTTAGGTGCCATGAAAGAGAAATCTACAGAAAAAGAAACATATTGTAGTAAGAATAGTCCACTTTGTATATGCTTTCAGCAAGCTCTTCATTCATGCATTTCATTCACTGGGTGTTTAATATATATCAGGCACTGTTTCAGGCATGAGGGGAAAATAAAACAAAACAAACAAACAAAAAACCAGTGTGATGAAAATCTCTGCCCTCATCAAACTTAACTTCTAATGAGTAGATGTCAACAATAAAAATAAGCATAACATTTAAGTGATTCAGTGGTTTTTAATAATGGCATAAGTGATGTTACGGGAAAACAAAAACAGTAAAATTCATCAGAACAGTGAAAAGCTTATAGTATTGTTAGAATAGCTTCATTGAGAAGTTGACATTTATGCAAAAGCTTGGAGAAAGTGAGTGTGTAGGTATATGTGACAAGAACATAACAAGCAGGGGAACAACATGTCAATGCTTGGTATGTTTCAAAAACAATAGCGAGAACAGTATAGCCAAAGAGGTTATTGTAGGAGATGAGACCAGCACTCTACGAAGGAACAAAGATTTGCAGGCTATTATAATTTTGTTTTGTTTTGTTTTGTTTTTACCCTCAGGAAATGATAAGCTCTTGGAAATTTCTAAGGAGAGAAATGGCAGTTACTGATAAAGATTTTAGAAGATCACTCTGGCAACCATGTTGAGAGACAAAATTGGATGATGGGAAGGTATTTTGTGTCTTTTGCAATATCTCAGTGGAAAGATTATGATGCCTGGGTGTCTGGTATACATGGAGATAATTAAGAAACGATATAATCTGTAATCTTTTTTGAAGGTAGAGCTAGCAGAATGTCTTAATCGATTGAAGAGGAGATGTGAAATAAAGAGGGAAAATTAGGAGGATGCCAAGGTTTTTGGTCTAGCAACTCTAAAAACAGAATTGCAATAAACTGTGAGCAGGAATTCTACAGATGGAGGAGAATTTGGGGGATAGTTGAAAGTATGAAGTTTGGTGTTGGAAAAGTTAATTTAGAGATGCCTATTTTACATCTAACTAGAAGTGTATAGTTAGCATTAGGTTACTAGTATGGAATTCAGGTTGATGCTGCAAATATAAATTTGGAAGTTTTTGGAATACTGCTGGCATTCAAGATTGACAAAATCACAAAGGGATGGGAATAAGTAACAAAAAACCAGAGGTCCAAATAATGAGCTCTGGGAATTCCATCAGGAGGCAAAGAAAAAGAAGAAGATCCAGCAAAGTTGCCTAGGAAGAATCATAACTAAAGATAAAGGAAAATCAAGAATACAAAGTATCCTGAAAACCAAGAATTAACCATAGGTTAACCTGAAAAGTCCAAGATTTAAAAGCATTGGGTGGAATTTGCTTGTCTATAACTTCCTATTTCTAAATTATTCACAACCGACAAGTCTAATCAGTACAAACATACCTCATTTTATTGTGCTTTGTAGATATTGCTACAAATTTGTAGTAACCCTGTACTGAGTAAGTGTATTGTCACCATTTTTCTGATAGCAGTTGCTCAATTTGTGCCTCCGTGTCATGTTTTAGCAATTCTTGCAGTATTTTAAACTTTTTAAAAATTTTTGTTATATTTGTTCTGGTGATCTGTGATTAGTGATCTTTGATGTTACTATTGCAATTGTTTTGGGACAACATAAACTTTATCTATATAAGACACAAAGTTAATTGATAAATTTTGTGTGTGTTCTCACTGCTCCACTCACTGGCCATTACCCCATCTCTCTCCCTCTTCTCAGGCCTCCCTATTCCCTAAGACATAACAGTATTGAAACCAGGCAAATTAATAAACTACAATGGCCTCTAAGTGTTCAAGTGAAAAGAATTGTATGTCACTCATTTTAAATCAAAAGCTAGAAATGATTAAGCTTAGTGAGGAAAGCATGTTCAAAACCAAAATAAGCTGAAAACTAACTCTTATGCCAAACAATGCCAAGTTGCACATGCAAAGAAAAGTTCTTGAAGGAAATTAAAAGATACTCCAGTGAACATATGAATAATAAGAAAGAGAAACAGCTTTATTGCTGATATGGAGAAAATTTTAGTAGTATGCATAGATCAAACCAGACACAACATTCCCATAAGCAAAACCTAATCCAGAGTAAGGCCATAACCCTCTTTAATTCTATGGAAGCTAAAAGAGGTGAGACACCTGCAGAAGAACATTTTGAAGCTAGCTGAAGTTGGTTCAGGAGGTTTAAGAAAAGAAGACATCTCCATAACAAAAGTGCAAGGTGAAGCAGCAAGCTGATGTGGATGCTGCAGCAAGTTACCCAGGAGATCTGGTTTAAGAGAATTAATCCAGGTGGTTACACTAAACAGCAGAAACTTATTTTCAATGTGGATGAAATAGCCTTTTATTGGAAGAAGATGCCATCTAGGACTTTTACAGCTAGAGAGAAGTCAAACCTTCAAAGGACAGGCTGAATTCTCTTATTAGAAGCTAATTCATCTGGTGACTTTAAGTTGAAGACAATGCTCATTTACAGAAAATCCAGGGTTTAAGCTGGATCTACTCTGTTCTCTATAAATAGAACAGCAAAGACTGGATGACAATGTTTCTGTTTACAGCATGGTTTGTTGAATATTTTAAGCTTACTAAGAAGACATACTGCTCAGAAAAAATATATAAATATTCCTTGTAAATTATCACTGCTTATTGACAATGGGCCTGGTCACCCAAGACTCTGATGGTGATGTACAATGAGATAAATGCTGTTTTCATTCCTGCTAACATAACATCCTTTCTATAGCCTTTGCATCTTATTATTTAAGATACACATTTCATTAGGCTATAGATGCCATAGGTAGTGATTCCTCTGATGGATCTGAGCAAAGTAAATTGGAAAAGTTTTGGAAAGGGTTCATATTCTAGATGCCACTAAGAACATTCATGATTCATGGGAGGTCAAATATCAATATTATCAGGAGTTTGGAAGAAGTGGATTCCAACCCTTACAGATAACTTTGAGTGGTTCAATCTTTCAGTGAGGCAAGTAATTTTAAATGTATTGGAAATAGCAAGAGAACTAGTATTAGACATGGGGCTTGAAAATGCGACTAAATTGCTGCAATCTTGTGATACAAATTTAATAGATAAGGAGTGGTTTCTTATGGATGAACAAAGAAAGAGGTTTCTTTAGATAGAATCTACTCCTGCTGAAGATGCTGTGAACATTATTGAAATGACAATCAAGAACTTAGAACACTACATAAAGTTAGTTGATAAAGAAGCAGGAGGGTTTTGAGAAGATTGACGCCAATTTTAAAAGAAGTTCTACTGTGGGTAAAATGTCATCAAATAGCAGGTCATGCTACAGAGAAATCATACATGAAAGGAAGTCAATTGATGCAGGAAACGTCATTGTTGTCTCATTTTAAGAATGGCCACAGCCACCCCAACCTTCATAAGCCACAATCCTGATCAGTTCGCAGCCATCAGCATCAAAGTAAGACCCTCCACCAGCAAAAAGACTATAACTTGCTGAAAGCAAAGATGAGGGTTAACATTTTTTAGCAATAAAGTATTTTTTTAATTTATTTTTAATTTAACTTCAATTAATTAACATATAATGTATTATTTCAGGGGTACAAGTCTGTGATTCATAAAGTATTTTTAAATTAAGTTACATACATTGTTTCTTAGGCATAATATTATTGCATACTTAAACTATAGTATAGTGTAGACAAAACTCTTATATGTACTGGAAAACAAAACAAAACAAAAAAAACAACCCTCATTTGATTCACTTTATTGTAAATTTGCTTTACTGTGGTGGTCTGGAACTGAACCAACAATATCTTTGAGATATGACTATATAGACATTCTTAAGTCTCAAAGTGTATATATCTATATCTATATCTATATCTATATCTATCTATCTATCTATCTATCATCTATCTATATCAACACATTTTATTTGAGTAAGCTCATCATAATCTAAGATGATAATTATCAAATCTCTGTTTTACAAGATTAATACTTGGAGGGGAGGGAAGAGGGCATACATCGAACTAAAGGGTCATTTCTAAGTACCTTATGTACCAGCATGAGTTTTTTTTAGTCCTCTTTAGAAAAACTTAATTGGCATGAGATAGTTACTTTCAGGTACAACTTATGTCTTTAACTTGTCTTTGCTTTGATCTCACCAGTCTTTCAGAGAACACACATGACAGACTTTCCACTGATTATTTTGGTTTGGAAACTGAAAATTGAGTTCAGGAGAGAAATAGATGGTTTTAGACTAGGATGGGTTCTGAAAGGCAGCATTATTATGAAATAAAACTTGTAATTTTTCTCTCAAAAAAGTTTATGTTTAACTTGAAGACATATTTATCCTATTTTTGTTCATATTTTATTTACATTTAGTCACCAAGTCTTGATGCATTTAACTATAAAATATTTCTTAAACCTGTTTAGGGATTTACATTTTAAATTAAATTACCTTATGGGTGCCTGGGTGGCACAGCGGTTAAGTGTCTGCCTTTGGCTCAGGGCGTGATCCCGGCGTTACGGGATCGAACCCCACATCAGGCTCCTCCGCTATGAGCCTGCTTCTTCCTCTCCCACTCCCCCTGCTTGTGTTCCCTCTCTCGCTGGCTGTCTCTATCTCTCTCGAATAAATAAATAAAATCTTTAAAAAAAATTAAATTACCTTAAGATTTAGTTAAATCTTTGTTTTTTTGAAGTTATTTTCTCTTTTAATCTTCTTTGAGCCCCTTGAAAGCAAGGACTGGTTTTGATTCTTCTTTGTGATAAAACTTACAGTGAAGGTCTCGACATGTAGTAGATGCTGAGGGTAATTTTTGTTTAATGAGCTAATAGTTCTGACCCTCATGATCAAAATTGATATTGTTGAAATAGCTTCATAATTTGTCTTCCTGTCATGTGTTGTATTAGAAATGTCTTGGGCTCCTCCTTACATTCTACTGGCATACCTTTTGCACCAGACATTGTGCAAGAGACAGTTTCTAAAAGCCATTACCTGATAACATTCCCCATCAACTGTGGTACTTGTCTCTTATATTCTATATCAGTGCTTCTCTGATCCATTATGTGTGATGTTACTAGGAACTACCTGATACTTATGCATATGCAGCCTAGTAGCATGGTGAAATGAATGTGTCACGGGTAAGTCATTGTTCAATGGAAGAAAAGGTGAATATATAGCCCCACCTTCTGCTGTTCACATAGGAAGTACTAATATACATTATACACATTCCTTTAGAAGGTCCTGGTGGAATTCAGCTATAGTTGCCCATTGTGGTGACCAAACTTGAAAGTATACATTTGTACTGTTTTTCCTTTTCCCTTGTTTTGCTTTCCCCCAGACTCCTTTTATACCCCATAGGACCTCTTCACAAATAAATTAAAGCATTCTTGCAGTCACTTCTTAGAGGCTTCAATTCTTGTGGGACATGTAAAGTAAGACGTGTGCCTTCTACTTGTACATATGTGGTCCATTGTATAGATCCTGCCAGATCAAGTTTCACAGGATGCAATATTCACCATGCTTCTTCTTTTCTCTTTTTCTTTTCTTTTTTTTTTTTTTTGCCTGAAAATGTCTGGGGTTTCAACCTCCATCACAATAGATACCATGCCTTAATGTATACACAGGAATTCAAACAATTTTTAATATATATATGACTGGTTATGTCAAGATTGCAAATGTTATTTAATTATTGTCTTATTAAAATTACATTTTCTCTTCAAGATGATAGTTTTCTTAGAGGCAAGAAATAAATTCTCTTATTAAAAAACTATCTTTCTTACAGAGCATAATAACATGTTCCCATACATTAGGCACTAAATCATTTTTGATGGATTGAATTAATGTCAAACTTTGGAGGTTAGAATTTTATAAATTTCTAAATCCTACTGAAACCTATCATTTTGAGAAAAACAGCCTTGGAAATAGATAATAAAATTGCAAATGCCACCTGATAGCTCTAGAACATTTTAAGATTTTTTAAATCAAAACTTCCATTTATTCTCAGAAGCAGATTAAAATAAGAAACATCACATCAAATACAGCAGATTACAGTTGAAATGGCATTGTTTTTTGAGCCATGGGGCATAGATCTATGTTTTGTTTGTGATTTGGTGAATCATCTATTTTAGATTCTGATTTTTTCATCTCCTAATGGGGAATCAAAAACTGTCTTTTCTACCTGATAGGGTGCTGCTAAGTTCAAATGCAAAAGAAGTTTTGTGAAATTATTCTGTGATCTGTACAGATATAAAATGAAAATTATTATTATGGATAAAAGCTTTCCTCAAGCAGATATAAAATGAAAATTATTATTATGTATAAAACCTTTCCTCAAGATTTATTTTTGAGAACTTATTGCACTATTGGTTAACAAATAGTCTTTAAAATGCCTGAACAACATCTAGGTATTGTTAAAAAAGTAAATTCATAATTTTAAAAATTATCCCTTCCGCATTTAAAAAAAAAAAGAGCCCCACTATTGAAACTTTTGAATTTGACACAGGGCCACTGCAGGAAATAAGATGACTTCAACATTACATTTATTAACAATTTTTTTAATTCAATAATTTATTTCCCTAATAGCCAAAAAGTAGAAAAATAAATTACAAGTTTTATACATATATTATATATTTGTACGTATTTAGATACTATGAGGCCAATATCAATTGGATGTGTTTTACAAACCATACAAAGTCCAAACCATACAAAGTAGACAAGTAAGTGTAAAAGAGGAAAAATTAAATTGAACAAATTGTGTACATGTATTATTATATCAGTTTTGAACTTTAACTTTTTTATTTTTTAATTTAATTTTGTTTTATTATTTTATTTTTTTGAGGGAGAGTAGAAGAGGGACATAGGGAGACAGAGAATCTCTCTCTCTTTTTTTTTTTTTGCATTTTTTATTATGTTATGCTAGTTACCATACAGTACTTTAATAGTTTTGGTGTAGTGTTCAATGCTTCATTGTTTGCATATAATTCCCAGTGTTCATGGAGATGGGTATTAAGGAGGGCATGTATTGTAATGAGCACTGGGAGAGAGAGAATCTTAAGCAGGCTCCATGCCCAGCACAGAGTCCAACCCAGGGCTCCATTCCAGTACCCTGAGATCATGACCTGAACTGAAATCAAGAGTCAGATGCTCAATAAACTAAGCCACCCAAGCACTCCCATTATATCACTTTTATAAACTGTTCCATTTTCTCTTTGGAAATAAGCAGTATATAAATATATAGTAAGAATAGTAATAGTATGACAATAACTAATTGTTTGCTGTTGGGTGTTTATGGAGTTTTATTTAGCATTATGTTTTTTTTCTTACTTTAGACTCATTATTTATTGTGTTTTTTCCTTTTTATTCCTTATAGTTCTATAAATATCAATGAAAGAACAAGTGATTTTTTTTCCAACAAAATCAACCAAGTTCTGGAATTCCATGCCAACCACAAACTCATTTGGTACTGTGGGCATTTTTGATGTTTCCTCAATGGGAACCTGGGACATAAATGAGTCAGTGGACAAAAGAAATATTGAGCAAGCCCAAACAGCCTGCCTGACCATAGGGAGATAACTGCAGTTAATGTACATGTTTAATCATGAGACAGAAGGTAATAAAATCTACCAAAGAACAAGCAAAACAATAAAATTGGTTTCAATTAAGTGTTTTAAAATATTGATATGTTTGGTCCTTCCTTCAATCAGACTCAGATGTGTGGTGGAAAAAAAAACCTATCATGTCGGGTAAAGTGTGACTGTTCAACTCACTAAATTGTTTAAAAAATGCTCTGAAATTCGATAGAAAGGAAAAAATGTACAACTACAAAATATCAAGGTGTTTGGAAACAAGTCTATCTCCTGATTCCAGACACCACAGTTTAGTAGAGCTTATAATAAACTTATATGTAATGAGGAAGCATTATACATATTTTTAAAAGTTAGAAAATGAAAAGAGCATAAATGTCCTCAGACATGGAAACATGGCAAGATGTGAAAATTCTGGATATATAAATTCTCACAAATCTTCACAGCAAGAAATGGCACCTTTTACATTATAAGATTGTCTGAAAAGTCAATTACACCAAGGTGTCAGGGAATTTTAGTTTTAGATTCCCTGTCAATTGGAAATATGATGTCTTAAAAGGGGATTGTAAATAGGAATGGTCTGAAACACAATAGTTTTGAATCAAGGGAAAATGGAAAAACCTAAAATCCTTAAAATAATTTGAAATATATATTTCATTTCTGCTACCAAACATCTCAATTTGTGAATTTTATATTAGTAAAAGATGATACAAAACAGCTTTCTACCTTTTGTATATCATAGATTCTGTGATGTGAGTATGATCTTGTTCCCTCAACAATCTTGATAACAGATAGGTGGTATTTTTTTTCTTAATTAGAGTTTTTCAACAAGTATATCTTGTGGGATGGTATTCTTAGTACTTAGTCCTTAATTGTCATATGACCAAAACAGAAGTCATCACTGCATTAGCAATATTTACTGTCCTGTGGAGAGACAATTATTAATTGAACAACCAGACACATTTAATCCAGCAAAGTACGGTGGTAGGATTTTAAACCAGGTTTACCTGAATCCAAAGCTGATGCTTGTAACTAATGTATCTATGAATTCAGAAAACTTGATCCAGGTTCAGACTCCCCATTCTCAAGATTTCTGACCTGGTTCTCTCACTTAGATGAAGTTTCCTAATAAAAAATAAGTTTTTTTTTCTTTTCCATTCTGATACTCTAATGTTTTATTGCTAGCCTTTATAGGCTTTGATTTATCTATTTTGATAAGATTAGATTTATATTATTTTGTTTTTTAATACCTAAGTGTGTGGACAGAAATCAAAACTATTTAACAAAGAACATATTTCATCAATATCTTGACATTTCAAGGAATAGGTACAGAAATAAAATGAATTGAATAATTTATAACATGTTTTCGATTACATTGATTTGTAAGAATTAAAAATAAATCAAATTATGATAAATATGTCATCATATTTTTCGGAAAATATCTCAAAAACAAATACTAAGTGGTCCAGATAAGTTTTTAAGTCTTTATTTTAATTATGGTGGATTTTTTTATTGAATAAAATATGAATGAGAGAATTTGTAAATTTGTCCTGAGTCCAAACAATCTTGAATAAACCTTTTAAACATGGATGCTACTAAAGAAGAAAATTTCATCATTGGCAATGACATGAACAAAATAATTTCATATCAGAAAATACATGTCTGGAAGTTTGAAAATTTAAACATAGATCTATCATTAAGTAATGTACATAGTACATTTTGTTTTCTTGCTTGAAAGATTTGTCTGTATATTTATTTCATTAAAATATGATACATTCTGTAGAAAAACCTTTAACATAGCATTATTTTCTTTTATGCCTTTGAAACATACTGGACTTCCAATGGAGCATATATATATTCTTTGTTCTTTTGAATCTGTGTCTTATTTAATCCTTACAGGAGTAGGTTCTGTAAGTGTTTAACAATTCTGATCAAAAGTAGTAAAAGTGTATTTACTCTGAAACAGAGATAATGATGTCTGAAAAGTTGAATATTAACAATAAAATAGCCACTGTATTCTAAGAAAGGCAACAACACCTCTCCTTTTCTTCTCTTCCACAAAAAGAAGCTATTGAACATGACAGCAATTAAACTGAGTTCATAAAATATTTACAGCAATCCAAGATGATTTGGTCTTCATAAATTTTGCCGATTAAAACAGGTAAGGGTGAGGAACACTTTTAAAACCAAACATGGAATATGCTCTTAATTCATTGAACTGTTTTACTTAGATGCAGGTAATGTATTGTGTAAATCACTATTTTCAACATATAAGGGATATTTGATTATGAACTTTTGTCATTTTTTTCCTAATGTCATAAAGTGTTTATATTAAAACAAAAAGGGACACACTATTAAACTGCAACAAGGATAGTGCACAATGCATGCATAATCACATGCACAAACACATACACACACAAACACACACAGCCATGCTTCCCGAATTCATAGAAAACAGTGAATCTGTTGTAATTGTGTTTATACATCATGCCCATTATATGTAATCATTTATTAGTTTTTCAGTAAAAAAAATCTTCTATTTGCATTTTTCTTTCCTTTGCATAGATGCATCTGGGTGGTAACATTTATTTAGATTAGTAAGACCTCATGAAAAGCAAATATATATATATATATATATATATATACACACACACACACATACATTTTAAGATTATTTTTATTTATTTGAGAGAGAGAGATAAAGAGAGACAGAGAGAGAATGAATGGAGGGAGGGGGGCCAGTGGGAGGAAGGAAACAGACTCCCTACTGAGCAGGGAGCCTGATGTAGGTAGGGCTTAATCCCAGGACCCTGACATCACAACCTGAGCTTAACTGACTGAGCCAACCACGCACCCCTATATTTTTATATTTGTACGTTTTTATTATCTTTGTCAATACACAAAATAATACTGCATTATTTAATTGTTAGGGCTGCTGATAATTAAACTAATGACTTTTGCTTATTTTAAAACTATCTTACCTCTAGCATCATGACACTAAATTATCTTTTTCTTCAAAGGTCCACTACCTTATTGCACATGCTTTGCCCTGAAGTGTATATCAAAATAACACTGTCTTGTGTATACCCTCAGCACATCTGGTTAAGTTCTATATCATTCTCATCAAACTTATTCTTAAAAACTCAGACTTATATTAGAAAAACGATCAGTAAGGAAGAAAATAAAGAAGCAATTTCTTGAAATATGTAGATTTAAAGAAATGGGTGAAGATTAATGATGACACATACTCATTTGAACGACAATATAGTTTAGAAGTTCAGAAAGTGGGTTATGGAAACAGACTACTTAGATTCAAATACAGACTCTACTACTTAATATCTACATTTCTTTCTCTGTACCGAAGTTTTCTTTCCCATAAAATGGTTATCACACTCTATTTCATACAGGTTTTTGGTGATTCAATAAATTTCTACACCTAAACCACTTAGTACAGCACCTGGTACACTGTGAGGGTTCAAATACTACTGAAAGATTCCATTATATTTTTCCAGCTTTATTAAGGTATAATTGATAAACAAAACTGCATATATTTAAGGTGTGCAATATGATGATTTGATTTATGTGTACATTATAAGATGATTACCATAATCCAGTTAATTAACACAACCATCACTTCACATTGATACTATTTTTTTGAGAAGACTTATGATCTACTCTCAGCAACTTTCAAGTACACAACACGATATTATTAATTATAGTCATCATGCTTAGATCCCCAGAACTTATTCATATTATAACTGAAATTTTCTACTCTTAGACCAATATATCCCCATTTCCCCCACCCCTAGTTCTGACAATCGCTGTTTACTCTGTTTCTACAGGATAGACATTTTTAGGATCCACATATAAGTGAGACCATACAGTATTTGTCTTCCTGTGTCTGGCTTATTTCACTGAGCTCAATGTCCTCCAGGTTCAACCATGCTGTTCGAAATAGTAGAATTTCCTCTTTGTTAAGGTTGGATAAAATATGACAATTTCTTTATCCATTCACCCATTGACAGACATTTAGGTCATTCTGTTATTTATTGTAACATAATTATTACAATCTCTTCTAAAGCAGATACTACTTGTTTAAGCATTGACTATTTATTTCATGTATGTTAAGTTAGGGGAAAAAAAAAGCTTCAAGATAAGTAGTTAGAAATATGCTTACCATCTTGCCCACATCTTTTCCCATATGTTTACAAACCAGACATTTTTATATCTTCTTGAATGTGTTTTTATACTTTTTAACTAACTTAATGAACCTCTTTATCCAAAATATATTTATATGAACATGGCTTTGAATATGCAGTGGAATGAAGAAATATGAAGAGGATGCAAAAAGTCCTCGATTTTATTTTATTTTATTTTTTTAAAGATTTTATTTATTTATTCGACAGAGATAGAGACAGCCAGTGAGAGAGGGAACACAAGCAGGGGGAGTGGGAGAGGAAGAAGCAGGCTCATAGCGGAAGAGCCTGATGTGGGGCTCGATCCCATAATGCCAGGATCACGCCCTGAGCCGAAGGCAGGCGCTTAACCGCTGTGCCACCCAGGTGCCCCAAGTCCTTGATTTTAATCTGTTCATTGAGTGATATAATGAGGCAGTGAGATTTTGAAAGATCACACATAGAAACTCAGTTCATACAGTTTACCAAATGTATGAGTTTACAGAGGTTATTTACTTGCCAAATCTCAATTTTATCATCTAGTTGTAATGTTTGAATAATAAAACAGATGATTTTAGTTTTGCAGGATAAAATTTATTCAGCTTTGGGTTGCCTGGGTGGCTCAGTTGGTTAGGCATTTGCTTCAGCTTGAGTCATGACCCCAGGGTCCTGGGATTGAGCCCCACATCGGTCTCTCTCCTCGGTGGGGAACCTGCTTTTCCCTCTCCCTCTGCCTGCCGCTGTGCCTACTTGTGATCCCTCCCTCTCTCTCTCTGTCAGATAAATAAATAAAATCTTTAAAAAAATAAAATAAAACTTATTCAGCTTAGTCATTTGTAACTTTCCAATATTTATTCCATACTTATATCGGAGAACTGCCTATTATGATGTTGACAATCTATTTAAAATTCTCTGGCTTAGAAAATGTTTAATTACACATTTTAATTTAACTTAAACTATATTCTAGGAGAAGTCAGATATGCTAATCAAAATTTAAGGGTGTTCAGCCAGCTTTTATCAGAAAGTTCAAGGCTTTTGGGGTGGAGTTAAGATGGTGGAGTAGTAGGGGTCCCTGAGATTGCCTCATCCCTCAAACACAGCTAGATCAACATCCAACTATTTTGGACAACTAGGAATATGATCTGAGGACTAAGAAAACAATCTGCACAGTTGAAGGGAGAGAACGTGGTAGATGTGAGTTTCAGAGTAGTGAACTGGGGGAGAAGAAAGCCTCCAGCCACAAATAAGAGGGAACCCTTTTTCTGGATCAGTCAGGTAGAGGGAGAGAGCACAGTGGGTAGGGATCACATAACACACTGCAGTGAGGAGATCCCCTGGGTCACACAGAGAGAATATATTTGGAGTATGTTTGGAAGAGCATATTTTCCCTCTCCAAGGACAAAAGGACAGCTGGGAGTCATTGAGTGGCACTCAACAGCAGCATCAGAGGCTTGCACAGAGGGCAAAACCTCTTAACAGATTTTCATTGTTAGCCACAATAGGCATAGACCTCAGTGTGCCCACCTAGTGGCTGATTTTCTGAGGCAGAGCTGAGCAGAGAACAAAGACATAGGCAGACTATGGGTAACATGGCCACTGTTTTTTGCTGTGTGTCACAATAGATTGAAGCCTCTGTTCAACTATTTTTGTGGGACAGAACAGAGTAGAGGACGGAGTTATGTGCAGATGATAGATAACCTGATTCCAGGATTCCCTGAACATTACAATAAATTTTAACTTCCATGTTTAAACTGTATGACTGCTTTTCTGGGACAAGACCAGGCTGGGCATGCTGTGAGGCTCTCCTCTGGGGGAAGGGAGTGGGTCTGCACCTTGCCAGGACCTTTAAAATTTGGAGTTTTGAATCCCAGCCACCAGGCAGAGGTAAAATATAGATCTGTGGTGCCATGCATGCCGATGGTCCAGGCACAGAGCAGGTAAGGGCGAGGAACTGATGAAAGCCCAGACAAAGGAGATTGTTCACTTTTCTGTGAGGACCTCCTGAACAGTGGTGGTCAAGAGTTCCCTTCCCTGGGGAAAAGAGGGTGGGGTGACATCACATTCTTCCTCCTCTACCACCCCAAACTCCCCCTCCCCCCAGCACAGTCAGACTTCAGATAGAAATACATTGCTCCCGGTGGAAGTTGAAGTCCCCTACACTCAACCCTGCCCCCCCCCCCCCTGCCTGGCAAGGACATCTATAAGAGGGCAAGTCAGCTTGTGAGCCAGCCCAGGAGGCCTCTCCCTCAGAAGATCAACACAGACTTCCACATGTACCAATCTTACTGATTAAAGAATGCTTCCAAATGTCAGCTTCAGTGGAAATAGGTCAAGGCTTTCTACTTTATTTTTTGGTATCAGGGTTACAATTTTTTGTTCATTTGTTGGTTGGTTTGTTTTCTTCTCTTATTTTTTGAATTAGGCTTCTTTTTTTTTTTTCTCTTTTCTTCTTTCATTACTTTTTTCCCCTTCTTTCTTATTCTTTGGAATCAAGCTTATAGTTTTTTGTCTGTTTGTTTGCATTTTTGTTATTTTTTTCCCTTTCTCTTGTCTTGGATCAGGCTTTTTTTTTTTTAATTCTTTTTTTCTTTTCCAGGCTTATCTTAACAGCACACATAGTTAAAGGTCCAAACACTCCCCACTACAAGCAAGGAGGAACTCTATAGAGGCTGGGCCAGTGGGAAAGAGCAGCTAAAACACAACAGCAGAGTATACACAGCGCACAACAGAAACATTTCCTGAAGCTTTTGTTGGTATAGTTGTTTTTCTTTTCCTTTCTTCCTTTCTTGTCTGGACAAAATGTGAGATGAAGAAATTCACCTCAAAGGAAGAACAGGAGCTAGTACTCAACTGTCAGGGATTTTATCAATATGGATATAAGTGAGATGTCTGAACTAGAATTTAAAACAATGATTATAAAGATACTAGGTAGGCTTGAAAAAAGCAGAGAAGACACTGAAGAATCCCTTACTATAGAGATAAAAGAACTAGTGTCTAGTCAGGCTGAAATTAAAAATGTTATTACTGAGATGCAGTCCCAAGTGGAGGGCATAAAAATGAGGATGAATGAAGCAGAAGATCAAATCAATGATATAGAAGATAAAATGAAGGAAAATAAGGAAGCTGAAAAGAAGCGGGAAAGAAAACTCAAATCATGAAGGTAGAATGAAGGAAATCAACAATTTCATAAAGTGAAATAATATCTGTACTATAGGAGTGCCAGAAGATGAGGAGCAGATGAAAGGGGCAGAAGATTTACTTGAAAAATTATAGCTGAAAACTTCCCTACTCTGGGGAAAGAAAGAGGCATTCAAGTCCAGGAGGCACAGAGAAACCCCTCAAAATAAACAAAAATAGATCAATACCTTAGCATATTATAGTGAAGCTTGAAATTACAAATATAAAGAGAAAATCCTGAAAGCACCTCAGGACAAGAAGTCCTTAACCTAGAAGTGTAAACATAAAGCTGGCAGCAGACCTGTCCACAGAGGCTTGGCAGGCCAAAAAGGACTGGCATGACATAGTCAATGTGTTAAATGGGAAAAATATGCAGCCAATATACTTTATCTAGCAAGGCTGTCTTTCACAATAGATGGAGAGAGTTTCCAGGACAAACAAAAACTAGAGGAATATGTGAACACTAAACCAGCCCTTAAAGAAATATTTAAGGGGATCCTTTGAGCAGAGAGACAACCAAAAAGTAACATAAACCAGAAAGGAACAGAGATAATCTACAGGAACAGAGACTTTACAGGTAATACAATGGCACTAAATTCATATCTTTCAATAATTACTTTGAATTTAAATGGACTAAATGCTTCAATCAAAAGACATAGGGTATAAGAATGGATGAAAAGAAGAGACCCATTGATATGCTACTTAGAAGAGACTCATTTTAGACCCAAAGACACCTCCAGATTTAAAGTGAGGGAGTGGAGAACAATTTATCATGCTAATGGACATCAAAAGAAAGCTGGAGTAGCCACCCTTATATTAGACAAACTAGATTTTAAACCAAAGACTGTAATAAGAGATGAAGAAGAACACTATATCATAATAAAAGGGTCTATCCAACAAGAAGATCTAAACAATTGTAAATATTTATGCCCCTAACATGGGAGCAGCCAAATATAAAAACCGATTAATAACAAAATTAAAGAAACTCATTGATAATAATGCAAGGATAGTAAGAGACTTTAATATCCCACTCACAGCAATGGACAGATCACCTAAGCAGAAGATCAACAAAGAAACAAGGGCTTTGAGTGACACACTGGACTAGATGGACTTCATGGATATATTCAGTGCATTCCATCTTAAAGCAACAAAATACACATTCTTCTCGAGTGCACATGGAACATTCTCCAGGATAAATCACATACTGGATCATAAATCAGGTCTCAGCCAGTTCAAAAAAATTGAGATCATACCATGCATATTTTTAGACCACAAAGCTATGAAACTTGAAGTCAAACACAATAAGAAATTTGGAAGGACCACAAATACATGGAGGTTGAGGAATATCCTACAAAAGAAGGAATGGGTCAACCAGGAAATTAAAGAATTTTAAAAATACATGGAGGTAAATGAAAATGAAAACACATTACACGCCTTCTTCAAGAAAGAAGAAAAGCCTAAAATATACAACCTAAACTTACACCTTAAGGAGCTGGAAAAAGAACACTAAATAAAGCCTAAAACCAGCAGGAGAAGAGAAATAATAAAGATTAGAGTGGAAATCAATGATATAGATATTAAAACAAAACAAAACAAAACAAAAAAACCAAACAGTGAAACAGATAAACAAAACTAGGAGCTGGTTCTTTGAAAGAATTAATAAAACATAAAACCCTAGCCAAACTTATCAAAAAGAAAAGAGAAAGGACCCAAATAAATAAAGTCATAAGTGATGAAACACTTATGAAAACACAACCAACACTGAAGAAATACAAACAAGTATAAGAGAATATTATAAGAAATTATATGTAAACAAATTAGGCAATCTGGAAGAAATGAATAAATTCCTAGAAACATTTCAACTACCAAATCTGAAACAGGAAGAAATAGAAAACCTGAATAGACCCATAACAAGCAAAGAAATTGAAACAGTAACCAAAAATCTCCCAACACAAAGAGTCCAGGGCCAAGTGTCTTCCCAGGGGAATTCTATCAAACATTGAAAGAAGAATTAATACCTATTCTTCTCAAAATGTTCCAAAAAATAGAAATGGAAGAAAAATTCCAAATTCATTCTATGAGGTCAGCATCACCTCAATCCCAAAACCAGACAAAGACCCCACTAAAAAGAATTACAGACCAATATCCCTGATGAACACGGATGCCAAAATTCTCACCAAAATACTAGCCAATAGGATCCAATAGTACATTAAAAGGATTATTCACCACAACCAAGAAGGATTTATTCCTGGGCTGCAAAGTTGGTTCAATATCTGCAAGTCAATCAATGAGATACTACACGTTAATAGAAGAAAGCACAAGTACCATGTGATCCTCTCAATAGATGCAGAAAAAACATTTGACAAAATACAACATCCTTTCTTCATAAAAACCCTCCACCATGTAAGGATAGAGGATACATACCTCAATATCGTAAAAGCCATATGCAAAAGCCCCATAGCAGATATCAACAGGAAAAGAACTGAGAGCTTTTACTCTAAAGTCAGTCTCTCTCTCACCACTGTTTATCAACATAGTACTGGAAATCCTAGTCTCAGCAATCAGACAACAAAAAGAAATAAAAGGCATCTGAATCAGCAAAAAAGTCAAACTCTCACTCTTCACAGATGACATGATCTCTTATGTGGAAAACCCGAAAGACTGCACGCCAAAATTGCTAGAACTTACATAGCAATTCAGCAACATGGCAGGATATAAAATCAACACACAGAAATCAGTCATAGCTCTATACATTAACAATGTGACTGAAGAAAGAGAAATTAAGCAATAAATTCCATTTACAATTGCGCCAAAACCCATAAGATGCCTGGGAATAAATCTAACCAAAGAGGTAAAGGATCTGTACTCTGATAACTATAGAACACTTGAAAGAAATTGAGGAAGACACAAAGAAATGGAAAAATGTTCCATTCTCATGGATTGGAAGAACAAATACTGTTAAAATGTCTATGCTACCAAACACAATCTACATGTTCAATTCAATCACTATCAAAATACCATCCACATTTTTCACAGGGGTGGAACAGGTAATCCTAAAACTTGTATGGAACTAGAAAAGATCCTGAGTAGCCAAAGGAAGGTTTAAAAAGAAAACCAAAGCTGGAGGCATCACAATTTCTGGACTTCAAGTTCTATTATGAAGCTATAATCATCAAGACAATATGGTACTGGCACAAAAACAGACACATAGATCAATGGAGAATAGAGAACCCAGAAATAGACCCTCACTCTATGGTCAACTAATCTTCAACAAAGTAGGAAAGAATATCCAATGGAAAAAAGACAATCTCTTCAATAAATGATGTTGGGAAAATTGGACAGCCACATGCAGAAGAATGAAAGTGGACCATCTTCTTACACCATACACAAAAATAGACTCAAAATGGATGAAAGACCTAAATGGGAGACAGGAATCCATCAAAATCCTAGAGGAGAATACAGGCAGCAACTTCTGTGACCTGGGCCACAGCATCTTCTTGCTATACAGTCTCCAAAGCAAAGGAAACAAAGCAAAAATGAACTATTGGGACTTTATCAGGATACAAAGCTTTTGTACACCAAAAGAAATAATCATCAAAACTAAAAGTCAACCTATGGAATGGTTGATAGAAGATATTTGCAAATGTCTTAGCAGACAAACCTAGAGAGTGGAGTGGAGGGCGAGAGCTGTTACTACCACTGCATCTATGCAACTATTCCACCAAGGCTAATTTATTTATTTATTTTTCACCACCAGCAGCCCCTTTAAAAAAATGTGGAAGGTTGCATGTGGGGGAAAGATTGGTGAGTGAAATATAACCATCTATAACCACAAAAAAACTCTACATGTCTAGTGCCTGGAAGAAGGGAGGGCAGGCAGGACAGTGGTGGGCAGGGACAGCCCTATTTGTAGAGGATATCCTAGTGTACAGGCTGACAGAGGAGGTACACTTTGAGTTTGGAGCCCTTGGGAAAGATGTGTGGGCTGGTGGTTCTGCCCTTGGCCTGGTCCACATACTCCACTTGGATGGAGACACTGAGGTCCTAGACCAGTGCAATGACGTGAATGTGGTCACTCTCCTTGCACATGGGCTCCACCTCTTGCTGAAAGAACTCCTTGACCCTCCCACCCACCCGCCTCCATGAAGTGCTGGAAGAACTTGTTTTCCTGCTACAGGTAGCCTGAGGTGAGCAGCCACAGGTACACCACCTGGTAGTCTGAGGTGCTCTGGTCATTGAAGGAGGCCAGCAGGTTGGCTACGGAGGCCTACTTCTCCACCTGCTGGATCAGGTGCATGAAACTGTTGTGGAAATCCTCAACTGTGAACTTGGTGAAGCCCTGGGACAACCAGGTCATCTCTGCTCTTGGCAGACACTGCCTTAAATCGCTGCAATTCCTTGCTGTCATCCAGCAGTGCTTCCAAGTGGGAGAACCCGAAAGCTCAGTAGAAGCAGTTTCAGTCAGGCCTGATCTTGCGAATGTACCAGTACTTTTTGTAGAGGTCCTTGATCTTCTGTCAATAGATGTTGTTTTTTATGAACTTATCAAGCTCAACATCCAAAAAACAAAATAAAACCAAATCCAGTCAAGAAATGGGCAGAAAACATGAACAGACATTTCTCCAAAGAAGACAAATGGCCAACAGACACATGAAAAAATGCTCAACATCACTTGGGATCTGGGAAATACAAATCAAAAGCAATGAGATACCACCTCACACCAGTCAGAAAGCCTAAAATTAACAACTCAGGAAACAACAGATACTGGAGAGGATGCAGAGAAAGGGGAACCCTCTTACACTGTTGGTTGGAGGCAAACTGGTGCAGCCACTCTGGAAAACAGTATAGAGGTTCCTCAAAAAGTTAAAAATAGCAATTGCATGATTAGGCATTTATTCAAATGATACAAACATAGTGATTTGAAGGAGCACTTGCACCTCAACACTTATAGCAGCAACATCCACAACAGCCAAAATAAGGAAAGAGCTGAGATGTCTATGGACGGATGAATGGATAAAGAAGATGTGCTATGTGTGTACATATATATCTGCTTGTCCCTCTTTCCCCCCTTCTGCCCTTCCCCCCACCTGCTCGCACGCATGCTCTCTCTCTGAAATAAATAAATAAATAATAAATAAATAAAATCTTTAAAAAATTTCATCCAGTTTTATTTATTTTATTTTATTTTTTATTTAAGTTCAGTTAGCCAATATATAGTACATCATTAGTTTTTGATATAATGTTCAATGATTTGTTAGTTGGATATAACACCCAGTGCTCATCACATCATGTGCCCTCCTTAATGCCCATTTCCCAGTTACCCCATTCCCCCACCCAGCTCTCTATCCACAATCCTGTTTGTTTCCTGGAGTCAAGAGTCTCTCATGGTTTGTCTGCCTCTCTGATTTCTTCCCATTCAGTTTTACCCCAAATTCATATCTAATTCTTAAAACTTGCCTCTGCCAAAGACACATACAGATACACATTCTGCTTACTCAAACTTGTTCTTTCAATATCTGAGGTAAGGAAGAGGATGTGATATGTTTTTCTATTCCACTTCCCTTCCCTCTTGTAATGAAGGTGTTGTAATTGATCTGCTTCTTGTCTAGTACTACTTCATACAGTTTTAAGATAAACTCCTCTGGAATTGGAAGCTTGGAGGCAGGTGAGAGGAAAATACATGGGTCTTTCACTGAAAGTTCAGTTGATTGCTGATTGTATTGCTTCTCTAGTTAATGTTACCAGACGAGGTAGCAGACATAGAAATAGTTTTCTTGGAAAAAGCAGTTGGGTGATTTTTAGAATTCTGACTTTGTATCAAAACTTTCCAGCATCCTCTGAGTCAGGACACTGGCAGTACACTTTTCTCTAGTTTCCTTGCACAGCTGCAAACAAGATAGCTCAAGTCCAAATGGAAAATTAACATATATAACACACATAATTTCTATGCCAAAAGATAATTTTATAAACTACTGCATTGCCACACTTTTTCTTCATTTTTAAAAATGTCTTTTCATATTGCTCAAGTAAGTATTAGATATTAGCCAAATTAGCTGTCCCCGAAAAATTCCAGGTGAGAAAAAATATGTTCATCTTTGATTTTTACTACCATTGGCAGTCTCTACAAGAAGTTTTCTTGAACTCTCCCTAATTTGCCCCAGCCTGAGATAGACAAAGAGGAGGGGGTGCTGGTGCAGAGTACTCCCTTTAAGGGCCACAACTCAAGATTCTTTTTCAGGCTTTTGTTTGAGTAATGCTATGGTTATCAGACAGCGTGTAATCACCCATGAATGGTAATAAAGGGAGGTGACTGCAACCAATATTTTGCAGCTCCTATTATATATCTTTCATTATAAAAGGAATCATTTAAAACTTCATTTTTCTCAGGTTTAGGCCACAATACACAATTGTAGGGCAAGAAAAATAATCCCTCTTCACATTATCTTACATATGAATACCAATGGTGACATGTGAGATTATTTTATGTGATACAGATGTGCATTTTAAAAATTTGTAATGATGATATATCCACTCTAACACATATTAAAATAAATATAACTGATATAGAAAACATAATTTCATAAACACCAAAGTTTAGAATGAATCTTTTAAAAAAATCCAGTTTTAAAAGAGTATTAAGAAAGTATTAGAAAATGTAGTAATTAAATGTTACAGGATTTATAAGGGTGACATGTGAATAAGTGAAGGCCAATATCCCACAAGTGCTTGTAATGTAAATCCAAAAATACTTTATTATTTCCATTATAGAAAAAAGCCACTCAATCCACCAGATTTTTTATCAGGCAAATCAGAAACATATTATCTAAAAAAAGGCATTGTATATGCATCCTTATTTTTTCATGAGAATAGAGTGGTAATTTCTGGTAATTCATATGCTTCAGTACATCCAAATAAGACTAAACAGAGGTTTTCTCCTACAAATAAATCATAACAGAGATGGAATGTAAAATATTATTTTTATCTTCCAAAAATTTTAATTAGAAAAATATCAAATAGTTATTATAGATTATGACCAATAACTCAAAGCTCAATAAGGTGGTATCATTTTATTTTATAGAGATTATAGTGCACTTATAAATATTACTTAAAAGGCAGTCATTGGGATATCTTTAATATGAAAAGCATATCCTGACACTCTCAAAATACAAACATAAATAAAATAGGGTCTTTGCCATCAAAAGTGTTTACATATCTCCTTTAAAAAGAAACCAACCAACCAAAACAAACAAACAAACAAACAAACAAAAAATGTGTTTTCAATCATACAAGGAAAAAATGAACGTTAAAAATTTATATAAAGGAAAAAAGTTTAGGTAAAGGAAAGAAGGGTGGGGTTACAGAGGGCTTTTTGAAACTGAAATGAACACATGGTACATTAATACTATTACATATTTTGTATTTACCTTTCATTCTGAGAGAGTGATCAACATGACAGACACCTCTCTTGTATCTAAACACAAGTGATGTAAAAGAATCTAAGGAGCTATAAGACCACTGGCTTCAGAAATTCAAATAGATGTAGCACAAAAAGAAAATATTAGACTGGTTATTCCTATATCAGAACCAGTGGATAAGCAGGAGAGGTTCATGACCATCTTTAATATTAGTAGATCTGTCCAGAAACATAAAATTCTGCTTTGGAACAGTAATCAATTCTCTACCTAAAAGAGATTTAAATGGAAAATGGATGATCACAGAAGCATAGGCACAATGTTGCTAAGATGATTTAGGCGTCAGATAAGAGTGTGGTCTTAATGGCCTCTAAAACTCTATCCAAATATTTGGTACTATATTTCACTAGTACAGTAGATAAAATAAATTAAAATATTTGCACCTGGAGTTCTTGTATGCATTTGTCTCTGAAATGTAGATTGGTATAAATATCACAGCCTAACAGTGCCAAAACAGCATACATATTCCATGTGATCAGGAAAATATGGTTTATGAAGCAATCATTCAACTATTTGGCTGCATACCTATATATGAATATTCATTCCAATTTAATCATAAACCTTGATAAATCTAAGATTGAGTAATAAATGCAAAATTTCCATGAAGAATGTGAAGTTGTTGTACAATGTGTGACAGATTTTGTTGAAATATCATAAAGAAAAATCATGTTACAAGCCATTTTTGAGTTTTGTAAACCTGAGGAAGGAAACCTTTCTGCCAAAGGCATCTGACCTCAATGAATCTGAAATGTAATTTTAAAATAAATTTACTGCAGCCAAAGGAGAACATGATTGATGTCAGGGTACAAACCATGTGACATATAAAAATAAGGAATAAAGATGCCAGATTATTCTGAAGTATTAAAATAATAATCTTATGTGAACAACTTCCATGAGAAAGTAAACTTAGATTAATACTTTGGAAATGAATAGAAGTGGATTGGGCACTGGTTCAGCCTTGTGATGGGGACTACATTGAAAACAGACATTTATAATGTCAGAAATGAGTTCCCCAAGCTCTGATTTGTCATAACGCATTAAAAGACCATGCTTAAAATTTATCAGAAGTACAATGGATTTAACCGTTGTGTGGAAGGGTATTCTAGAAAGGAAAAATTTGTAAATAAGAAATTCATCTCTCTCTTAAATCTCACAGAGTTAGAGACTGAAGAATTCACTAATTTGGTTTCTTACCTTCTCTCTTCTTTGGTTATACAATTTTACATCTGCTTGGAAATCTATTTAAGTTATTAGTATACACTGAGCAGGCACTCAATAAATATTTATTGTAAAAACAATTGAATGGATGAATAAATGAATCATTAAACTATATATATATATTTTTTAATTTAAGATATTGATGTTCTGTATTTTGCAAAGATTTCAAGTGGTTATTTTATTTTCATTTAATTAAATGTATTTTATCTTTATTTTCATTAAGTTAAATTTATTTGGAATCAATGTGGTTCATATCAGTAACTATTAGAATAGTCATAAATCTGTGAAATTTTTTGAAACTATAATTTATTACTAACGTTAGTACACATTAGTGCTCTGTAATAGCACCAAGAATGGTCTATCAAGTATACTTACTAAAACATTGAACTGTTACATATTTCTGTAATAAGTTTTATTGAACACTTATTTACTGCAAGATGCCATAGCATTAACTATGAAAGTTATGAGAGATCAAGACAAACTTCCATTCTCTACTTAGGGAACGAAGACTTTATAACACAAACAAAAATATTTTAAACATGGCAATATATTTTAAATTTCTACTGTGTATATTGTGCAAAAGTGACTACCTACCTTTTCCAAAACTCTCATAGACAAGAGGATACTATAATCCCTCTATGCTATGGACCCCAAGAGATCCTACCATTGCTTTCTGCCCATCTAAATTTTTCCAATGCTGGTTAGTACTCTGCTATTCTAAACAGATAATCTAGCATCCCCTATTTTTTATTTTTATTTTATTTATTTTATTTTATTTTATTTTTTTCACTAAAAGATTTATTTGTCTTCATGAAAACAGCTTTGTCCTTAAAACTACTTTGCATACTCTTCTCCTATAGATGCTGCATAGATATTGGTATCATTTTTTCCAAATTATTATCCCTTCATCTTTCTAAAACAGAATCAATTAAAGAGAAAGAAGGATGGGAATGAGATACAGAGAAACAGAGACATAGACAGAGAGTCAAAATAAATAATGAATGTAGGTAGATTTTAATTCCATCATAGTGATGACTTCTAAATCCCCCAGATAATTCATCTGGCCTCCTAGAATTATTTTTCTTTAACCTACTCAACTTTGTTTCTTCCACACTGTTCTAGAACTATGAACATAACCTTTCCGTCATCAGAACAGAACTGTACCATCATTGTCATTCTAGTATAGGAAAAAAATCTTATATCTGTCATAAATCCTATCATCATAATTATCTGTTCAACTACTCTGCTGAATAAGTATGTAAACTGATTTCATTTTTCTTTTTTGGATATATACCCAGAAACGGGATTGCTGGGTCATATGATAGTTCTATTTTTTAATTTTTTGAGGAAACTTCATACTGTTGTGTTTTTTTTTTTTTAAACTGGTTATACCAATGCTACTGACAACGTGCAAGGAGTCTCTTTTCTCCACATCTTTGCTAACATTTGTTTTATATATATCTACATCTCTATCTATCTATCTATTATCTATCCTCTATCTATCATCTATCTATCTATATATCTAGTTCATTTGATTGTTTCGTATTATATAGTATTGCACTTATCAATATTGGTGTTTATTGAGTCAATCTCTTGTTGATGGACATTTATGTTCCTATTTTTGATACAATTGTTTTTACATATCATATGTATAAATGTAAGATATTATTTAAAATAGATCCCCATGTTTAGAACTCAATCACATTTAAAATGAGCATGTATAACTTTATTAAATTTAGTCCAATTTTTCTTCAGAAAAACGAAGTTTGTAAAGTGTATATTTTTTGTTTTGTTTTACTGCTATATTCTCAAAACCTAAAGTCTGACACATGATAGGAACTTCATAAATAACTGCTTCATGAATGGATGAATACTGACCATAAATGGTGATTGTCAGATTGACCCTGACATTTCCTTGAATTAGGGCAGAAGTATAAATAAAGGCTCATATTTCATATGTCTGAATATTCAAAAATTATAATTAAGTTAATGAACCGTTACATAAAATAAGCTCTATTCTTCTATCTTGACAGATATATTTTTTTAAGTGATCTGAATGGCCAGATTCTCTTCAGGTACATGGCAACATAGAGGAAGAAAATTCTGTGCCCGAACACCAGGTCAATATCTTGTCCTACTTCCCTTATCAACTTGGCTTGTATATTGCAGCCTTTCTCACACATATATAGACTCCCTAGTCCACAGATGCAAGTTCTTTTAATAGTCCCTGAAACATCTGCCTTTTGAACATTTTCAGAATAAGAGATGCACAAATCAGGTCTGTGATTTGCCCTTGTGAGTTCAGACCAAGAAAAGAGGCGAGCAGAGGATTTGGAAGTGGTCTGGGAACTTTTTGGTAGGGAAGTCAAAGGTCTCAATTTCTAGGGATTTTTGTTTAGCAGAGGAGGTTGTGGGTTTCTGGTGGGTACATTTTTGCTTTATCTTACAAGAAAGCCTTTGGCAAGAGGAGGGCCAGAGCAGGTGCCCTTTATGGGTTATTATTTAAATGTCTGTGATAAACAGCCATTTTTTAAAAAAATTCCGGTCTGTTTCATTTTCTTATAACATATAAAAAATTACTTGCTGGAAAACATCAGTTAAAAAACAGAAGACTTACAAATTACAAGAAGATTTTTTTATTATAAAATTCTACAAAGAGAAAATTGCACTTTAAAAAATAGTCAGTACTAGGTAACAGAAAACTGTAAATATTGTTATTTGAAAGAGCACAGCACACATAGGCAATTAATGGCGGGAATCACTATGATACTTGAAACATTTCATTATTTTGCAATTCACAAATTATAACTGAAATAATGATTTATCATATTAAATGAATATACACACTTTGAGCAAATGTTGTGTGTCAATATTTAAAGTGGTTTAATGTAATGATGAATTTGCTTTTTGTACATTAACCTATCTAATCTTGGGTAGATTGATGAGAGTGGTATTCAGAAGGGATAATGTATATCTAAACTGATTCTATGTTTTGTTTTACTGGCATTTAATGAGAAGAAATCATTCTTACATATGTATATTGATGGGATTGGAGGAAGAAATTTAATGTAATTTATTCACAAAAGAAGAAAATGATGCTGTGTTTTCAAAATTAGTATTCAATCATTTGTCAGTAGCCACTTCCAGTTATTTAATTTGTAAATTATATTTAAATGTTTATCTTTCCAGTGAAAGAAATGGATCTTGGATCTATAAATTTTTCATGTTTTTTTTTAATGCACATGTAATTTAAATTTAAAAATTCTATGATTTCATCTTAGTGGAAAATATAATTTTTAATACTTTATCAAATTTATAAGGTGTTCATTGAGAATTTTCATAGATCATCACCTACCTATTTGATAATTATTGCTAAAAATTATGACAGAAGCTACAGAAATCTAGAGAAATTCTGTTTTCTAACTATGGGGTCCTTTTAAATCTTACCTGTCATTAAAAAATAAATTATATCCCTTATTTATATGGAAGTATAAGAATCATTAAAAATACAAAAGACAATGAAGCAAATCTGCATGTCTGGTTCGTATCATTAAAACATTAAGAACAGTCTGGTTTCTTATTCTTCATAACCTCAATTGCAAAAGCTTTTTGTAGTTCAAAATTTTCAACATAAATTATTTCCTAAAAAAGCCACTGGTACACTGCATGTACCTCTACAAGTGTGTAAGATTAGCTCTCACATAATAAAAGAAAAATTAAAATATATTAGCTTTAAATAATTCACAAGTATTACTCTGTTACTGAACAGTATTCTGTTGCTGTTTTTGCTTTTCCTTCTTTTTCTTTTCTCTTTCTTTTTTCCCCCCCCTTTTTTTAAGGAAGGCAGAAAAATGGAGCAGAAAGGAGGAGCAAAGCTTTCCTCATGAAAAAAAGCACTATCGGTACATACTTCTACAAAAAACCTAAACCCTAAAGACTTTTTGCACACATTGGGGCTACAGTTGATAAAACGACATTAAAATATTAAACACTGCAAAACGTCTGCTGTGATTGACTAATAAGCAGCTAACATGTGCTCTTTACTACATAATTTCAACAAGTCCTACTTAGTCTATCCTTAGGATGCTACAGCAACATCAAATTGTTATAAAATGTTTCAATATTATTCTCAACATTTAGATTATTAAATTGATAAAAGATAGGGTAGTCCTAGACTTTAAAAATGTATCTTGATTTTTTATTTCCTTTTTATTTAATGATACATATTTTCATATACTAAATGTCACTTTTTCATGTGTACCTTTTGATGTCTGTTAATATATGTGAACAATGTAAAGTTTTATATAGTTCAGACTAGCTGCCTTGGTCATCAAGACTGAAATAGAAATGTGTCACCATTAAGAGTTTCATGGAAGTGGTACCTGTGCATTATTGAGTAGCAATGAAAAATACTTTCTTATTTTATTTTTTTTCAATGAGTTGATCTACCACATACTGGTTAGTTTTGGAAGACATTATGGCATATATGTGTCACTCTAAACTGGTATTTGAACTTCCTTCTTTGCAACCCTTTCTCTCAATAATATTAAGAAAACATTTCTTTTACAATATTTGACTGTTAGCAATTTATTATATAGATATTGATATAAATATTTAATCACAGCAAGTGGAAGTAATGCTTTTAAGAAACCGCAAATCACTGAGGTTTTATGTAAAATATTAAACATCTGTTGAATGTTTTTAAAAGAGATTTACTGAGATACAATTCAAATACCATATAATTACATTTAACATGTACGGTAAGTAGATTTTTAGTATATCCTAAGTTGTATAACCATCACAACAATATAATTTTAGAAAATTGTTCTCTCTCCAAATAGAAGTCTTGTTTCCTTTAGCAGCCTTATAACATCTATTCCTCACTCAACTATGTCATAAGTCAAAACTAATTTACTTTATGTGATGACAGATGTGCCTATTCTGGACCTTTCATATGAATGGAATCATAAAATATGCAGCATATTGTGACTGACTTCTTTAGCTTAGCATAATATATTCAAAATTTATGCATGTTGTATTTAGTAATGATTTTTATATCTATACCATGTGAAGATACCATATTCTGCATATCCAATCATCAGTTGGGAAAATTTTGTTTGTTCTCACCTTTTTGTTCTTGTGAATAATCCTGCCATGAACATTAGTGTACACATTATTGCATGGCCATTTGATATTATTTCTTTTTTTTTTCTTTTTTTTTTTTATAATGATTTTTTATTATATTATGTTAGTCACCATACAGTACATTTGATATTATTTCTTATGAGTATATATCTAGGAGTGGAATTCCTGGGTTACATGTATTTATATTTGGAGGTAGTCACAACCTATTTTCTAGTGTTTGAAGCATTTTACATCCCCATCAGCAATGCATGAGTATTCTAAATTTTCCACATTCCAAAAAACACCGGTTATTGTTTTTAATTATAGACATCCTAGTGGGTGTGATGTAGTGTCTCATTATGATTTTCATTTGCATTTTCCTAATCAGTAGTGAGATAGATCATATTTTCACTTTACTGGCCATTCATATATCTTCTTTGAACAATAGGTATTTGTGTCTTTTGCCTACTTTTTATTTGGGTTCTTTGAATACTATTGAATTGTTAGAATTCTTTATAAATTGTACATACAAGTTCCTTGTATATGCAAATATTATTTACATATATTTCATTTCTTTCCTTTGGTTGACTTTTCACTTACTAGTGCTCTTTAAATGTATAATTTTCTATTTAATTGTAAATTTTTATTTGTTTTTTTGTTTTAATTTAAGTTCAATTAATATATAGTGTATTATTAGTTGCTGCGGTAGAGTTCGGTGATTCATCAGTCCTATATAATACCCAGTGCTCATTATATCACGTGCCCTCCTTAATGTCCATCACCCAGTTACCCCATCCTCCATCTTCTTCCCCTCCATCAACCCTCAGTTTCTTTCCTGTGATTATGTCTCTTACGGTTTGCTTCCCTTACTCTTGTCCAAAATCAATTAACCATTTATTTCTGATCTCAAGTCTGTTCTATTAATTTACATATCTGCCGTCATGCCAATACCACAATATTTTGATTATTGTAGCTTTGTAGTAAATGTTGGAATTGGAAGTCCTCCAACATTGTTCTTCTGTGTAAGGACTATTTTGGCTATTTTGGGTCCCTTATAATTTCATATGAACTTTATAATCAGCTTGTCAATTTCTTCAAAAGAGGTAGCTGGAATTTTGAAAGAGATTGTTTTGAATCTGTAAATCACTTTGGGTAGTGGTGCCATTGTGATAGTTAATTTTACAGGTCAACCTGACTGGATCATGGGATGCCCAAATATCTGATTAAGTATTATTTCTGAGTATGTGAGGGTGTTTCTGGAAGAGACTAGCATTTTAATTGGTAGACTGAGTATAGGGAATTGCACTCCCCAATGCAGGCATGCATCATCTGGTCCACTGAGGATCTGAATAGAACAAAAAGGTAGAAAAAGGGTGGATTCTATCTTTCTCTCTGACTGGTTGGGTTTGGGCATAAAACTTCTGTCCTCAGAACTCCTGAATCTCAGGTCTTCTGACTTAGACTGGACTCTATATCACTGGCTTTCTACCTCTCAAGCTTTCATACTACACCGTTGGCCTTCTTCGGTCTCCAGCTTGTGTTGAGCAGATTATTAGACCTCTCAGCCTCCATAGCTGGGTAAGCTAATACCTTAAAATAAATCCTTTTATAATGAAATTATATATATATATTTCTTTATGTATATATGTATATATATACACATATATGTAAATCTATATAAATATATATAAATTTATATGTACATATACATATAAATATATATATTTTTTGTATGTATATAAAATCTCCTATTGGTTCTGTTCTCTGGAGAACTTGACTGATACAGCTGTCTTAACAATGTCAAGTCTTCCAATCCATGAACATGTGATGTTTTTACCGTGTTTAGGTCTTTAATTTCTTTCAACAATGTTTTATTGTTTTTAGTACACAAATCTTGTACTTTTGTTAAACGTATTCTAGATATTTTATATTTTTGGTGTGTTGTAGGTGGAATTCTTTTCTTAATTACATTTTACATTTGTTCATTTCAAGTGTATGGAAATGAAATTTGTGTATGATTGATCTTGGATCATGCTTCTCTGTTGATCCTGCATTTATTAGTTCTAATGGTTGATTAATGTATACCTGATGATTTTTTATACATAAAATCATGTTATCAACAAATAGGGATAGTTTTACTTTTTCCTTTCCCATCTGGATTCCTTGTGTTTCTTTTTTCTTGCCTAACATATCTGGCTAGGACCTCGAAGAATATGGACTTGTAAAGTGTTCATGTATCTGATAGCATAAAGATGGGACTGGGGAACACAATATTCACTATAACTATCATAGTACAAACCACAGTCAATTATGACCAGAATTATAGTAGCTTTCATTATAATATCCCACTATTCTTTCCTCTCACATGCCAAACCATCTGGAACATGCCAAGGTGATTCTACAGAGCCATAAATTTGGGTATGTCATGTAAAAATAAAATGGCTTCCCAATGTAAAAATTTGAATTTGTGCTATATGTAAAGAATGATTTAGCTTGATAGTAATTCTGAGATCATGTGAGTAAAAGCAAATAATAAAAAAATATATATTTATAACATTATAACAATAATATTAAGCATAGGATCTCACATATATTAACTAGGTACCAATTAACATGTACTGCAACTTCCGTGACTGAATTGCTCCTCACAACTTGACGAGGTAAGTGCTATTTATCATTATGTTTATTTATAGATGAGTAGAATAAACATGAAGAACTTAAGGTCCTATGTGACAGAATTCAAACTCAGATTTGTCTAATATAAAAATCTCCTGAAAAAAAAGTCCCATGTGATAATAATAACACCAATTGTAATGGATAGTTGAAGTTTACAATTATTTCATTTGATTCTCAAAATATTGTGAAATAATGTATAACAAAGGCTCAAAATGTCTAAGTGATGTGTCCAAAGTCTATAGAAAATACTAAATAGTTTAAGACAAAAGTTGCTTTTCTAATCAATAAATGCAATCATTTCAAATTTTAATTTTGTTATTCAATAGTTTATGAAACCTTTCACCTGTAGGTCATTATTTTCTTTATCCAAGCCAAGTTAATGATGTGTAAAATTGATCTTTGGAAGCTTAATGGGATTTATTATTAATGAGGCAGTATATGGTTTTGAGGCTAAGAACACAGGCTTTGCTATTAGAAAGCCTGTACGACTTTGAATAAAATATTCCATTATCTCTTCCCTAATATGCAAAATGATGTAAAATGGATATAAAAATATGAAGTGTTAGTGATGTTGTGGGAGATTCAATGATATAATATATGCTAAAATTTGGCACACTTGCTGACATATAACATAGCCTGGTTGGATGATAAATTTTAATAATGGTTAAATAATAAGGTAAGATGGGGTGAAAATAAAGTAGGATTGCCATTTATATAACTCATTCAATAAACATACATTAAATATCTCTTACTTGTTGGCAATTGTGGCCAAAATGGGAAAATAAAATGAAAAATTCCCTTTATTCTTTGCAGAGTTTAAAGTAAGACAAACAAAATGCAAGAATATTTATAAATGTAATACATGCTGATAGGTGCTATAAATTAATGTATAAACAAGAGCATGACTAATTATGAGGGAGATAAGGATGGTTTTGAATGAAGTGATGGCCTTTAAGATGGGTTCAAGGTGCAAGGAGTTTATTATATTTTATATGAGAAAGCATACATTCTAACTTGAGTAGCATTGATGAAGTGTCATAAATAATGAGGGTATTATCATAGAATAGCTACAGTGAAGAAATCAAAATAGGAATTGTCAAGAATTTAGAAGCAGGAATAGGAATTTAGAAGCAGATCTTAATGCCCTTAAATACTTTTCTTAGGAGCCTGAAGTTTAGCTGTGGGCAAAGGGGAAATACCAAAAGTCATGCACCAAGTAAATGATTTTTCACAAAAGTCTTGTGGAATGTGAATGTATTAAAGTTAGGAGACACTGGTGAAAGGAAAAGCTAGATAAAGGCTATCTAAATAGTACAGGAAATAGATGAGAATAGGAATTATGATATTAATAATGGATTTGTAAAGAGGTAATGAATTTGATAGATATTTAGGATTTATTCGTAACTTGACTTAATATCTTATTGGATTTGGAGACTGATCATAGTGAATATGTGACTGGCATCAGATTTTCTTGTTCAGAAAGCTAAATGACTGATGATGCCATTTAATCCTATTTTAAGGGAGTATTTATTGGAAGCCAACAGATTAATGAGTTTGTTTGAACTATGTTGATTTTCACATACTTCTGGGATAGTCACTAAAGATATCTAGTGTGCATTTAGAAATACAATAATAAAATGTAGAATGAATATTGGAGTTGGAAATACATATAGACAGCTGTTAGTATAATGTAGTTGCAGCATGGAAATGAATGATACTGATCAGGCAGGATGCATAGGAAATCATGACAGAATCTAACATAAAGCTACACAAAATATGCCAGTGCTGCTTCTTTTTTCCCTTGGTCATTCCAATTATGTATATGTTGTGGTACAAGATCGATCTTAGCCTGTAGAATTGGATTCAACTATCCTAAAGAATAGAAAATTTTCACCAGTGCTTTTGCAAACAAACAAACAAACAAACAAACAAACAAAATAGAACAATTTCAGTTTTCTCCTTTCTCCTTCTTTCAAATACTTGGCAAGCAGTTTCCTTAATATTCATACTTTTCATATATATTTCTGAAATATAAACTAGTAATAACAATACAGCATAAGTATACTTATTGTTTTCCCAGATGAGTATTTTAAAATGCCCACATTCCAAGCATTTGTATTTCCTGAACCAATTTAAAAAAAAATACATATACATACATTCTTACACAAACACTTCTGGGATTCTGGGACAGCCATAAAATTGGAAATTTAATTTTGCCAAGTATGAATACTAAAGGGAAAAAAGCACGAGGTAAACTGAAAATCTGGCATCCACTTTAGTGATCGTTGTGCAAAAAACATTTTAATATTCCAAAAAGAAGGCATTAACTCAAGATTAGAAGAGTTCTTCTCAGGAAAGGGCAATTATAATTTATAAATTGACAGACTTGTAGTTTTACTTATCTTATAGTTTGAATACCTTTCCAAGGGTAAGACTTTTGCTGTTCTTTCTGTGGGGAATCCTCCATAGTGCTTTTGCTGTTTTGGAGAAGCTATCATCAAGGACAAACTGAAAATGTTTTCATCTATAAATATCCAATCTACATAAAAATAATGAATTCACCATTTCAATTTTTTTTGGTTTTGTTTTATTCGTTGTTGTTGCTGTTGCTGCTGTTGTTGTTTTGTATTTCTTAGGAAATATATTATGGCCTCTAACCTGATGAAATAATTTTACTAACACTTCTTCATAGTCACAGTCATTTCTTATTTTAACCTTTTGCTTATGTATAATTAGTTCACTACATAATAAATTCTTTGAAGATGTACGTATGGCTCAATTTGTATTCTCTTTAGTGCCTATAACAATAAGTTTAAATTGAAAGAGAATTTCTTTCTTAGAAAAGCAAACAGGATATTCATTGCTTGCAGATATGGTCTATAAGAAATATTTAATATTCTTCAGGAAGAAGAAATATGATATAGGTCAAAAATCTGCATCTAATTAAAGAAATAAAGAGTGTTGAAAATAGGGGTAAAATAAAATCATTTATATGTTATTCTTAATTGCCTTAGTCTTTTTTTCAAGATTCTATTTATTTATTTGAGAGACAGAGAATGAGAAAGCAAGAGAGAGAGCACAGCTGGGGGAGGGGAAGAAGAAGAGGGAGAAGCAGACTCCCTGCTGAGCAGGGAGCCTAATGCGTGGCTCCATCCCAGGACCCTGGGATCATGACCTGCCAAAGGCAAATGCTTAACTGACTGAACCACCCAGGTGCCCCAGAAGACTAACTCTTAAAATCAAATTAGTAGTTTTGTGTGTATGTACATTTACAGCATATGAAAAATGAAATGTATGAGAATAATAACACAAAAGCAAGAAGGAGAAATAGGTAATATAACATTATAAGGTTCTTAAACACATATGTAACATGAGAATATCATTTAAAAGTACATATAGATTATAAAAAATGTATATTACTAGTATTTGGAAAACTAAATAATAAGAAAAACAAATGGCCTAACTTAAAAGTAAAAGGCCAAAATATTTTAGCAGAAATTTTATAAAAATGTTTGGGGATGGCAAATAAACATGTGGACATAATCAATGATATTAATCATTAGGGAAATAAATGCAAAGTAAAATATATTTAATAATCCTGCATTGTTAGTAAAAATATATAATGGTGCTACTTTACTATTTAAGAACAGTTTGCCAATATAAATTTATCATATAAGAAATAGAAATTTCCTAATGGTGGAAAAAAGACCTTCAAATATCTGCTCCTCCATAAAGCGATGAGAGCATTGGCCCAAACTGTCAAAATAATATTTTTTTCAGAGCTTAATAATTAACCGAAAACTTGTTCATAAAATATTTATAAAAATGGTGGAATCTCAGGATAAACACTGATTTTTTTTTTTTGCATTTTGACATTATTCCTTTAACAAAAGGTCATATATACATGCAATGAAATACTATTAAGCAATAAAAAGGGATAAAGTATTGATACTATGTTACAATATGGATGAAACTCAAAAATATGTTAATTGAAAGTAAGCAGACATAGAATGTCTGGGTGGCACAGTTGGTGGAGCACCCGACTCGGTTTAGCCTCAGGTCATGATTTTAGGATTGTGAGATTGAGCTCTGCCTTGGGCTCTTTTTCAGCCCAGAGTATGCTTGGATTTCTTTCTCCTTCTTCCTGTGTCCCTCACCCCAACTCTCTCTCTCTCTCTCAAATAAATAAACAAATCTTGAAAAAAAAAAGAAATTAGGGGGTATCTGTGTGGTTCAGTCGGTTAAGCATCTGCCTTCCAATCAGGTCATGATCTTGGGCTCCTGGGATTGAGCCCCACATTGGGCACCCTGCTTAGTGGGGAGTCTGCTTCTCCATTTCCATCTGTCCCTCCCCCTGCTTGTTCTGTTTCTCTCTCTCTCAAATAAATCTTAAAAAAAAAAAAAAGGAAAGTGGGCAGACACAAAAGATTACATATGATTCCATTTCTATGAAATGTCAATAAAAAGTGAATCTATAAATTCAGAAAGTTGATTGTCATTTGTCTAGGGCAGAAGGTGGTAACAGGGAATGATTGTAAAATGCATAAGGGATTGGAGGGGGCAGTTATAGAAATTGGATTGTGGCGATGGTTGCACAATTTTGTAAATTTACTAAAATTCACTGATGTGTATACTTAAAATTAGTGTATTGTGTGGTCCATAATTATATATCAATAAAGTTCTCAACAATAATACACACATACATGCACATACATATTGCAATACCATTACCAACTACTAGAATGGGTATGTTTAAAAAGAGCGGGCATACTAAGCATTGGTAAGGATATGGAGAAACTCTCATGCTTCTAGTGGAATATAAATATTGCAACACCTGTAGAAAATATATTGCCTTTTTTTAAAAGTTGAATATACAGCTATCATATGATCCAGTCATTTAAGTTCTAGGTATTTATCCAAAAGAATTAAAACATATGTGCATATAAACATTTATACTAGAATATTTATAGAGCTTTATTTGTAATAATCCCAAATGGGAAACATCCAAATGAACATTAATGAAAAAAAATGGATGAACATTTGATAGCATATTTTTACAATGGAACAATCCTCAACAACAACAACAACAAAAAATGAACTATTGATATGTGGTTACCATGAATGAATCTCAAAATAAGTATATTGAGCAGAAGAAACGACACAAAGAAGTATATACTGTATAATTTCATTTCTAAAAAATTCTAGAAAATTCAAACTATAGTGACAGATACAAATTGGTTGTTGCCTGAGAAATGTAGGAGTGGTGGGGAAAGGAGAAAATAGAGAATACAAATGGGTACAAAGAAACTTGGAGTAATTAATATATTCACTATTTTTACTGTAATGATGGGTATATGCATTTGTCAAACCTTCTTAAAGACTAGGAACCCTCAGATTTCTAAAAGTTACACTCAATTGTTGAAGCACATCCGAAAAATGTCTTCAAAACCCTTCAGAAATAGTGTTTCTTTCTCCCTCACTTTTGGCTACTGTTCATTATGTTGTAATTTATATTTTAAGCCTTATCTTCAAAGTCGTATTATTTTCAACTACTACAGCTGTTCTTTCATCTGTTAATTGCCCTAGTTCTTTAGTCTGAAAATTTAGTACCGATTTATCCGATGTATTTAATTATCATGCTAAAAATTTTAAATGTTTTCAGATATTATGTTATTTGATCCTCATGGGTGTTTAATTATAAAGAATATTAATATACATAGATTTTATTTTTGATCAGTAGATAAAATTTCTAAATATAAATATCATTAATATTTTATAAACTCAACTGAGTCACATAATTATTGTTTTCCTTACATTTTATTCTTTCATCTTATTATTCTATGGTTTCGTTGCCCATTAAACATTTAATAATATTACTTTCAGTAATTTGTATTCTTACTGTTTTTCTGGTTATTTATACCTATTATCACATATGATTTTTATGATATTCTCCTGAAGAAGAGATCATATCCTCATTTTATAGATCAGGAAATTGAGGCTCATTATAGTTGAAATAATGTTCTTCAGTTGACATGCAGGATACATATTTAGTTTGGTTTGATTTGAAGATTAAGGCTACTAAATTCTAAACTCTTTCTTGCAATGATAAACTGTATTTCTACTCTCCAAAACATTGGCTTTCTTGTCATATCATGATTTTTTTTTGTAGATTTCCTTCTGCTTTGGGATAGTATTTTTCAGTTTTTTTAAAACATAATCTTGGCCAAATGATCTCCAAAGTACTTTTCTATTTGATATTCATCACTATCAATGAACTCTCCTTACCCCCTTTTACCTCCTCTCTTTCCAATAGCCTTCTCCTACCATATTTTTCTCTCATACTTCTGATCATCCTACTGTTTTTCTCCATGTGTTTGCTATGTGAGAGTCTGGTTTCTTCTAAAAAATCTTTCAGCCTCAGAATGATCTATTTAATTTTCCCATTCTTTCAAATTATCAAATTTATAGTCCTCTCTGTCCTTTACTTCAATATACCAGTTACCATAGTAAGTGACATATTTTCTTAATTGATGATGAAAATACTGAAATAAAACACTTATACAATAACTTGGGAGCCAGTCACTGTTTTAAGTGCTTCACACATTTTTATGTATTTTAAACCTACAGTACACCTATGAAAATAGATAATACAACCAGCCCCAACTTTATGTGAGAAAAATATGAACAATTATACATATTACCCCAAATCACCATGTTAGTAAATGAAGTTGGGTTTGAATTCAAGCAGATGCCTTCAGATTCTGTGTGACTAATGTCTTTGTTATACTGACTCTCATTAATGGAAGAATGTATTTTTTTTTAGCCTATTGTCAATTTTTCTTTTTCAAAAATACTTGTCAGAGCACTTTGTGTCTATTTTTGTCTAGGAAGGTAGAATTTAAAGGATGTTTTACAATTTTTTTCTGAGTTCTAAAAAAATACTGATACTGAAATCAGTACCTTCCCCACAAAGACCCCAAAATGACCCCATCATATATACAAGTATATTAAGTTACAAGGATGATATCAAAGTCTCTTCCCCTTACACTAGTTGCCCCTCTTGTGTCCTTGTTATTCCAAACAAATTTATTAGATTCTGCCTCTTTTTCCTTCCATTTATTGGAGGCACACACATATAATATTCCAAAACACTAATGCCAGCAAATATATATTCTACCTACCCTAATGGTGATTTTTGCAAACCTTCATTTGACAATATTCTTCCAAAATGTTTATATTCTTAGTTTTGTAAACTATTTGCAGAATTGTCTCACCATTTTTTCTTCCATTTTTTTTTCAAGATCGTTTCATCTTCTCCACTGTTAAAGCATATCATTTCTTTTTAATCTTGTTTTCTTCTGTTACACATTCAAAGCAAGGGCCAAGTTCTTCAAAACTTTTTTTTTTTTACCAAATCCTCAGACATTTATAGAATTCAACATTGAGTGCTGTCAGAGGGGTGTTTCTTTTAATTGACAATCATATTGTTACATCAATTTTTAAACATTCAAAAGATTTTATTAAAAGATCAGAGAGAACAACAGCAAAATAGATCAACAGACATTACAAAGCATCAGAGCATCCAGTTCACACCTTGTAGACTTGGCCTGAGTATTTCAGATGCCTTCTTCTAGTGTCCCAAAATGACTGTGTTATAGATCCTTAATAGTTGGTTTGCATCTTTCCTGGAAAGGTGTGCATAACTAACTACACAGTCTCCTTTTGTGACGGGCTTATCTAGTTCTTAAACTATCTGCAAGAAGGTAGCAATATTTAACATTCATACCTCACTGTGTGCTGACTAAACAATCTGACATTTCCAACATCAAGACTAATCCCATCCTCTGGGCCACCTGAGACATCACCTTTCACTCCCAAATTCATACCTGTGATACACACTGCTTTTCAAGGTACGTATATGTGTGTGTGAGTGTGTGTGTGTGTGTGTATGACTCTTCTATGTTTAAGGGTATAAGGCAAGTGACCTAGAATTATATTTTATTTATTTTGGAACTAATGGTATGAATGGCCTCTTTTCAATATATATTTATAATGTCAGAGGTATACGTATTTCCCCAGGAGAACTTTAACTGAGTATTCTATTACACCTAATAAGTATTGTTATGCACGTGTGAAACTTAATATTTAGAACTCTTCAGGACAATTTAAAAGAAGAGAGCAAAAGATAGATAATTGAGGGAGAAAGAGGAGATTAAATCAGTACATAATGGGAAGTGGTGTGGTTATAGTGTCTTCCTTCCCCCATGGCGTCTGAATAGTTAAGTCTAATAAAACTTTGAAATTCTTGATGAGTGTTTATATTGTTTTTACTGGAAAACCAGAGGTGTGGCTTACTTTCATCTTGGGTTAATATATTAAGAAATAAAACAGAAATCTGGAAAACTGTAACTTTAGAAGAAGAAGAAAAAAAAAAAAGAAAAGAACAGGAGAAAATAAGCCAGTATGAATTAGCATAAGTGATGGGGGATTATTTAGGGCTCTCACTGATTATAGAATTATACTTTGCTCTCTGAGAGACAATGTAACTTCCAAATTATGTCTGGTTACGTGTATAATGTATAATGTGCATATTATATATTCATACTGTATTTTATGAAATTCTAATATTCTAATTTACCTAGATATGTCATTCTTGGTCTATTCCAAACAACATATGAAAATAACCATAAAAATCTACTCATTAATCATCACCACTATTTGTTTTCCAAATGAGGTAATTAATGAAGATTTAATTATAAAGTTAAAAATATAAAAAATATTCTTTCTAATGACACAAACAGGCAGTTAGCAACTTAGATACATGGGTTTTCTCAGCATTATGTCTCAGTATGTCTGAGGAACAAATAAAATTAGCTGAGAATTGTCAGGAATATATCTGTAGAGTCATAAATTTGAATTAAAAACCTCACAGTTTCTTTTAATTAATTGCACAAAATAACAAAAGGCTTGTTAAATTTTCTCAGAGAAACCAAATAAATAATAAAATGTTAAACTATTTCTACCTATTGTGAGGGCTAGACTTGTCACAGGACAATTTCATCTATTAGTTTTATCATCACTTTTGCTGGTTATTCTCATGTAATAACAAAAATCCAGCTCATTCTGCAGGGACCGTGAGGGGTGGGGGGCGGGTGGTGGTTGGAGAAGCTATAGTGAGTGCTTGCATGCTTTGTTCTTTGTAGTCCCCAGGGTACTTGTGTATGCAAGTCTTGATCAGCTCTCTGAAACAGATGGAGTAGAAACCAATTCTTCTGGTAACACCTGGAAAAGTTGAAGTCTTAGATGTGAAGCCCAACTCCTTAACCACTCAGGGAGCATTTGGGAAGGGGGAGGGGGTTCTCTCCTGATCATGTGACACTACCAGATGTGGATAGATTTGTAAGACAGCATCTTCACTCATTCCACTTGTTTCTATGTGGCTGACTTCACACTTCCTAGGGCTGCAGTAGCCTCCCAATTAGCTTCTGAATTTGTCATGAAGAAAATTGATCTATGTGAGGAGAGTTGAAAGCTGTCTATTCAGCCATCTTGCTGACCCCGGGTAAATTATTTAAACTCTGTAAAATTCAGTATTATAGTGTACAAAATGACAACAATAACAACAACAACAACAATAATAATAATAAAACTTACCTCAGAAGGTTGTTGTGGAGATTGAAAGAGCACTGAAACTCTTTAAGGCACTTGGCACAGTATCTGACAAATAGTAAGTGTTCAAGGAATATGAAGTATTATTAGGTATCAATATTGACACTTAGTGCTTAAGATATTAGCTTGATTATAACAGCTTCTGAATCCCTACTGCAGACATATAGTCTCTGAATGGACAGTAATGAATTGTTTCTTTTTCTTTCTATTTATGTTGAATCAATTCTTTTCTATTTTTTTTTTTCTGAAAATTATTTGGCTGTGTAAATGACCAATCTGGTACCTAGTCCATTTTGTAGCTTTTATATTAGGAAATTCTTGGAGAAGAAATGTTTGGTTAGGGTTCGTATTGAATATCATATATTTCTTATTTGAGAAGAATTGCTTTTTCCATGAGTATACAGTGAAAAAGGAGACAAAGGGTAATCTAACTAACACTGACATTGTATGAAATCCAGATCAACCTAAGAAGAGGTTTAGAGATTAGAGGTAACCTTAAGGCAAATGCCATACTAAACACCCATAAACTGCAGAAAGCTAGTTAGGACAAATGGTTTAGTGTGCAATCTAGAAAAATATCTAAATTTTGTATCAAAATATGAACCATTTTATGTCAATGCAAGGAGTTTTTCACTATTGCTGTGAAGTGAAAGAACTAATTCACAGCTAATGAGATTCAGAAGCAGCAGGGAGAGATCAGGCATGGGATGAAAAAAAAAATCCAGAAAAGTGTATTTTTCTGAACTCATCGACCTAATGGGAATGGAAGCCAATACAATTAAATTCCTTTAAAATGCACACACACACACACACACACACACACACACACACACACAAAAACACTAGAATAGATCAATGAAACCAGGAGCTGGTTCTTTGAAAAATTAATAAAATTGATGAACCCCTAGCCACAATTATTAAAAGGTAAAGAGAAAGGACCCAAATAAATAAAATCACAAATGAGAGAAGAAAAATAACAACCAATGCCACAAAAATACAAATGATCATAAGAAAATATTATGAAAAACTATATGCCAACAAATTGGACAAACTAGAAGAAATATATAAATTCTTAGAAACATATAACCTACCAAAACTGAAACAGGAAGAAATAGAAAACTTGAACAGACTAATAACCAGCAAAGATTTAATCAGTAATAAAAAAAACTCCCAACAAACAAAAGTCCAGGACTAGATGACTTCATAGGCGAATTCTACCATTTAAGGAAGAGTTAATACCTATGCTTCTCAAACTATTCAAAAAAAAAAAAAAAAAAGGAAGGAAAACTTCCAAATTCATTCTATGAGGCAAGCATTATTCTGATACCAAAACCAGATAAATACTCCCCTAAAAACTCTGAAGAACATGGATGCAAAAATTCTTAATAGGAGCACTTGGGTGGCTCAGTTGGTCCACCCTTAGTCCTGGCTCACGCCATGATCTCAGGTTTGTGGGATTGAAGCCCATGTCAGGCTTTGTGCTCATCAGGGATTCTGCTTGAGTTTCTCTCTCTCCCTCTCCCTCTGACTCTCCCCTGACTTGTGCCCACGCTCTCTCTCTCTCGCTCTCACAAGTAAATAAATAAATCTTTAAAAAAAAATCTCAGTAAGGGATGACTGAGTGGCTCAGTTGGTTTAGCATCTGCCTTCAGCTCAGGTGATGATCTGAGGGTCCTGGGATCAAGTCCCACATCAGGCTTCCTGCTCAGTGGGGAATCTGCTTCTCCTTCTCCCTCTACCCCTCCCCTGCTTGTGCTCTCTCTCTCTCTCTTTTTCTATCTCTCAAATATATAAATAAATAAATAATAATATTTTTAAAAATTCTCAATAAAATACTAGTAAACTGAATCCAGGAATATATTTAAAAATCATTCACCGGGATGGCTGGGTAACTCAGTTGGTTAAGCATCTGCCTTGGCTCAGGTCATGATCCTGGGGTCCTGGGATTGAGTCCCACATTGAGGTCCTTGCTCAGCAGGAGCTCAGTGGGGAGCCTCCTCAACCCTCTGCCTGACACTCCTCCTGCTTGTGCTCTCTCTCTTCTCTCTAACAAATAATTGAATAAATCTTAAAAAAATTATTTCACCATGATCAAGTGGGATTTATTCCTGAGTTACAAGTCTGGTTCAGTTTTCACAAATCAATCAACATGATACACCACATTAATAAAAGAAAGGCTAAGGGAGGGAAAAAGATGGCTGAGGGATAGGGGACCTTTTTTTAGCTGGTCCCCTGAACCGAGCTGGATATCTACCAGATCATCCTGAACACCCATGAAATCAGCCTGAGACATAGGAAGATACATCTGGATCTCTACAAACAAACAACTCCAGTGCTGAATATTGAGGTACAAAGCAGGAGCCATGAGTCCACGCACAGATATCAGAAGATCGACGGAAGGGAGAGGGAGCTGCCGTGCTCCAGTGCCAGGAAGCAGTATCCACCTGCACTGAGAGCGGGCTCGGACTCGCGGACTGGCACCTGGGAGAAAGCAGACTGAGACTGTGGGCCGGGAAGGCATGTGTGACCAGATTGAAAATTGGAGCACCGGAGCACACACTTGAACTAGAGTGAAACCGGGAGCTCCAGAGCACACACGTGACCAGACTGAAAACCGGCACTCTGGAGGGCACGTGAACCACACTGAAACAAGGAGCTAGGGAGCACGCATGGGAACCAGGGAGGGAGGTGGTGTTAGAAGCACAGAGGGTAGAGACGAGCCGGACCTGGAAGCAAAGGCTGGGAGAGTGGCTGTGGGGCACACAACCAGAGATGCTGCAGGGTTTTTAGCAAACCCAACAGAAACAGAGTTAAAGTGGCCAAGAGAGCTCAGTGGAGAGTGGACTGCGATCTCTCTGCTCTGAGACAGAGGATTGGATATGACCACTGCTGCTCTGACTCACAGAAGAGTCCCAGAAAGCCACTAGGGAAAGCCGCCAGAGAAAAAAAGCCTGGAAATACTGGTCTGCATTGTGCCCATCCCCCCCCCTTGCAGGGGACTGGGCAACTCTATGCAAACAGGGTTGCCTGAGTAGCAGTGTGGTAGGCCCCTCCCCCAAGTGTCAGGCTGAAAAATCAAGAAGCCCACATCCCCAAGGTCCCTATAAAACAAGTGCACACTGCCTGGGTCCTGGTCCATAATTTGGGCTCTGGGCATCCCCACAACCTCTCCTCATCAGAATGATGATGAGGAGGAACCCTCAGCAAAGAAAGGAAACAGAGACTGTGGCCTCTGCCACAGATCTGATGGATACGGATATAACCAAATTGACAGAAATGGAGTTCAGAGTAACAATGGTCAAGATAATGTGTAGGCTTGAAAAAAATATTAAGGAAAATATTAATGAGAATATAGAATCTCTAAGGGTGGAAAAGAGAGTGAATCTGGCAGAAATTAAAAATGCTATGAATCAAATGCAGTCTAAACTGGGTGCTCTGACGGCCAGGGTAAATGAGGCAGAAGAACAAATTAGTGAGTTGGAAGATGGGATGGTAAAAGAGAAGGAAAAAATGGAAACTTGGTTCAAAAAAATCCAATCTTAAGAATGTAGATTACGGGAGATTACCGAATCAATGAAACATTCCAATCAGAATCATTGGCATCCCTGTGGGGGTGGAGAAAGAGTCTAGAAGAGATATTTGAACAAATTGTGGCTGAGAACTTCCCTAATCTGGCAAAGGAAACAAGCATTCATGTCCAAGAGGCAGAGAGGATCCCTCCCAAGATCAATGAGAACAGACCTACACCTGGTCACATCATAGTGCAATTTGCAAATATTAGATCCAAGAATACAATCTTGAAAGTGGCCAGGAGGAAGAAAATTCTCACGTACAGAGGGAGGAATATCAGAATAATGTCAGACCTGTCTACAGAGAACTGGCAGTCCAGGAAAGGTTGGCTAGGCATATTCAGAGCTCTAACTGAGAAGAACATGCAGCCAAGGATCCTTTATTCAGCAAGGCTGTCATTCAGAATTGATGGAGAGACAAGGACCTTCCAAAACCAGCAGAAACTGAAAGAATATGTGACCACCAAGTCAGCCCTACAAGAAATATTAAGGGGGGGGGGTTCTATAAAAGTAAAAAGACCCCAAGAGTGATACAGAACAGAAAGTCACAATCTATAGAAACAAAGACTTCACAGGCAGCATGACATCATTAAAATTATATCTCTCAATAATCGCTCTCAATGTGAATGGCCTAAATGCTCCCATAAATGCCACAGGGTTACAGATTGGATAAAAAGACATAACCCATCCATATGCTGTCTACAAGAGACTTGTTTTAAACCTAAAGATACATCCAGACTGAAAGTGAAGGAATGGAGAACCACTTTTCATGCCAATGGACTTCAAAAGAAAGCTGGGGTAGCAATTCTCATATCAGGCAAATTAGATTTTAAACTAAAGACTGCAGTTAGAGATACAGGAGGACACGATATTATTCTTAAAGGATGTATCCAACAAGTGGATATGACAATTATAAATATCTATGTACCCAACAGGGGAGCAGATAGATACACAAGCCAACTCTTAACCAGAATAAAGAGACATATAGATAATAATACGTTAATAATAGGGGACCTCAACACTCCACTGTCAGCAATAGACAGATCACCTAAGCAGAAAATCAACAAAGAAATAAGAGCTTTGAATGACATACCAGATCAGATGGACCTCATAGATATATACAGAACACTAAACCCCAGAACAACAGAATACTCATTCTTTTCGAAGGCACATGGAACTTTCTCCAGAATAGACCATATATTGGGTCACAAAACAGGTCTCAACCAATACCAAAAGACTGAGATTATTCCCTGCATATTCTCAGACCACAATGCTTTGAAACTGGAACTCAATCACAAGAAAAAATTTGGAAGAAACTCAAACACTTGGAAACTAAGAACCATCTTGGTCAAGAATGATTGGGTAAACCAGGAAATTAAGAATGAGATTAAGTAATTTTTAGAGACCAACGAAAATGAAAACACATTGGTCCAAAAGCTATGGGACACTGCAAAGGCAGTTCTAAGGGGAAAATACATAGCTATCCAAGCCTCACTCAAAAGAATAGAAAAATCTAAAATGCAGTTTTTATATTCTCACCTCAAGAAGCTGGAGCTGGAACAGAAGAACAGGTGTAACCCACGCACGAGAAGGCAGTTGATCAAGATTAGAGCAGAGATCAATGAATTAGAAACCAGGAGCACAGTAGAACAGAACAACAGAATGAGAAGCTGGTTCTTTGAAAGAATAAACAAGATTGATAAGCCACTGGCCAGACCTATTCAAAAGAGTAGGGAAAGGACCCAAATTAATAAAATAATGAATGAAAGGGGAGAGGTCACAAACAACACCAGTGAAATAGGAAGGATCATTAGAAACTTTATCAATGGCTTTATGTCAATAAATTAAACAACCTGGAAGAAATGGATGTCTTCCTGGAAATCTATAAACTACCAAAACTGAAACAGGAAGAAATGGATTATTTAAACAGACCAATTAATTATGAAGAGATTGAAGCAATGATTAAAAACCTCCCCAAAAACAAGAGTCCAGGGCCTGATGGATTCCCTGGGGAATTCTACCAGACATTCAAAGAAGAAATAATACCTATTCTTCTAAAGCTATTTCAAAAAATAGAAACAGAAGGTAAACTACCAAACTCATTCTATGAGGCCAGTATTACCTTCATCCCCAAACCAGGCAAAGACCCCATCAAAAAGGAGAATTACAGAGTGATATCCCTGATGAATATGGATGCCAAAATTCTCAACAAGATCCTAGCTAATAGGATCCAATGGTACATTAAAAGGATTATCCATCATGACCAAGTGGGATTCATACCTGGGATGCAAGAGTGGTTCAACATTTGCAATACGATCAGTGTGATAGATTATATCAACAAGAAAAGAGTCAAGAACCGTATGATCCTCTCAATTGATGCAGAAAAAGCATTTGACAAAATACAACATGTTTTCCTGATTAAAACCCTTCAGAGAGTAGGGATAGAGGGTACATTCCTCAATTTCATAAAAACCATCTATGAAAAGCCTACGGTGAATATCATTCTCAATAGGGAAAAGCTGAAAACCTTTCCCTTAAGATCAGGAACATGACAAGGAAGCCCACTCTCACCATTATTATTCAACATAGTACTAGAAGTCCTTGCAACTCCTGCTGGTGATGTGTATTAAGGAGGGCACGTATTGCATGGTGCACTGGGTGTTAGACGCAAGTATTAAATCATGGAACTTTACATAAAAAACTAGGGATGTACTGTATGGTGACTAACAT
>NW_024424008.1:26589915-26606419 GCF_017311325.1 Ursus maritimus
TATCTCTCAATAATCGCTCTCAATGTGAATGGCCTAAATGCTCCCATAAATGCCACAGGGTTACAGATTGGATAAAAAGACATAACCCATCCATATGCTGTCTACAAGAGACTTGTTTTAAACCTAAAGATACATCCAGACTGAAAGTGAAGGAATGGAGAACCACTTTTCATGCCAATGGACTTCAAAAGAAAGCTGGGGTAGCAATTCTCATATCAGGCAAATTAGATTTTAAACTAAAGACTGCAGTTAGAGATACAGGAGGACACGATATTATTCTTAAAGGATGTATCCAACAAGTGGATATGACAATTATAAATATCTATGTACCCAACAGGGGAGCAGATAGATACACAAGCCAACTCTTAACCAGAATAAAGAGACATATAGATAATAATACGTTAATAATAGGGGACCTCAACACTCCACTGTCAGCAATAGACAGATCACCTAAGCAGAAAATCAACAAAGAAATAAGAGCTTTGAATGACATACCAGATCAGATGGACCTCATAGATATATACAGAACACTAAACCCCAGAACAACAGAATACTCATTCTTTTCGAAGGCACATGGAACTTTCTCCAGAATAGACCATATATTGGGTCACAAAACAGGTCTCAACCAATACCAAAAGACTGAGATTATTCCCTGCATATTCTCAGACCACAATGCTTTGAAACTGGAACTCAATCACAAGAAAAAATTTGGAAGAAACTCAAACACTTGGAAACTAAGAACCATCTTGGTCAAGAATGATTGGGTAAACCAGGAAATTAAGAATGAGATTAAGTAATTTTTAGAGACCAACGAAAATGAAAACACATTGGTCCAAAAGCTATGGGACACTGCAAAGGCAGTTCTAAGGGGAAAATACATAGCTATCCAAGCCTCACTCAAAAGAATAGAAAAATCTAAAATGCAGTTTTTATATTCTCACCTCAAGAAGCTGGAGCTGGAACAGAAGAACAGGTGTAACCCACGCACGAGAAGGCAGTTGATCAAGATTAGAGCAGAGATCAATGAATTAGAAACCAGGAGCACAGTAGAACAGAACAACAGAATGAGAAGCTGGTTCTTTGAAAGAATAAACAAGATTGATAAGCCACTGGCCAGACCTATTCAAAAGAGTAGGGAAAGGACCCAAATTAATAAAATAATGAATGAAAGGGGAGAGGTCACAAACAACACCAGTGAAATAGGAAGGATCATTAGAAACTTTATCAATGGCTTTATGTCAATAAATTAAACAACCTGGAAGAAATGGATGTCTTCCTGGAAATCTATAAACTACCAAAACTGAAACAGGAAGAAATGGATTATTTAAACAGACCAATTAATTATGAAGAGATTGAAGCAATGATTAAAAACCTCCCCAAAAACAAGAGTCCAGGGCCTGATGGATTCCCTGGGGAATTCTACCAGACATTCAAAGAAGAAATAATACCTATTCTCCTAAAGCTATTTCAAAAAATAGAAACAGTGCAACTGATTTCTGAGCATTTATTTTGTATCCTGCCACGTTACTGAATTGCTCTATAACTTCTAGTAGTTTGGGGGTGGATTCTTAAGACCCCATCAAAAAGGAGAATTACAGAGTGATATCCCTGATGAATATGGATGCCAAAATTCTCAACAAGATCCTAGCTAATAGGATCCAATGGTACATTAAAAGGATTATCCATCATGACCAAGTGGGATTCATACCTGGGATGCAAGAGTGGTTCAACATTTGCAATACGATCAGTGTGATAGATTATATCAACAAGAAAAGAGTCAAGAACCGTATGATCCTCTCAATTGATGCAGAAAAAGCATTTGACAAAATACAACATGTTTTCCTGATTAAAACCCTTCAGAGAGTAGGGATAGAGGGTACATTCCTCAATTTCATAAAAACCATCTATGAAAAGCCTACGGTGAATATCATTCTCAATAGGGAAAAGCTGAAAACCTTTCCCTTAAGATCAGGAACATGACAAGGAAGCCCACTCTCACCATTATTATTCAACATAGTACTAGAAGTCCTTGCAACTCCTGCTGGTGATGTGTATTAAGGAGGGCACGTATTGCATGGTGCACTGGGTGTTAGACGCAAGTATTAAATCATGGAACTTTACATAAAAAACTAGGGATGTACTGTATGGTGACTAACATAATATAATAAAAAAATATTATTATAAAGAAAGAAGTCCTTGCAACAGAAATCAGACCAAAAAAAGGAAGAAAAGTTATTCAAATTGTCAAAGAAGAAGTCAAACTGTCTCTTTTCGCAGATGACATGATACTCTATATGGAAAACCCAAAAGATTCCACCCCCAAAATACTAGAACTTATAGAGCAATTCAGTAATGTGGCAGGATTCAAAATCAAGGCTCAGAAATAATTTGCATTTCTATACACAAACAATGAGACTGAAGAAAGAGAAATTAGGGAATCCATTTCATTTACAATAGCACCAGAAATCATACGTTATCTCAGAATTAACTTAACCAGAGAGGTAAAGGATCTATACTCTAGAAACTATAGATCACTCTTGAAAGACATTGAAGAAGACACAAAAAGATGGAAAAACATTCCATGCTCATGGATCAGAAGAATAAACATAGTTAAAATGTCTATGCTACCCAGAGCAATCTATACTTTCAATGCCATCCATAAAATACCAATGACATTTTTCAAAGAACTGGAACAAATAGCCCTTAAATTTTTGTGGAACCAGAAAAGGCCCTGAATTGCCAAGGAATTGTTGAAAAGGAAAAACAAAGCTGGGGGCATCACATTGACAGATTTCAAGCTATACTACAAAGCTGTGATCCCCAAGACAGCATGGTACTGGCACAAAAACAGACACATAGACTAATGGAATAGAATAGAGACCCCAGAAATGGATCCTTGGCTCTATGGGCAACTTATGTTTGGCAAAGCAGGAAAAAACATCCAGTGGGAAAAAGACAGTCCCTTCAATAAATGGTACTGGAAAAACTGGACAGCTACATGCAAAAGAATGAAACTTGACCACTCTCCCACACCATACACAAAGATAAACTCCAAATGGTTGAAAGAACTTGAAGTGAGAAAGGAATCCATCAAAATCCTAGAGGAGAACGTAGGCAGCAGCCTCTTCGAAATTGGCCACAGCAACTTTTTTTCATGACACATCCCCAAAGGCAAGAGAAACAAAAGGAAAAATGAACTTGTGGGACTTCATCAAGATAAAACGCTTCTGCACAGCCAACGAAACAGTCAAAAAAAACTAAGAGGCAGCCCACGGAATGGGAGAAGATATTTGCAAATGACACTACAGATAAAAGACTAGTATCCAAGATCTACAAAGAACTTCTCAAATTCAATACACATGAAACAAATAATCAAATCAAAAAATGGGTAGAAGATATGAACAGACACTTTTGCACTGAAGACATACAAATGGCTAAAAGACACATGAAAAAATGTCCACAATCATTAGCCATCAGGGAAATTCAAATCAAAACCACACTGAGATACCCTTACACCAGTTAGAATGGCAAAAATTGACAAGGCAAGAAACAACAAATGTTGGAGAGGATGTGGAGAAAGGGGATCCCTTTTACACTGTTGGTGGGAATGCAAGTTAGTACAGCCACTCTGGAAAACATTGTGGAGGTCCCTTAAAAGTTAAAAATTGAGCTACCCTATGATCCAGCAATTGCACTACTGGTATTTACCCTAAGGATACAGACATAGTGAAGAGAAGGGCCAATGCACCCCAATGTTCATAACAGCATTGTCCACAATAGCTAAATTGTGGAAGGAGCCGAGATGCCCTTCAACAGATGACTGGATCAAGAAGATGTAGTCCAGGTATACAATGGAATATTACTCAATCATCAGAAAGAACGGTTACACAACATTTGCAGCAACATGGATGGTACTGGAGGCGATAATGCTAAGTGAAATAAGTCAAGCAGAGAAAGACAATTATCATATGGTTCACTCATTTATGGAACATAATAAATAGCAGGGAGATCGGTAGGAGAAGGAAGGGAAGAATGAAGGGGTTTTAAACAGAAGGGGTAATGAACTATGAGAGACTATGGACTCTGGGAAACAAACTGAGGGCTTCAGAGGGGAGGGAGGTGGGGGATTGGGATAGGCTGGTGATGGGTATTAAGGAGGGCACATATTGCATGGAGCACTGGGTGTTATACACAAATAATGAATCATGGAACACTACATCAAGAACTCGGGATGTACTGTACAGTGAGTACCATAACATAATAGAAATTAATATAAAAAATAAAAGAAAGGATAAAAAATTACAAAATAATAACAAAAGATGAGAACCATATGATCATTTCAATAGGTACATAAAAGGCATTTGATAAAATACAGGCAATATATGAAAATTCATGGCTAATATCATCCTCAATGTGGAAAATGTGAGATCTTTTCATCTACAGTCAGGAACAAGACAGAGATATCCATTTTCTCCATTGTTATTTAACATAGTACTGGAGAGCCAAGCTTCAGCAATCAGACAACCAAAAGAGGTAAAAGGTATCCAAATCATCAAGGAAGAAGTAAAACTTTCACTGTTTACAGATGATATGATACTCTTTATGGAAAACATGAAAGACTCCATGAAGAACTGCTGGAACAGTAAACAATTCAGTAAAGTTGCAGGTTACGAAATCAATGCAACAGAAATCTGTTGCACTTCTACACACATAAATGAAACTGCAGAAAGAGAAATTAGGAAAACAATCGCATTTACAATTTAACCCAAATAAACCTAACGGAAGAGGAGAAAGACCTGTACTCTGAAGACTTTAAAACACAGATGAAAGAAATTGAAGATGACACAAAGAAATGGAGAGACATTCTATGCTCATGAATTGAAAGAACAAATATTGTTAAAATATCTATATTACCCAAAGCAATCTACACATTTAATGTTATCCCTAATGAAATCCACCAGCACTTTCACAGAATTAGAACAAACAATCCTAAAATTTGTGTGGAACCAGGAGAGACTCCAAATAGCCAAAGCAACCTTGAAAAGAGGAGCAAAGCTGGAAGATCACAGTCTGGACTCAAGTTATATTACAAAGCTGTAGTGATAAAAACAGTATGGTACTGGCACAGAAGTAGACACATAGATCAATGGAACAGAATAGAAAATCCAGAAATGAATCCACAATTATATGGTCAATTAATCTTCGACAAAGCAGGAAGCAATGTCTATTGGGAAAAGGACAGTTTCTTTAACAGTGTTGGGAAAACTGGACAGCAATATGCAAAAGAATGAAAGTGGACTATTTTCTTACAACAAGCACAAAAATTAATTCAAAATAGATGAAAGACCCAATTATAAGACCTGACACCATAAAAATCCACAGTCAATAACCTCTTTGACATTAGCCATAGCAAGGTTTTTCTACATATGCCTCTTGAGGCAAGGAAAATAAAAGCAAAAATAAATATTGGGACTTCATCAAAATAAAAAGCTTCTGCACAGCAAAAGAAACAATCAACAAAACTAAAGGCAACCTACAGAACGGGAAAAGGCATTTGCAAATGACATGTCTGATAAAGGATTAGTATCCAAAATATATAATGAATTTCTAAAGCTCAACACCCAAAGAATGAATAATCCAATTAATAATCCAAATTAACATGTTTCCAAAGAAGGCATATGAAAAGGTACTCAATATCACTGGCCATCAGGGAAATACATATCAAAACTACAATGAGGTATGACCCCACGACTGACAGAATGGCTGAAAGCAACAACACAAGAAACAACAGGTTTTGGCAAGGATGTGGAGAAAGAGGAACACCCTTGCACTATTGTTGGGAATGCAAACTGGTGCAGCCACTCTGGAAAACAGTATGGAGGTTCTTCGAAAAGTTAAACTAACAAACAAAAAACTATGATCCAGCAAATGCACTACCAGGTATTTATCCAAAGTTTGAAAAATGCTAATTCAAAGGGATACATGCTCTCCTATGTTTATAGTTGCATTAGTTACTATAGTCAAATTATGGAAACAGCCCAAGTGTTCATTGACTGATGAATGAATAAAGAAGATGTGGTATATATAATCAATGGAATATTACTCAGCCATAAAAAAAATAAAATCTTGGGGTGCCTAGGTGGCTCAGTTGGTTAAGCATCTGCCTTCAGCTCAGGGCATAATCCCAGGATCCTGGGATCGAGCCCCACATTGGGCTCCCTTCTCAACGGAGAACCTGCTTCTCCCTCCCCCCCTGTTGCTCTCCCTGCTTGTGCTCTCTCTCTCTCTGTGTCAAATAAATAAACAAAAACTTAAAAAAAAATCCATCTTTAAAAGAAAATTGAACTCTAGCCATTTGCAAAGACATGGATGGAACTAGAACATATGCAAAGTGTAACAAGTCAGTCAGAGAAAGACAAATACTATATGATTTCACTCATATGTGTAATTTAAGAAACAAAACAGATGAACAATAAATAATAAAATAAAAATGAATAATATGCACTAGAAAAAGATAAACAATGATTATTTTAGAAAATATGGGCTACTAGATCTATAAAAGAACATATTGAAATGTATAGAAATTAAAGGAAATAATGAACTGAATAAGCATGCCATTATAACAACAGTTTATATTCATATTCACTAGGTATTAAATTTAATGTCTTATTTGACATATGTGAAAGTCCTCTTTATGTTGAGAAATAATTACGTCCTACAACATATCAAAATATTCTCAATAGTGGAAAAGATCCAGCTCTCTTAACATTATCATATATTCATATCCACATTCTAGTGGCAAAAATAAAATTGATATTTTTGATATAATCATTAATTTCTGAAATGAATAATTTTTTAAAAAATATTTTACAGTCTCTAAGATTATTGAATTTTCCAACATATTAAAGTAAAATTGTTATAAGAAGGAAAGGAAGGGTGGAGGAAAAGTGAGAAGAGAGAGAGATTGATTTTAAGGAATTGGATGACATGATTGGTTAGTAAACCCAAAATCTATAGGATGGGCAGCAGCCTAGAGGCACACTCAAGTCCAAAGGCACTCCACTGGCAGAATTCTTGGGGAGATCAATCATCTTCTAGAGGAGGTCATTCAGTCCTCTTTCTTGGGAAGGTCACTATCTTTCCTCTTAAGGCCTTCAGAAGATTGGATTAGGTCTAACCACAATATGAAAGGATAATTGCCTTTACTCAAAATATATTGATTTAAACGTATATCTCATCTAAAAATTTCTTCGCAGCAACATCTAGACAAGTGTTTGACAAAGTATCTGGGTACTGTGGCTTAGCCAAGTTGACACAGAAATTAACTGTTCCAGTAGAAATAGAAGGAGGGTATTTCATGTGGACAGGCCATAACAAATATATGGAAAGAACAATGTATAAAGTTTGTTCTGAGGTAACTTTGTTCTAGGAAAAGATACATAGTATGTTTCACTGCATCATAGTGGAGTGTGCTATTAATTGGATAAGCTGTTTGAAATCATGCCTTTTTTACTTGCTAAGCATATGACTTAAGAAAAATATTAATATTTATAAACCTCTATTTTCCAGATATTTAAATTGGCATGGCATTGATATAAGGATTAAGTGCATTTAAGTATGGAAATCTGTTAGTATACTGCTTGGCACATACTAAGTATTTAATAGTCGATAGCATACCATAGCATTGCAGTTAAAAGTCCAGACTCTGGAACAATTCTGAGCTTTTATCCTGGTTCTATCAGTTTTTAGTTGAACAGCCTTACACTAATTACTTATTCTCTCTGTACTTGATTTCTCCTCTGAAAATAGGTATAATAATAGTAAAACACCCAGCTAGTGTATAGTGAGGGCTATATGTGTTAACTATTAGTATTAATAGGGTGGCAGTATAATTTTCTAGGTTAGTTTGTGATGTTTTCCATCATCAGCATTATTCCTTACTTTGTCTTGCCCTTAGAGCTAATAGGAGACAAAAACGTGAAAAGATAGCCAAATCTTTGTATTCTGACTTGATGGGTCACTGAACCCAAGGAAGCATTAGTGGCTTTTATATCTCAGTGCCTAAAACAAAGTTTCGCAGAAAACATTCTTTATCCAATCCTCTATTTGGAAGTTTCACCTCACTTAAAGGGATAAAGCTGTACTTGCCATGGAAATAGAAGATTAAAGGAGGCTAGAAGGATGTAGCTTTAACAGAAGTTAGATGGGGAGGGTGTTTTGGGGATTTCTATGAGTGGGCTAGGTGGAATCTCAAAGATTACTGTGGTATGCATCAAAGCAATAACTCCTGATACCTTTTCCAGACAATATCAGCAAGTCTTTATGCTAAATATGCTTAGTGGTGAGGAAAGCAGAGCGAACACCTTTGATGCGTCCAATGGTAGCAGCGCTATATTGCGTATAGATGACCTACATTTGGCAGCAGTACTAACAGAAGGACTAATGGTGATGATGGAAATATCAGGAACTAAATACTACAGCCATGTCCCATTTTTCCAGGTATTATTTAAGCCCCAAGACCCTTTCTATCCATTTCAAGGTGATGCTAATAGTGATGTTCCATGGGCCAAACTTTGAGTAACAAATTATTAGATTCTCATTTGTCTTTTGGGATTATCTTTTAATATCTAGATATTTTCTATTCAAGTTCTCTAACTTTTATCCTCGTTTTTTGAAAATAACCTAGAAAACATGGTCTCATTAGCTGTACTTTTAATGGTTCTGATTCTGATGAAGCACTTTATAATACTATGTAGATATTTATCATTTATTTGCTTATCATACATTGATTAAATAATTAAATATTAGTGATTAATCTCTTATGATGTGGCAGACAGTATTTTAAGCACTGAAGATAGAGTGAGGACTGGGAGAAGGAGTAACATCTTTTTTTTTTTCTTTAGAGGGAGAGAGAAAGAGAGCATGGCATGAGGGGAGGGACAGAGGGAGAGAGAGAGAGAGAAAGAGAACCTTAAGCAGACTCAATGCCCAACATGGAGCCCAAAGCAGAGCTTAATCTTACAACTCTGAGATTATGACCTGAGCTGAAATCACATCAGATGCTTAACCAACTGAGCCACACAGGTGCCCCTGGAGTAACAAATTTTAATTTAGACATTAAAAAGATAACTTTTCAACAAATACATAAAAGGATACTCAATGTCATGAGTAATTGGGTAATGCAAATCAAAACCACAATAAGATATCATTTCACATTCACTAGAATGACCAGAATCAAAAAGTGAGATAAATAGTTTGGTGAGGATGTAGAGAAATCAGAAATTTCATACACTGCTTGAAAATGTAAATGGTGCAAGTGTTTTGGAAGACAGTGTGGTAGTTTCTCAAATGATAAACACAGTTACCATATGATATGATAAATATTTCCAGTCTTTGGCATATACTCAAGTTAAATGAAATCATATGCCCACACAGAAACTCATACATATATATTCACAAAAAACATTATTCATAATAATCAAAAGGTAAAAGCAACCCAAATGTCTATTAATGGACAAATGTATAAACACATACTATTTATCTATACAACGGAATATTATTCAGCCATAAAAAGAATGAAGTACTGATAATATTATAATATGAATGAACCTAAGTTCAGTATACTAAGTAAAGGAAACTAATTTCAAAGGACCACATAACTACATTATTCCCTTCCTATGAGCATCCAGATCAGGGAAATCAACAGAAAGAAAGTAGATTAGAGGTTGCTTAGGGCTGAAGTCAGGGATGGGGGCATATAGGAGTGATCGCTGAGGAGCATGCCATTTCTTTTTGAGATAACAGAAATTTTCTGAAATTGACTGTGATGTGGTTTCACATATCTGTGAATATACTAAAAAACACCAAGTTGTACACTTTAAATGGGTGAATGCTATGAGAATCATATTTTAGTAAAACATTTTTTTAGATCGCTTTTCCTGTTTGGTGAATTGACTAGGGGAGGGAAATCATGGAAATGGGAGGGTACATATGAGATAATTTCATCAGCCCAGTGAGATACAAGTAAAATATTGACCACTGGACACCCAGTTGGTTAAGCATCTAGTTGGTTAAGCATCTGCCTTCGGCTCAGGTCATGATCCCAGGGTCCTGGGATTGAGTTCCACACTGGGCTCTCTGCTCAGCAGGGAGCCTGTTTCTCCCTCTTCCTGTTCCTACCTCTCTGCCTGCTTTGATTTCTCTCTCTGTGTGTCAAATAAATAAACAAAACCTTTAAAAAACAACAACATTGACTAGAGTGGTAGCAATGAGGATAAAAAAAGGTGAATTAATTCCAGATTTATTTTGGAGAAATAGCTGGCAAAACTTGCTAAAGGATTTGTTATTGATAATGAAGTAGAGAGAGATGGAGAGGATCAAGGTTGACTGACACATTTTTGGCCTCAGCAACTGGATAATAAGGATGTGGTTATTGAGAAGAGATTTTCTAGGAATGAAAGCAAGGTGAGACAGGTTTGGGTTAGATACCCTATGGGGGAAATCTAGTTTACTATTTAATAATAACTAGCCAGATGAATATATGAATCTAAAGCTCAAATAAGATTAAGGCTGGGATATAAATGTCATTTGTTTATTGGTTATTCATATTAGTAATTTTTTTTCTGCACATCAGTGGAACACTAATGAAAACTAGATGCATTCCTGCCTCAAAGGAATTTACAGTGAAGGACACATCCTCTTTAAACCAAAAAATTAAATAAATGTGTGAGTACATTAAGTGTGATGCAGTAAAGCATTTGCTATTTAGTAATACTTTATTTAAACTGAGCTTGGTTAAGAGACTCTAAAATCTAGCACTAGGGATCTTTTCAGCATGTAAAGACTCTAAACATTTCCAAACTCTATGCCTATTCCCTGGAGCTATAAACAGGAATGATTGTGCAGAGGATCTCTCTTACAGCTGCACACATCATGCAGAGATGAAAAATAAATAATAATGCTCAGATATGCCTCTGTACCCACAGATTCAGATACCAATTAGATCCTGTTTTTATTTTTATTTTTTTTATCATCTCCTTTTTTTTTTTTTAAATCCCTTAGCCCCAACTGATTCTAATTTTATTTAGGGCTGAAAAAACACTTGCTTAAGGTAAAGGAAATGATGTTCACAGAGCAGTAGAGATAACTGGGAAGCAAGTTGAAAATTGAAAAAAAAAAATGCCTACAGCAGAGTTGCTCTAATTCTACTCAAGATTTAATGTATTCTCTAAACTAATCACTCCCCAAACTATGGTTTCACCCTCTCAGAAATGTAAGGTGCTTGTTTTAGCCCTGTTCTAGTGAGGGAAGTACAGGGCAATGAAACATTAGGTAGGAGCCTACTTGTTTATAGAGCAGAAAACTAGAAGAGTCCTGTGTGCCCTAAGAAACGTTTATCTGAACTCAATGTTGTTTTCCTTTTAGCTAAAGTCTGTTTCTATCCATTCACAGAGAGCATCAGTCCTGATATTGTCAGTTCCCTAAAGGCAAAGAAGTGAGGGCAGTAATGTCAGAGTGACAATGTCATCACCATAGATAGTGTCAGTGACAGGGATGGATGTCAATGTGGTTATGATGAGGATGACAGTGATGACAATGGAGAAAGCATCCAAAAGCATCATGGATTTGTCACTGTCCCCAGAGATGAAGTCTTGACTTCAGTGACATTTCTAACAGAGGGAAGAGTCTCCTGAACACAGCCTGGATTTGGTGAGGGGATGACTCAAAAAACTGTCCTTTTTCAGTAGCATAAAAGGAATCAGATAAAACTTAGGGCTTATTAAAGTATGGGAACAGTGAACAATTTCAGTTTCCCCAAGAGTTTTATTTTTTAACATAATTTGTATATATGTATGAGAATAATTATAAAAGTAAAGATAGGAATGATAGAGACAAATGATACTTCCTATATTTGTCTATATTTAAAGGTTTCAAATTTATCAAATAATAAACACACACTGTAAAAAATACATAAGGGGCACCTGGGTGACTCAGTTGGTTAAGTGTCTGCCTTTGGCTCAGGTCATGATCCCAGGGTGCTGGATTGAGCCCCACACAGTAGCCCAGCTTCCTGCTCAGTGGGGAGCCTGCTTCTCCATCTCCCTCTGCTGCTCCCCCTCCTCACCATGCACATGTGCTGTCTCTCAAATAAATAAAATCTTTAAAAAAATAAAAATAAATAAAAAGGACATAATTCAGTAGTGTTTATATGTGTGTTTGAAAATAATGCAAAGTCATTGCAAATATTAATAAAGAAATAAAATGAAACTAGATATTAAAATACCCTGAAAGCTTATTAATTCAAATATTATTGTTATTTTGCTCCTGTTTTTGTCATTTAAAAAAAACTTAGTTGCTTAATTCATTAATTATTATTCTTTTCAAAAGTAACATATTTTGTTTTTGTTTTTGCTTTTTCTGCATGCTGTTTTACCAATGGATTTATCCCAGATGTTATGATATATAATGTTTTCATGACAGTTCTTTACTAGGAAATTTTACTCAGTAGTTAGAATTTTTAATTTCCAGGTGAAAATTATTTGTTATTATTTAGTTTATTTGCTATCTGATTTTGTTATTAATTAGATGCTTCATTACACTATGATCAGAGAACATTTTCTGGATTATTTCTACTCTTTGAAATTTATTGACATTTCTTTGAGATTTCTTTTGAAATTTATTGAGATCTTTCTTTGGTCTAATGTATGGAAATTAAAGAAAATACATCATCAAACAGAAAGAAGTTGTTTTTGTTTGTTTGTTTCTTGTTTGTTTGTTTGTTTAGGGTATAGATTTCTATACATACCCATTAAAACTGTCCAACGAATCGTATAATTGTGCCATTTACATTTTTCCATGTGGGACCCTGACTCTGTTGGTTTAAGTGCTATCAGCATCACTTACACAATTTGGAGTTTGCATTTTCTTACTTTGTTTCACTAAATATGTGATTTGTGGTTTGTTCTGCTTTTAGATTTCCTTCAATCCATGAAAAGTGAAATGACTCAAACCTAATATTATATGTTTACTGAAACCTAATAAGATCCTGCTAATTGGAAAATTACTAAAAAATGTAAACAGTGACTGAGTTGAAGTTTAGCTATGACTAATCTAAAGAACAACAAAAATAATTCCCAATTTCTTAAAACTGCTAAGGTAGAATAGTTTCCTATTTGATAGGGCTATATTGTTAGGTTTATCCATATTCTTAGATTAATAAAATATGGGTTTATTTTAAAGTATATCTTATAACACATATGTTTTTACTAAATTAAATTGCCTTTCCATTAGGGCACCTGGGTGGCTCAATTAAGTGTCTGCCTTTGGCTCAGGTCATGATCTCAGGGTCCTGGGGTTGAGCCTGCATTGGGCTCCCTGCTCAGTGGGGAGTCTGCTTCTCCCTTTGACTTTGCCTCTGCCCACCCCTCCCCACTGTTCATGCTCTCACTCTCAAATAAATAAATAAATAAATAAATAAATAAATAAAATATTTTTTAAAAAATTACCTTCCATTGGTTACTCTGAAATAAAGAGATTCTCACCTTCATTTATTGTGTGATGCGTAAGAATGCATATAACAGAGCACCATGGTTCTCAACATAATAGACCAAACCAAATCCATATCTTGATGATCAAATAATCTGTGAGTTGACATCAGATTTTTCAGGGAACTTTTCTTAAACTATATGGGAACACATTTTCTACTGTCGCTTGGTTATATAACCAAACAGCATCAAAATGCTAAGGATATTCAAATAATTCTGCTGAATTATAATACGAATCTCAAAACCAAGACAACACTTGATCCTTTTTTCTCTACTTATATAATTATAATTACTGCCATAATTAAGAATACTAGTTTATGAGAAATAAAAACTTAGAACTTTAGATTGCATATTCCTTTTCTTCAGCTAAACAATTAGGGACATCTCTAAGTTGGCTGATTCAAGCAGGACCAATTCTTTAAGTGACTTTACTGCAGTTGCTATTTCTTCGCCCCTTGGCTGAGCCAGCCTTTGCCAGTGGCATAAGCATTTTGTTGCAGTCAATGAAGTTGATAAATGAAGCACCCTTATGTAAGCAGAAACTATTAATAAAACTGCTCTTAATGGGTGGTCTGACTGCTTGTACCATGCAAGCTCATATACTGACATACAGGAAGAAATAAAAGACTTATTCATCATTGTTTTTTATTGATCAGCATGACAATCTCACTTTGTGGACAAATACTACAGCTAAATTTTGTAGTTTAATGTCTTGGTCAAAATGTTGCCATCTTTCTAATAAATGCAATAGATTATTGAAAAAAAAAGGAAATGTACTTTACTGTGTCTATATGAGGCAATGATAGCGTGTGATTTGTTGCAAACAACTCTTTGTTCATTCTGGTTTTTTGCCAGTAGAAGAAAAGGATTTATATAGTTCAGGCATAACTTGGTGATTTAATAGCCAAACCCCACCTATCATTAAAACAGTATATTCAGTTACATGGTGTATATTATTTTACAAGTTCCTTTGACTTATAGATCAGCATTGAGATATAATTCTTAGTTTTAGTAGTAAATTGTTATTTTTCCCCTGATACTTTCTGTGAGTGTGTCCCACTTCAAAACACTTCATTTACAAGGTCATAAAAATAGTCTCTTCTACAACATTCTATATATATATTTTTTAACTTTCAAATTTGGATTTGTAATCCAAACTGTTGTAAATTGTTTTATGACCAGAAAATGTCAATTTCTTAAATACCTCATGTGTACTTGAAATGATAATATTCTCAGCAGTTGCTAAGTATAGAGTTCTATGTAGGTAAGTTCAGCCAAGTTTGTTACTTGAGTTGTTTAGAACTTTTACTTATTGCTGTCTATGTATCTTATTAGCTAATGAGAAGTATATTAAATTTTCTTACTGTGTTTTTAAGTTTATTTCTTCTTCATACCTGTAAATATTTTCATTATATAATTTGATCTTATTTTGTATGAACAAACATTTAGGATTTTGATTTTTTTTTATGGATTGATCCTATTATTTTTATTAAGTATCCCTCCTTTTATGTAGAACTGCTTCTTGGCTGAAAAACTGCTTTATGTGATAGCTAGTCTCTTTTTCATAATGTTTGCAGAGTTTCTATCATTTCACTTTCAAATAGTCTTTGTTTTATGTAATTAAAGTTTGTTTCTTAAAAATCAGTATATGGTCAGCTTTTGTTTTATTATCCAGTCAGATGGTATTTGTAATTTGTTTGGATTATTTTGTCCTCTTACTCTAATGAGATTACTGATTTATCTATGCCTTAATCTATGATTTTACTATTTGTTTTTTAGTGTTCTTTCCTCTCCCGCTTTTTTCTATTAATGATTTTATTTTATTATTTAATTCACTCTCATTTAGATTGTTGGATATACCATAGAGAATACATGCATTCTTGACTTATTAGAATATATTAAAAATTATTTTTAGCTCTTATAGACAATATCATGGACCTCAGACACTTTAGTTCAATTATGCTACTACCTTTGATGTTATTATCATGAATCTCAATATATATAACAAAATATATCTTAGTAATATTGTTTTACCGTCGACATTTGTATATCTTTATCCAAACATTAATCAGAAGGGGGAATGAAGCATGAGAGACTATGGACTCTTGAGAAACAGACTGAGGGCTTGGTGAGGGGAGGGCGGTGGGGGAATGGGATAGACTGGTGATGGGTAGTAAGGAGGGCACGTATTGCATGGTGCACTGGGTGTTATGCGCAACTAATGAATCATCGAACTTTACATCAGAAACCAGGGATGTACTGTATGGTGACTACCATAATATAATAAAAAAACATTAAAATAAAAAAAAATAATAAAATAAAATAAAAATTCTGATGAATTCTAAAGTGGCTGTTTCATTTTATAATCCTACCAGTAATGTAGGAGAGTTCAAGTTTTTCTACATTTTTGCCTATAACTGGGTTTATCAAGTTTAAAAAGTATGCATGTACACATGCATCAAAATGGAGATGGAGTCTCATAACATTTTTCTTAGTGGTTATTCACACATCTCCTTTTGTGAAGTGTCACTTCATGATTATTGCTCATTTTTTTAATTGGGTTATGGGCATTTTATTATTGATTGCTAGGAGTTCTTTGAATACTGAGGAAATTTGTCTCTTGTCATATATATGTATATTTATATTTACATATACAGAGAATGAATATTTATTACATTAGATGTTACTGTATATATATTTTTATTTTATTTATATATTTTATTTATTTATTTATTTATTTATTTATTTATGAAAGGGAGAGAGAGAGCATGAATAGGGGCAGGGAGGGGCAGAAGGAGAGGGAGTGAAAGAATCTTAAGCAGGCCCCATGCCCAGCAGGGAGTCCAATAAGGGGCTTGATCTCACAACCCTGAGACCTTGGCCAAAAGAAGAGCTGGACACTTAACACTGAGCTACCCATGCATCACTATATTTTCATTCTAAAATTCATTTTCTAATAA
>NW_024424008.1:26606614-26664114 GCF_017311325.1 Ursus maritimus
ATATATATATATATATATATATATATATATATATATATATACACACTAGCTGGTAATTTCATCAAATAAGCATAATGGTAGTAAACATCTTTGTCTTATTCCAGACCTCAGATCTCAGGGAGAAGTATTGAATTATGACATCATTGACTATTATCATAGAATTTTTGTAGATAATATTTGTCAAATTGAGTTCCCTCTATTCCTATGTTGCTGAAAGTTTTTATAATATAGTGGTCTTGAAATGTGTCAGATTTGTTTTCTACATCTAACATTATGATACAATTTTTCACCTTAACTGTGTTAATATGTTGTATTATACTGATTGACCTTTTAAAAATTATAAACCTTTCTTGCATTCCTGGAATAAACATTACCATTTTAGTTAGTTTTGCTTTAATGTTTAACATTTGTTGTGTTATTAGGAAGTTTCCAACTTGGAAATCAGTATTCACTTAAAAAATTGTTTCTAATCTTTTTACTAATATTTTGTCTAAGGTACTGACATCCTTTTTGCATGGTGTTTGCCTGTAATTTTCATTCTTAAAATGTCTCTCTTGTGCTTTGGTACTAGAGTTTTTCTAGCTACCTAAAATAAATTGGGAAATGTTCCCCCTTTGATTGGATGCATTGGTAAAAGACTGATATTATTTCTCCTGAAAAGTTTTAAGCAAAAAGTTTTAAATTTGTATGTTTAAAATTTTAATAGTTTATAAGACTGCATCTATTTTTTGGTTTTATTTTAATGCCAGTTAGTTAACATACAGTGTTATATTAGTTTCAAGTGTACATGTAGTGATTCAACACTTACATAACAGCACCCAGTGCTCATCACAAGTGCACTCCTTAATTCTCATCACATATTTTACCCATCCCCTCCCCTTCTCCCCTCTGGTAACCATCAGTTTTTTTCTCTATAATTAAGTTACAAATATTAACTATTTTTTTCTCTAGTATTAAGAGTCTATTTCTTGGTTTCTCTCTCTCTCTCTCTCTTTTATTCCCCTTTGCTCATTTGTTTTGTTTCTTAAATTCCACATATGAGTGAAATTATATGGTATTTGTATTTCTCTAATTATTTTGCTTAGCATTATACTCTCTAGCTCCATCTGTGTCCTTGAAAATGGGAAAATTTCATTCTTTTTTATGACTGCATAATATTTCATTACATATACATATATGTGTGTATTTCATTACGTGTGTGTGTGTGTGTGTGTGTGTATACTTCATGTCTTTTTTATCCATTCATCAATTGATGGATACTGGGGGTCTTCCATATTTTGGCTATTGTAAATAATGCTGCTATAAACATCGGTGTGCATGTAACCCTTTGAATTAGTGTTTTTGTAATCTTTGAGTAAATACCTAGCAGTACAATCACTGGATCATAGGGTAGTTCTATTTTTAACTATTTGAGGAACCTCCGTACTATTTTTCAGAGTGGCTGCACCAGTTTGCATTCTAATAGAGCACAAGTGTTCCTTTTTCTCTCACCAAAACCTGTTGTTTCTTGTGTTGATTTTAGCCATTCTGACAGGGGTGAGGTGATATCTCATTGTAGTTTTGATTTGCATTTCCCTGAAGGTAAGTGATGATGAACATCTCTTCATGTGTTTGTTGCGCATCCGGATATTTTCTTTGGAGAAATGTCTGTTCACATCTTCTGCCCATTTTTTTAAATTGAATTATTCATTCTTGGTATGTTGAGTTATATCAGTTCCTCATATATTTTAGATACTAACCCTTTATCAGAAATGTCATTTGCAAAGATCTCGCATTTCATATGTGGCCTTTTAGTTTTGTTGATTGTATCCTTCACTGTGCAGAGGTTTTTTTTTTTTTTTTATGTAGTCCAAAAGTTTATTTTTGCTTTTATTTCCCTTGCCTCAGGAAACTTATCTAGAAAGAAGTTGCTATGGCTGATGTCAAAGAGGTTACTGCCCTGTATTCTTCTAAGATTTTTGTAGTTTCAGGCCTCATATTTAGGTCTTTAATCCATTTTGAGTTTATTGTTGTATAGGTGAAAAAAGTGGTCTAGCTTAGTTCTTTTGCATATTGCTGTCCATTTTTTCCAACACTGTTGAAGACACTCTCTTTTTCCCACCAGACATTCTTTCCTGCTTTGTCAAAGATTAATTCGCCATATATTTGTGGGATTATTTCTGGGTTTTCTGTTCTGTTCTATTGATCTATGTGTCTATTTTTGTGCCAGTACCATACTGCTTTGATTACTACAGCTTTGTAATAGATCTTGAAGTCTGGAAATGTGATACCCTCAGGTTTGCTCATCTTTTTCAAGGTTGCTTTGGATATTTGGGGTCTTTCCTGGTTTCATACAAATTTTAGGATTTTTTATTCTAGCTCTATGGAAATGCTGGTGGTATTTTGATAGGGATTGCATTAAATATGTAGATTGCTTTAAATAATATAGATATTTTAACAATATTTGTTCTTCCAATCCATAAGCATGGACTGTCTCTCCATTTCTTTGTCTCATCTTCAATTTCTTTCATAAATGTTTTATAGTTTTCAGAGTACAGTTCTTTCACCCCTTCTCCTCTTTTGTTAGGTTTATTTTGATTACAATTGTAAATGGGATTGGTTTCCTATTTTCTCTTTCTACTGCTTCATTGTTGATGTATAGAAATGCAACAGATTTCTGTAAATTGAATTTGTATCCTGCTACTTTACTGAATTTGTTTATCAGTTCTAGCAGGTTTTGGTGGAGTCTTTCAGCTTTTCTATAAACATTATCATGTCATCTGCAAATAGAGACAGTTGTACTTCTTTCTTACTGACTTGGATTCCTTTTATTACTTTCTTTCTTTCTTTTCTTTCTTTCTTTCTTTCTTTCTTTTTTTTTTTTTTCTGATTACTGTGGCTAGCACTTCCAGTACAATGATACATAAAAGTGATGAGGGTAGACATCCTTGTCTTGTTTCTGACTTAGGGGAAAAGCTGTTTTTCCCCCATGAAGGATGATGTAGCTATTTTTTTCCCCTGCACATATGGCCTTTATGATGTTGAGGTATGTTCCCTCTAAACCTACTTTGTTGAGCGTATTTTTTTTAAATTATGAACTAATGTACACTATTGAATGTTTCTTCCACATCTATTGAAATGATCATATGTAATGTGGGGCTGCTAGCAGATGGTCAAGAAAGAATTCTTGAGACATTTTCAGTGCAGAAAGGTGCTTTTATTATAGCTTGGGGACGGGAACCATGGGCAGAAAGAACTGAAATTTGCTGTATGAAGTCAATGGTTATATGCTTAGTGCTCAAGGAGGAGGGAACATGCAGGGACTTAGATCATAAATGTCTTCTTTGAATTTCTACTCATAAGACTACTTTTGCAAGATTTCTGTGGTCCTTATCATTCAGGTCAGTATTAACTATTTGGGAGATTTGCAGCAGTCATGAGACCCTTTAAGAATATAGCAACCAGCACTTACTAGATCCTTATTGAAATGATGTAGGCTATAGGACAGCCTTTTGGGTTCATAAATTTTGGAGCCATAAATCTTTAAGGTTGTTGAAGGGTGAAGAGCTCATCACATGTAACTTCTTCAAGCTGAGAAGGGGCATAGAGATGTCCCTACTTATGGGCTGAAATTGATCATTACCTGTCCTTACAAGTAACTATTATAGGGGGCACCTGGGTGCCTCATTGTGTCTGACTCTTGGTTTTGGCTCAGGTCATGATCTCATGGGTCATGAGAATGAGTCCCATGTTGAGCTCTACACTCAGTGGAGAGTCTGCTTGAAGTTTCTCTCCCTCTGCCCCTCTCCCACTCATGCTCTCTCTCTCTTTTCCTGTCTCTCTCTCTCTCTCTCAAATAAACAAACAAACAAATAAATAAATAATATTTAAAAACAATGAACAAAGAAGTAATTATTATGGAAGGCAATTACTATAGAGTCAGCAGTAGACACTGGGGTGAATTAGTTTCTATTAGTAATGAACAACTGTTGGCTTGGTGAAGGAATCAGGAACTGCTTGCATGTATCTTGGCAAAAGAAGAGAACAAAGCAAAATAGACAAAACATTAGGATCATTATTACAATAAAAATAAGAGCAATGAGAAGCCCTTTCATCATGGACCATAGTCTACCTACTGACCAGGAATGTAACCAATCATTAAGTGACAATGTTGGGTCTTCAGGAGCACCAGTTTAATTATTTATATCAGTAAATAATCCTGTTATATTTTTGTTATAATCTGGAATGTAGACACAACAATCCACTTTAATAATGTCACATGTTCCTCCTTGTGCTGATTTTAAGACTCCTAATATCATTCTGTTTTGTAGGATTTCTTTACACATTTGAGTGACTTTAGTTTTTAATAATGTAATGTTATTTTGAGAGTCATTTAAGGCCTTCATTGTGTATTTATCAAGGGCTCCCATGTGCCATATGATGTCTTCTAAACCTATTGATGGAAGAAAGATAGATGTCAGATAGTCATACCAAATGAACACAGATTTTGTCCATCATTATTTTAGATGTGGAAGATTACCTGGACTTGTGATAATCTTAGTGTTATAGCCATGCATCTAGGAATAACCTATAGTACATCTTCCAATCCAGCCTGGTGTAAGCCATAGCCATAAATTTGACCCATATAACCATTGTGTTCCATTAGGTGCCAGCCATTTGATGCCTGGTGGCCTGGTCTCGTCAATAGCAAACCAATTGGTTGCCTGTAAAATAATGGTATGTTCACGGGTTTCTGGGGGGAACCATCTCATATTTGATATAATCCTTCTTGGGTGTATCAGTAAGAAGGACTACATAGGAAATTTGTCATGAACCTATATGTGGGTTGGCATATTCAACTAAAATTTTGATAGTTTGAGGATAAGAGAAAGGCCTTTTAAAGCCTGGAGAGTCCCATGTGATATTCACCATAGGCTAACAAGAAACATTTTTTTTTTGTAATAGAAATATCCCTATATGTGCTGGTATTATGGTGATATATCATATCAGTTATTTATTGATATAAATAATACCGGTCTGTAGCTTTTAATGGAGAAACCCACCAAGGGAGGGCAGAAGTGCTTGATATGGGCAGTAAGCCACAAATCCAGCACAAAGATAGATTTTATAGCTCAGCATAATGTTGTGCTCATTGTAAAAAAAGGGTTACCACAAAGGTATGATGTGCATGTTTGCTAAAACTTTGGATACATTAGCAGAGTCATCTGGGATATATACACAATGCTTAGTCTCAAAATTTGCATAGTAACTTTTTCTTTGACTTGCAGTCAGGATATCAAGGGCTATTAGGTTTTGGAGGGCCAATTTTCAAATTTGTGGGTGACTTCATGTTGGGTTTGGCTAAAGGTGGCTGCTATATGCTTGGCTAAAGCCTCGACTTTTTACATCAGTAGATATGACCCCCAAGACAAATATAGCTAAGGAATAAAGAAACCATCTTTGCCTGATGTCTAGTCTTAATATCCTAATTATGAAGAATCACTGGCAAGTGAGAGATGACTTGTTCTGGGAGATAAGGGCATCTCCAAGTACATTATCCAATCCAATGATAAGGAAGATGGGGCCATTTATTATTTCCATAAGTCCATAGTTAACCACAGGGAGTGAGGTATGCCTTGGTTTTTAGGGAGCAATTTTGTTATACAAGCAACATAGAACTGATTAAGGTGACAGCTGAGGTATATAATTGCTGGGGAGTTCATCCCATTGTCCAGCTGTTTAAATATGCCCATAGGGTCCCTTTTATTTATCCACAGAGTAACAAGCAGGAAGATTGTCTATACATGAGCTGTTATGGCAAACTCTCTGAAGTTTACCTCAAGTTGTCTAGCTTAGGCAAACATTTAAAGACAATCAGAACTAGAATCCAACATCCATAAGGACACATTATTGAAATATAATTTTTCTAAGTTCACCCTTATCAAGATAGCCAAATCAAGACTAATTTATAAAACAAGTCCAGTTTTAACAAACTTGGCCTAATTATTTACATTAGGTCAGCAAGAACAGTGATTAATCATATAGATCCTTTAAAATCTGCTTTGCTGGAATTTTTATAAGGAATCTCTAGATTGAAATTTTGATAGCCTCTTGAGGCCAAAGCCAAGCCAAATACTTGTTATCAGATTTTCCTGCACTACCTGTTGAGTTGGGTGAATTCCTCTTCTTGAGGTCCCCAAAGTATCCTGAAGTTCCTATACTTTCCAGGAAGTGAAACTCTGGGAACTCTGTAAACAGGGTATCTGGCCAATATTTCCATGGGACTCCATTGGCTACATAAAGTCAATCTTAATTCCTTAAATCTGTCTGGTCATATCTAAGTCTATGCATATCTCTCCCAAATATGACATTACAGTCAAAGCCTTGGTAATATAACCAATGTTTCCAATGCTGTCCTATTACAAGGAGAACAAATTCTTATTGAACTTATGCAAATAACTAATGCAAATAACTGCCATACTTACTGAGAATTTCTGAATTCTGGAGGGTTCAGATAGGGAGAAAAGTGAAATGCTTCAATTTGTTCACAAAGGAATATTTTATCATCTTCTTCAATTCATTCAGTCCTATGTTATTAATTTTTGCTCTATTTCAATGCAGTTTTCCCATCAGTTCTGGAAATTCTTACCCAGTTCAGTTTTATGATTTTAAAGATATCAAAAACCTTTATTTGTCAAAAGTCCTTTTTTATGAATCTCCTTGAAGATGAAACACATTATGTAGGAGCATCAGAACAGTAAGTGGAAAAAAAAAAAAAACCCTCAGAAATGGACATGGTTAAAGATCTAATATTAGAGTTCATTATAATGCAATTGACAAAGGAACCCATTTACTTCTGTGACACAACACTTCAATAATTCAAGTAATGACCTTATACCAGGACATGTTAAAATTTCAGGAATTTCATATATTTTCTTAAATACTTATAGCATCTACCCGTATAATACAACCTATTGCTCATCATTATTGGTTTGATAGTACTTTCCAAGTAACTTAACATACCAAAGTAACAAACCTAATTAATTAAAAGGACTTCATTTACTATTTATTTATTTATTTATTTATTTATTTATTTTTAAGATTATTTATTTATTGATTTGACAGAGAGAGACAGTGAGAGAGGGAACACAAGCAGGGGGAGTGGGAGAGGGAGAAGCAGGCTTCCTGCTGAGCAGGGAGCCCAATGCGGGCCTCGATCCCAGGACCCTGGGATCATGACCTGAGCCGAAGGCAGATGCTTAATGACTGAGCCACCCAGGCACCCTTCATTTACCATTCAAATCTTGGAAAGTTTGTTAAAATCCCAAGAAAATTTTAAAGCACATACACTAATAGGATTATAGATTATTATGAATTTAATATTTAATTATCTATTTACCCAAGCTCGCAACAAGAGATTCTACAGAAGGTTACACAATTGTTAGAAAACTTAGCTCCTTTAATATTGAGAAGTTGCAGTCCTCTTAAGTAATCAAAGTTCTGATAAAGACAAAACATAAAAACTTTGGTTTTGGGGCAGATAAAAAAATTATTTTCTTATCAAGAGCAGACCCACAATCCAAGAAATGTTTCTCTTCTTAAGAGAGAGAGAAAAATAGAATTTCCATCTTATGCCATTGTATTTTTAAAATCTATTCATTTCAACCTTTATTCTTGGTCATACATTTTTCCCCCCAATGCTTTCCCTTCACAAATCTTCTACAACTTTCTTTTCATTCAGATTTTTTCCTAAATCTTTTCTCTCCAAACAACCAGTCTCATTTTAGGACAAAATTACTTTCCTTCCCTCAACAAAATGTATTCCCATTCTTTTTATCTTTCTTATTAAAAGCACATCTTCTCTTGCATATAGAGCTGTTTCTCTTATTTCCATCAGTCTTAATTACATTTGACAGAATTTTAACTCTTAGAAACCTTAGTCTCTGGTGAAAATTAAGTAGCAACCAATTGTGAACTGTCTGTTACATCACAATTCTTCAGATCAGCGTATTTAAAAATATATTTCATAATTTCTAAAAACATATGTTTTTCCATAGTATGATCTTTCAATAAAGCATATTTATCATCAGACCCAAGTATCCTCAGCTTCTCTGATATAAGAAGCCAAACCTATAAACCTATATTCAGTAACCAAAGCTTTAGTATTTTATCTTATTTAAAAGGCTTAGATATTCAATGACTTTAACCCAATTTGTCATCTAACTTAGAAAAACTTCAGTTTCAGGTTACCAAAGATATCAAAAGCTATCTTAACAATTACCCACGAAAACTTTGAGACAGACAAACCTAGCCATCATTTTAAGTCATCTTTTTGCTGACACATTGCAACAGAGATAACATGAACTTATTTGACTTGTAGTAAACATTGGTAGAATGAGAGCATTAAATTTAATGCTAATAACTCCAAAGCCATGTCTACTTTAATTAAATTAACAAACTTAAATTAGCTTTAATACATAATATGTTGCAACTATGTCCACTCAAAAGTTAATCAATTTGTTCCCTTCCCAATGTCAATTTTTACATGGGGGCACCAGTGAGAAAATATGAAGTGGGTTGTTTAAGTCCAAGGAGGATGCTCTTTGGTCTTTGATACTGAGGGCAGGAGGAGCAGGAGCTGATGGCACTGGGGACACAGAGGATAGTATAGAAGCTGGTTATGCAAGCCCTTGCCCATGGTGGTGCAGAAAGAGGAGGAGGGAGGGGGAGGCAGAAGAGGTGATTTACTGCCAGCAAGGCTGAAGGCAGATAAGAGCCCAGAGGGTCTCAATGTTCATCAGCTCAGACAGATGAGCAGAGGTATGGTTTTTTCCATTAACAAAAAGTGAAAATAGGCAGTTCATGTTGGAACAGAGAAGACAGGAAACTTCCTCAAAACAAGAGGGGTTCTGGCAGCTGCTGGGAATATTCCTTAAAGTCCCCATTCCAAGGTAGACAACACAGATAATTGGTTTCAATTATCATAGCCATTAACTCGGGAGATGAATGAAGGAGAAGCCCCCACATACAACAAGAGTAACTTGGGTCTATTAGGAGGAGGAACAGTGAGAGAGTCAATGTCTTCTTTGTTAGGGATGGCCTGTGTTTCCTCTGGCAACCTGGGTTTGTTAGAAGGAGGCCTATTTTGATAATCATCATCCAATATGACAGGAAGGCATTTATTAGTTTGATTAGTGAGCAAACACATTCTGCAAGAGGCCCTTAGGTTGGGATCCTGATTTAGGACCATGAAGACCTGGTCATAGGATACCTCAGTCCACTTGCCCTGTTTTTTTACAGAACAGATCTAACTGATCATATTGAAGCTTAATATCCCATTAATGGGGCATTTTCCTTGTCTCCTAAGGAATACTGAGACCATGCAGTGTTACAGAAGATCAGTCTTTTCTTAAATCTTGTAATCCAAATTGATTCCATTGGGTTAAAAATTATCTCAAGAGGACTGAGAGGAGAACCCACATTTTTAAGAAAGGTAGAGAAGGTCCCATTACCAAGAAAATCCCCCCTCACTCCCAGGTGACATTCCACAAAGGATATGTCATAGGTTCCTAGTGTCAAACTGACTGGAGATGTCCCTCAAATAAAAATTGCTAAGAACACAGCCTTGTAGGAGGGATTTCAGAGTCTCCACTTCCCTACTGCATTCTAGACTACAAATGGGCGCCAGTGAATGGACCAAAAGACCATGCAGTGCAATGAAGAACTTTCCATTTTTAACCCAAGGAAAACACTAGAGAAGTTTTAGAAGGGGAAATTACCCAGTGTTATAATTTAAGTAGTCAATAGGAGGCACTGATGAAAAACAGTAAAGATAGAAATCCATTATGGTGTAAGCGACATTCCAATATATGTAGTCTTTAAAACCAACTACCGGGCTCCTGGGTGGCTCAGTCATTAAGCGTCTGCCTCCAGCTCAGGGTGTGATCCTGGTGTTCTGGGATTGAGCCCCGCATCAGGCTCCTCCACTGGGAACCTGCTTCTTCCTCTCCCACTCCTCCTGCTTGTGTTCCCTCTCTTGCTGGTTGTCTCTTTTTCCGTCAAATAAATAAATAAAATCTTTAAAAAAATAAAATAAAATAAAACCAACTACCTTAGGAAACAGTCCCCAGTTGAGTTTTAATTCAAATGGATATTGGTTTTAGCCAATTCTGAGCAGATATCTTGTGGCCAGAAGAGACTAGACTAGATATCTGAAGGGAATGACATTAAACCAATGAAGAGGAAATCTTACATGGGAGTCTTAAGATTGGAAGCTATCCTATTGACTTAGGTGGCTCTCCCGTGCCCAGAAAAGGCAACTTTCTAAGAGAGGGTATCAGTTTTCTGGGTATCACTACCATTCTGTCCAGGGTACTAGTTTCCAGTCAAAAGATAGGGCTTTTTTCCTCCCTGTAGAGTAGCCACGAGCTACAGGAATGCAGCGTGAGCAAGCCACATGCAAGTGCTCCAATAAGACCCTACTCCTTGAAAAGCCCCTGGAATGAAAGCAAAAGAAGTTTGCACTGAGTTTGCACCAAGAGTCCAGATGAGAGGACAGGCCTACATTAGGCATCAAAATGATGTGGGGCTGCGAATGGATGGTCAAGAAAGAATTCTTAGATTTTTTTCGTGCAAAAAAATGCATTAATTATAGCAGAGGGATAAGACCCATGGTCAGAAAGAGCTGCACTTTTGCTCTATGAAACTGCAGGCTATACACTCGGAGCTCAAGGGAAATGAACATGCAGAATGTATTAAATCATAAATGTCTTCTTTGAATTTTTACTCATAAAACTACTTTTGCAAGATTTCTCTGGTCCTTATCATTCAGCTCAATATTAACTATTTGGGAGATTTGGAGAAAGTCATGAGACCCTTTAAGAATATAGAAACCAGCACTTATTAGATACTTACTGAAATGATACAGGCTATACATCAGGCTTCTGGGCTAAAGGTGAACACTTTTCTGTTTCTATCCCTCATCAATATGGTTCTTATCCTTTATCCTATTGATGTGATGTATCACATTGATTGGTTTTCAAATATTGAATGACGCTTCTAACCCATGAATAAATCCCATTTGATTGTGATGAATGATTTTGTTAATATATTGTTGAAATCAGTTTGCTAGTATATGATTGAGGATTTTGTATGTGTATTCATCAAGGATATGTATCTATGTTCATCTGGCCTGTAGTTCTCTTTCTTAGAGGTGACTTTACCCAGTTTTGGTATCAGGATAATGCTGACTTTACAGAATGAATTTGCAAGTTTTCTTCCTTTTCTATTTTTTTTTGGAATAGTTTGAAAATAGGTATTAACTGTTCTTTAAATGTTTGGTAGAACTGACCTGTGAAGCCACCTGGTTCTGGACTTTAATTTGTTGGGAGTTTTTTTATTAGAGTCTATTTCTTTGCTGGTTATCAGTCTGTTCAAACTTTGTATTTCTTCCTGTTTCTGTAACATAGGTTATATGTTTCTAGGAATTTATGCATTTCTTCTAGGTTGTCCAATGTCTTGGAATATAGTTTTTCATAATATTCTGTTATAATTGTTTGTATTTCTGTGGTGTTGCTCGTTATTGCTCCTCTCTCATTTGTGATTTTATTTGAATGTTTTTTGTTTTCTTTTTTTCTTTATAATCCTAGCTAGCAGTTTATCAATTTTATTGATTTTTTTTCAAAGAACCAGCTCCTGGTATCATTGATTTCCTCTCCTCCTCTTCCTCCTCCTCCTTCTCTTCTCCTTCTTCTCTTTCTCCTCTCCTTCTCCTTTCTTCTTCTCCTTTCCTCTTCTTCTTCTTCTTCTTCTTCGTCGTCGTCGTCGTCGTCGTCGTCGTCGTCATCGTCAAGTTTCTACATCATTTATTTCTGCTCTAATCTTTATTATCATTATTATTTCCTTCTGCTTGCTTTAGGTTTTGTTTGTTGTTCTTTTTCTAGCTTCTTTAGGTGTAAGGTTAGGTTGTTTATTTGGGATTTTTCTTGCTTCCTGAGGTAGGACTGTATTGCTGTAAAATTCCCTCTTAGAACCAATTTGCTGCATCCCAAAGGTTTTGGGCTGTTTTGTTTTCATTTTGATTTGTTTCCATGTATGTTTTTATATCTATTTAAACTTCCTGGTTGACCCATTCATTGCTTAGTAGCATGTTGTTTAAGTTCCATGCATTTGTGGTCTTCCTAGATTTTTTATTGTGGTTGACTTCTAGGTTCATACTGTTACGTTCAGAAAAGATGCATGGTATGACTTAAATCTTCTTGAATTTGTTGAGGCTTGTTTTGTGGGGTAATAAGTACATCTATTCAGGAGAACATTCAGTGTGCACTTGAAAAGAATGTATATCCTATTGTTTTAGGATTGAATGTTCTGAATATATCTGTTAAACCTATCTGGGCCAGCGCATCATTCAAAACTATTGTTTCTTTGTTGATATTCTGTTTGGATAATCTGCCCATCAATGTAAAATGGAGTGTTAAAGTCCTCTACTATTATTTTATTACTATCAATTAGTTCCTTTATGTTTGCTATTACTGTCTTATGGGTTTGCCTATGTTGGGTGCATTAATACTTACAATTGTTATATCTTCTTACTGAATTGCCCCCATTATTGTTATATAGTGTCCTTCTTTGTCTATTGTTACAATCTTTGTTTTAAAGTCCATTTTGACTAATATAAATATTGCTACTCTGGCTTTCTTTAGATATTCATTTACATGATAGATGCTTCTCCATTCCCTCACTATCAAACTGCAGCTGTCTTTAGGCATAAAATAAGTCTCTGGTAAGCAGCATAGATGGGTCTTGTTTTTATCCATTCTGTCACACTATATCTTTTGTCTTTTGATTGGAGCATTTTGTCCATTTACATTCAAAGTACTTATTGATAGATATGTACTTATTTTCATTTTATTATTTGTTTTGGATTGTTTCTGATGATTTTCTCTGATCCCTTTTTCTCTTTCTCTTTCATGAGTTGCTGATTTTCTTTGTGATATATTTGGATTTATCTTCATTCTTTGCATATTTATTAGTGATTTTTGATATATGGTTACCATTAAGTCTGCATACAACTTTATCAGCATATAGCAGTATGTATTAAATTGATGGCTCTTTAAGTTTGAATCCATTCTTTTCTCCTCTCCTCCCTACATTTTAGGTGGATGTTTTATTTTGTGCCCTTTGATTTTGTGAGGTTTTTGACCAATTTTTTACAGAAGTATTCATTTTTACTGCTTTTGTGTTTCTTACTTTACAGTGTCACTTTTAGTCTCTCCTTTCCACTCAAAGAGCACTCTCTAATATTTTTGCTTGGGCTGGTTTAGTGGTCATGAACTCCTTTAGTTTTTGTTTGTCTGGGAAGCTCTTTGTCTCTCCTTCTATTGTGAATGACAGCCTTGTTGGATAGAGTACTCTTGGCTGCAAATTTTTCTCATTGAGCACATTAAGCACATTGAATATATCATGCCACTCTCTTCTGGCTTGGAAAGTTTCTGTTGAAAAATCTCCTGCCTGTCTTATGGGTTTTCCTTTGTATGCTAGTGTCTTCTTGTGTCTTGATGCTTTATTATTATTATTATTATTTTCTTTATCACTCTATTTTGCCAATTTAATTGTGCTATGTCTTCGTATGGGTCTGTTTTTCTTGATTTTAATGAGATTTCTCTGTGCCTCCCAGATCTGGATATCTGTTTCCTTCCCCAGATTAGGAAGTTTGCAACTATTATTTCTTCAAATAAATTTTCTATCCCCCTTTCTGTCTCTTCTTGTGGGACTCCTATAATACCAATGTTATGTTTGATGGAGTCACTAAGTTCCCTAAGTCTATTCTTGTTTTGCATGATCCTTTTTTCTGTCTTACATTCAGCTTGATTACTTTCCATTTCTCTGTCTTCTAGGTTATTAACTTGTTACTCTGTTTCTTCCAGCCTACCGTTTATTCCATCAAGTGTGTTTCTCATTGTTTACTGAATCATTTATCTTTGCTATGTTATTTCTTATCTCTGTTTTAAGGATCTCATTCATGCTTTCTACTATTTTCTCAAGTCCAATGAATATCCTTATGATCACTGCTTTGAATTCTCTATCAGACATGTTATTTATATCTGTTTCACTTAGATCTCTGGTCATAGTCTTGTTCTGTCCTTCTTTGGGATAAATTTCCCTGTACCCTCATTTTGTGTGCTTCTCTGTTGTGTGTGTTTAGAAAGCCATGTTTTCTGCTCTTGAAAGTAGTGACTTTATGAAGAAGAGGTCCTAGAGTGACATGCAGTGCAGTTTCCCCTGTTCATCAGAACCTGGCACCTCAGGAGAGTATCCTATGTGTGTTGCTTATGACCTACTGTTGTCTGAGTCACTTTTCCTTTCAGTACAGTCATCTGCACTGACTCTTTGTCTGTTGTGGGCCATGCTTGTTCTTTATGGTATTATTGGGACACTGGCAAGCCAGTTGTGGGGGGTCATGCCTGCCAGGGAACTTGGGAGCAGTGTGGCAGCTTTAGCAAAATTTGCACTGTTCCACTAGTCCTATCCCCCAAAGTGTAGCAGTGGCTGAGGGCTGCATGCCAGGGTGGCTGGAGTATGAAGCTTGGAGTTGTGCAGGTGATGGCTAGGCATGGCTGGGTCAGTCACTCAATGGTGATTGAGGGTGCCCAGTTGGGTGTGGCATGTGGTGGTAGCAATGCGCCAATGGCTGGGGACTTTAACAAAATTTCCCCTAAGCCCCAAGGACAAGTGATAATCTGGTTGTCACCTTTAAGGAGACAACAGTCTGCACAGAGAAGCAACATAGAAATGGAAGTTTTCACAGTGCTGGGGGCAAAGGGGAGACAGATCTGTTCATACTGATTTTGGAACAAGTTTGGGAACTTCTCTGAAAATGGAGGAGCTGGTAGGTATCATTTCCCTCCTCTGTTCCCCAGCATAAACACAGGTCCACCTGTGGGAGGTGGGGGCTGTGCAGACACTCGCCACCTAACTAGCTAGCAGTGTGCCATGCCCACGAGTTCTCCTGAGGACTCCAAGCCTGCTAGCCTTATCCCTGGTGTCAGGGCAAATTTAAGCCTGAAGGCAAAAGGTATGGAAACATTTATAGAAGCCAAGGGTCTGCAAAGAACAAGAGCTTTGGCCTTTGGGTAAAGAGGAAAACCAAATTATAGGAGTTCATCAAGAAATGAGCAAGAGAAATAAAATTTCTGGTCTCACTTTTCTCCTGCCCTCATTCTCCCATTGACTGAATTTATAGAAACTACAAAAGAAAAATAAGCCTATTGAAGCTATGCTGATAAGTAAGCCTTTTGGAACACATTGCTGATTAGAAAGGAGTAAAGCATTGATGTGGGAAGGCAAACAGCATATAGTCTGCATATTTGTTATCCCTTGAGAATTTCACTATTGGCCCCTGACACTTTCACCAACATTAATCCTGTAAGTATATTTTTGGTGGTTTTGATACCTTTGAAGATAATTCTTCCAACAATCAGCACTCTCAATGTCTTGGCTCCTTGTATTCCATGATGCTTTGTCTCACTAAAAATTTATGAACATTACTTCAAAAATGTTGCCAAGACATTCCTTAGTATTTCTAGGCCATCCACTCAAATATTTTCCTGGATGATCATTTCCCACCTCATCTCTTCTACCCAGAATTCCAACACCTTCTATCTTTCCTCATTCTCAGATGATTTATTTGCTTCCATTTCACTGAAAAAATAGGAACAGCCAGAACTTCCACAATCTTCCTCTACCACATCTACCTAACTACCTGTATTTTTTGTCTATATATTCATCTTCTTTCGTTACTGTAAATGACTAAAACATGATCTTAATTTTTTTCTAGATTCAATCCCTAATGCCTATGCAGTCTTTTCCCACAGATTATCTCTCTTCTAGCTTTTTAATCACCAGGTTTCTCCCAACTGTCTCTTTACTAAAAACATGATATTACTTCCTCCACACACATACCCAAAACAAACAAACAAAACCTCCTTTTTTCTTTTTGTCCTGACTCTCTATTATCTTATTTCTCTGCTTAAAATTCTGACTACATTCATTTCTACTTTCTCTCTACACACTTCCTCTTGAAACTATTAAATCAGGCTTCCACAGGGAACAAAGCAGGAGATATTACAATTCTGGATTTTAAGACATGTTACAAAGCTATGGTAATCAAAATAGTATGTTACAAAATAGACACATAGATCAATGGAACACTATAGTGTCCTGAAACAAACCCATGCTTATGTTATCAATTAGTCTATGGCAAAGGAGACAAGAATATACAATGAGGGGGCACCTGGGTGGCCCAGCTGGTTAAGTATCTGTCTTTGGCTCAGGTCATGATCTTGGGGTCCTGGGATCAAGCCTCACATTGGGCTCCCCACTGAATGGAGAGTCTGCTTCTCCCTGTGCCTCTCCCCCCACTCATGTTCTCTCTCTCTCTCTCTCTCTCTCTCTCTCTCTCTTAAATAAATAAATAAATAAAATCTTTAAAAATAATACACAACAAGGAAAAGATAGCCTCTTCAATAAATGGTGCTAGGAAAACAAGACAGCTATATGAAAAGGATGAAATGGGATCATTCACAAAAATAAACTCAAAATGGATTAAAGACCTAAATATAAGACATGAAACTATAAAAATCCTAGAAAAGAACATAGACATTAATCTTTCTGCCATCAGCAGTAGCAATATTTTTTCCTAGATATGTCTCCTAAGGCAAGGGGAACAAAAACAAAAATAAACTGTGGAACTATACCAAAACAAAAAGCTTTTGCACAGTGAAGGAAGCCATCCACAAGACAAAAAATCAGCCTCCTGAATGGGAGAAGATATTTGCAAATGATATAACTGATAAGAGATTAATGTCCAAAATATATAAAACACATATAACTTAACACTAAAAAACAAACAATCAAATTAAAAAATGGGTAGAGGACATGAATAGACATTTCTTTCTTTTCTTTCTTTTTTTTCTAAGATTTTATTTATTTATTTGAGAGAGAGTGAGCCAGAGAGAGAGCATGAACAGGGGGAACAGCAGAGGGAGAGCGAGAAGCAGAGGCTAGATCCCAGGACTCTAGGATCATGACATGAGCCGAAGGCAGACGCTTAACTGACTGAGCCACCCAGCACCCCATGAAAAGACATACCTTGAAAGAACACCTACAAATGACCAACAGAGAAATGAAAAGATGGTCATCACTAATCATCAGGGAAATGCAAATAAATACTGCAAGGAGATACCACTTTACATCTGTCAGAATGTCTAAAATGAAAAAGACAAGAAAGAACAAATGTTGGTGATGATGTGGAGAATAAGGAATCCCCATACACTGTTGATGGGAATATAAATTGGTATAGTCACTGTGGAAAACAGAATGGAGATCCCTCAAAAAATTAGAAATATCATATGATCCAGTAATTCCAACATTGGGTATTTACCCAAAGAACACAAAATCACTAATTCAAATATATGCACTCCTATGTTTATTGTAGCATTATTTACAATAACCAAGACATAAAAGCAACCTCGGTGTCCATTGATAGATGAATGAATAAAGAAGGTGTAGTATATGTATCAAATGGAATATTGCACAACCACAAGAAAGCATGAGATCTTGCCATTCAACAATGTGGATGGACCTACTGGTATTATGCTAAGTGAAATAAGTCAGACTGAGAAAGACAAATGCCGTATTATTTCATTCATATGTGAATCTAAAACCAACCAAACAAACAAACAAAAATAAGAGAATCAGAGCTTTAAATACAGAGAACAAACTGATAGTTGTTAGACAGAAGGCCTTGGAGGAATGGGCAAAATGGGTGAAGGGTAGTGGGATATACAGACTTCCAATTATGGGATTAAGGAGTCATGAGAATAAAAAGGCACAACACAAGGAACATAGCCAATGATATTTTAATAGCAGTGTATGGTGACATATGGTAGCTACACTTGTGGTGAACATAACGTAACATATAGAGAATTTAAACCACTATGTTGTACACCTGAAAATAATTTAACATTGTATGTCAACTATACTCAAAAAATATTATTAAAACATCAGGCTTTCATGCTACTATTCAAGCAATTTTGTTCTTGTGAAGGTCAGTAATAACCTCCCCATTGTTAAATTCTTAGTCATCTTCATACTTGACCTATTAAATGTTTTTGATGCAGTTTTGCACTCCCCTTCTCCTAACTGAAACAATTTCTTTGATTTTCTTTCAGAATATATTCTTCGGGTTCTTCACATATTTCACTGGCATCTTCTTTTTTTTTCTTTTTTTTTTTAAAGATTATTTATTTATTTATTTGACAGAGATAGAGATAGCCAGCGAGAGAGGGAACACAAGCAGGGGGAGTGGGAGAGGAAGAAGCAGGCTCATAGAGGAAGAGCCTGATGTGGGGCTCGATCCCATAACGCTAGGATCACACCCTGAGCCAAAGGCAGATGCTTAACCACTGTGCCACCCAGGCGCCCCTCACTGGCATCTTCTTAGGCCACTCTGCATCTCCTCTTTCAGGCTTTCGATATTGGAGTTTGTTCTGCAATATCTATAGACTTCTTTTATATCTTCACAGACTTCCTTGTTTTTTGTTTTGTTTTGTTTTCTAGTTTTGTGGCCTCAGATGCTATCTATTCACCGATTGTTTTCTTATGTATAATTACAGCCTACATCTTTGTCTTTTACTCTAAGGTTGTATTTTGAAGTGCTACTTTCAAAGTCCAAAACGTGCCTCAAATATATATTTTCAGTGAAACTCCTGGTATTCTCCTCTAACTTTTTGCAATTCCTGCTATCTCCCTGCATTAGTTATTGGTAACACACCCTTCCATTTGCTTAGGTCAATAACATTTGGAGTCCTCCTTAATTTTTCTTTTTTTCCATCCTACATGCAATTAGCATATATTATTGCCTCTTTCTTCCTTGTACTTCTTTCTTTCATTTGATCATCACCAAGACCACTGCTACTACCTTAGTCCAAGACATCATTACCTCTCAATTAGATTGTTATCATAGTCTGTTAATTTCTCTCTACTTTTGTCCATCTTGTCTGTTCCAATCACAGTAGCCAAAGTCATCTTATTTCAAAGATAAGTAAGATTATGTCATTCCCACTCCTCTGTATTAACTTTTCCTTTAGCTTTCCTTTACACTCGGTGTATTTTTTTTTCAATAACGTGTTCTGCACATCCAGTTCTATTACCTCTCTGTCCTCATCTCCTACTACTTCCCAATTTACCTATCCACATTGGCTTCCTTGGTATTTCCAAATATACCAACATGCTTTTACCAAAGAGCCTTTACATTTACTATTTCATCTTCCTAGAATGCTTCTCTACCATTTATCCACATATCTCACTGCCTCACCTTGTTTGTACCTAGCAAAATTTATTCTACTTACATTTTCTTGGTATCAAAATTTTAGTCATCTAAAAATACACCCCCAAAGTACATTGTCTACACTTAGTTTATGTCTCCTCTGAGACAAAGGTAAATACCACACAATTGCAGAGATTTGTACCTGTTTTGCTCACAGAAGCATGTCAGAATTCTTTTTCCAAGTGAAGGGTAAATTGCTCACTGTGATTCTGTATCATTAAAAAAGAGATAGGTGTATAGAGACTTTGGATTTTGGAGAAAATATATTTGAGTGTGCTCTTCCAACTTAATTGCAGGTGATTTTTAAAAAGCTAACTCAAAGTGAGCTTATAGCCAGAAAATTTTCACCTAATGATTTTGTTGCAATTCTATCACTCCATCCTTCTAATATAGCAAATTGAATTGTGCTGAAAGTTCTGTGATAGGTTGAATGTACTGTGGTGACTGAGAGCCCTCACAATATTATGATGTTACTATTAGTTTGCTAAAGTAGCCATACCAAAGTACAACAGAGTAAGTGGCTTATGCAGCACAAATTTATTATCTAACAGTTCTGGAGACTAAAAATTCAAAATTAAAGTGTGCAAAATTACTTCTTTCTGAAGGCTGTGAGGGATGAATCTGTTCTAGGCTTCTTTTTTTTTTTTTAAGATTTTATTTATTTATTTGACAGAGAGAGAGACAGCCAGTGAGAGAGGGAACGCAAGCAGGGGGAGTGGGAGAGGAAGAAGCAGGCTCCCTGTGGAGGAGCCCAATGTGGGGCTCGATCCCAGAATGCTAGGATCACGCCCTGAGCCAAAGGCAGACGCTTAAGGACTGTGCCACCCAGGTGCCCCTGTTCTAGGCTTCTATTTGTAGCTTGTACTTGGATGTCTTCTCTCTATGTCTATATTGTCTTCCTTCTATATGTGTTCTTGTGTTCAGATTTCCCCTTTATGTAAAACAACAGTCATATTTGATTATGGTTCACCTTAATGATTTCATTGTAACTTAATTACTTCTGTATAACCTTATCTCCAAGTAAGGTCACATTCTGGGGTACTTGGGCTTAGAAATTTAACATATGAATTTGAGGGTATGGGGGACACAATTCAACCCCTAACACACAGAGATGTAAACTACTGCCTAGGACCAAATTCAGCTTCCTAATATTTTTATAAATCAAGGTTATTTTTTTTGAATTTTACTTATTTATTTTTTCTTTATTTTTCAAGTAATCACTATGCCCCACATCGGGCTTTAACTTATGACTACTAGATCAAGAGTTGCCACCCCTATAAATCAAGTTTAATTTTAACAAAGCTTCATTTGTTTATCAAAATATTGTCTGTGGCTGCTTTTGCACTACACAAGAGAGTTAAACAGTTGCAACAGAGACCATATAGTACTCATATTCTAAAGTATTCACTATTGGTCTTTTTAAATTATTATTATTTTTTAAGATCTTATTTATTTATTTGAAAGAGAGAGAGAGACAGTCAGCAAGAGAGGGAACACAAGCAGGGGGAGTAGGAAAGGGAGAAACAGGCTCCCAGCAGAGGAGCCTGATGCGGGGCTTGATCCCGGAACACCAGGATCATGCCCTGAGCTGAAGGCAGATGCTTAACCACTGAGCCACCCAGGCGCCCCCACTACTGGTCTCTTACAAAAATGTTTACTGGCACCTGCTAAAATATTGGACAAAATCCTATCCTCTTTAGAATTTTTGTCTTTTCTTTTCTTTGAGAAAAATGGGTATTAGATTAGGCTGATCAAAGGGTACAAATATTAAATAGCACCTGATTATAAAGTTAAATTGGTAGAGATGAGACTTGACAAGAATCCAAGTTTTTTTTTTAAGATTTTTTTATTTATTTAACAGAGATGGAGACAGCCAGCGAGAGAGGGAACACAAGCAGGGGGAGTGGGAGAGGAAGAAGCAGGCTCATAGCGGAGGAGCCTGATGTGGGGCTCGATCCCATAAAGCTGGGATCACGCCCTGAGCCGAAGGCAGACGCTTATCCGCTGTGCCACCCAGGCGCCCCAAGAATCCAAGTTTTTATATGTAAGTGGTGTGAGAACCTTGCTCAAATTCTTAGCAGTCTTGGTCTTGCCACACTGATGTCCTTCCTCTACTCACACCTATGGTAAGATGACTAAAGAAGAGAAAAATGTATGAACTTAGATTTATAATATCTCTGTATGATATGCTGCTATAACCATAAGTGGACTTCTGTGGCTTTTCAGTCATTGTTAAGTAGAAAGTAAAAGAGTAGAATATTCCTTGTCATGGTAGAACTTGAACAATATCAAGTTTCACCTTGCCTGGAAGAAGAGCTGCCTTCAGCAAGGTTTAACCTAGACAAATGAGGAATGTCAGTGACTAGTTGACGTGAATCTGCAATGCCCTTTCTTATCTCTAATTTTGCAAGTACATCTACTCTCTATTATTAGTTTCATGTTCTTCTTATTCTATGAAGTACATGCACACCATTTCAACCTGTAATGACCTTCCCTATCATGAACTCAGAGATGTAGAAGGAGTAACATTACTGAATTGGTACTAAGAGGCTGGGGAAATAAGTGGGTAGACCTACCTGCCACTTTTCATCCAATCTTTTTCATTCACTTCTTTTTTTATTTATTTTTTATTTTTTATAATAATTTTTATTATGTTATGTTAGTCCCCATACAGTACATCCCTAATTTTTGATGTAAAGTTCCATGATTCATTAATTGCGTATAACACCCAGTGCAACATGCAATACATGCCCTCCTTAATACCCTTCACCAGCCTATCCCAATCCCCCACCCCCCTCCCCTCTGAAGCCCTCAGTTTGTTTCCCAGAGTCCGTAGTCTTTCATGGTTCATTCCCCCTTCTGTTTACCCCCCCTTCCTTCTTCCCTTTCCTCTCCTACCAATCTTCCTACTTCTTACATTCCATAAATGAGTGAAACCATATGATAATCATCTTTCTCTGCTTGACTTACTTCGCTTAGCATTATATCCTCCAGTCCCGTCCATGTTGCTGGGAATCTTGGCTCCTTCCACAATTTACCTATTGTGGACAATGCTGCTATGAACATTGGGGTGCATATGGCCCTTCTCTTCACTACATCTGTATCTTTGGGGTAAATACCCAGTAGTGCAATTGCTGGATCCTAGGGAAGTTCAATTTTTAACCTTTTAAGGGACCTCCACACTGTTTTCCAAAGTGGCTGTACATTCATTTCTTACTCCCATCTAATCAATAGTCTCTCTACTGCTATGCTCAATAACTTCAAAGTTGCAGTGAATATTTAATCTTATATTGCTCTGCTTTGCTCTCCTTTTCAGAACATTAAAGAGTCACATAGACAGTAAATGATGGAAAATACAGGATTAGAAACTAAAATTTCATACGTCATTTCTACCTCTCATTTTTTAATGAACTTTATTTTTAAAGCAGTTTTAGGTTCACATCAATATTGAACAGAAGATACAGAGATTTTCCTTTATTCTCTGATCCCACACCTACATGGTCTCTGTCATTATCAACACTACCTGCCAGAGTGGTACATTGGTTAAAATTGATAAACCTACATTGACACATTATTATTATCCAAAGTCCATAGTCTACATTAAAATACACTTCTGGGGGCGCCTGGGTAGCACAGTGGTTAAGTGTCTGCCTTCGGCTCAGGGCGTGATCCCGGCGTTATGGAATCGAGTCCCACATCAGGCTCCTCCGCTAGGAGCCTGCTTCTTCCTCTCACACTCCCCCTGCTGTGTTCCCTCTCTCACTGGCTGTCTCTATCTCTGTCAAATAAATAAACAAAATCTTTTAAAAAATAAAATAAAATACACTTCTGATGTTGTACATCCTTTGGGTTTCGATAAATTTATAACAATGTATATCCACTAATTTAATGGCAGAGAGATGAGCTAGAAGGAACAGATGTCGCTAATAAATTCACATATCTGCCATGTCAACCTGTGCAACCTACCTTGGGATTTTTAAGTGAGAGATAAATACTTTCTCATTCATTAAAGTCATTACTTTGGGATTTTCTGTTTTAATTATCAAAACTATTCCTAATTAATGCAGGTAGACAAAGATCTAAAATAAAGTTTTACAGATCATATTAAGGGTTTTAGATATTATTCTTAGTAAAATGAAATGTTATTGAAGGATTTTAATGTGGGTATTTGAGATGTTGATCTTTAACATTATATAAATTTTTGAAAGATCAATGTCCTTAGGTATGAATAAACAGTTTCTAATGTGGTGAATGCCTAAACTTATATTCCAAATCTTCCTCCGAATTATATCGTTAGTGATTTTTGATCATCACTTTGAAAAATCAGCATGCCTACATGATACTTTATCAATAACAACTGAAACATCATAAAGAAAGAAGGCAGACACTTATCATACTTTTAAGTAACCATAAATCTACTTTGCGGACCCACAAGACTAGATTCCCAGTATTAGCTTCACCATTCATTAACAAGGAAGGCTTGGAAAGTTCCTTGATTTTACTAGTCAGTGTACTCATCTTTTTAAGAAAAGGTAAAAATATTCAAAGATTGTATAAAGATACTGTGAAATTAATAGCTGTTTGAAAACACTTCCTATGGCACAAGGCTCTATACAAATGATCTGTTTGAAATGGAAGTGTGGTCATAAAACAAATTAAATATCCTTTTAATTTTGTTCTTTCAAATTATCTATTCTAAAAATAAGTGAATTCAGAAAGTATGCTAAACATGTAGAAATTAAATGAATTAAATTTTCTGTAAGTTTAACAAGTTACAGAGTGACAACTCTCACAAAACTTAATAATAATTATTAAGTAATACTTTCAGTGTTTACCATGTCAACGGCATATTGACAAGATGTATTTTACTCTGTGCATATAATTAAAATGAAATAATATAATGGTTTGACTTGCCAGTTGTTTTCAGCACCATCTTTCCTTCCCGGACACATTTTAAAATATGACTATATTTGTAGTCAATCTACTTTATAGGTTTAGGCTTAAGCTACAATGTAAATCCAACATGGGAAATTTAAACTAGAGGTATTGGGAGAAAATGCAACACAACCCAGGGAAGGGTAATTAAAAAAAAAAAAGCCTTCTTTGGTTGCTGCAATGGGAGACATCTCACAGACTGTGGTATGAGTGGTTCTAAATGTTGTCTCTCACCTCCAAGAATATAGGAGGAACTCAAAGATTTTTAAGAGAAGGTTAGATGGAGAAATCATACTTATTTAGTCTCACCAGTTAGGTCAATGCTAGTTGTCCAGTTTACTATCTTTGAATTTAAAATTGGTAGAGATGTTCCCAAAGAGGTTAATATTGTCCTGGCTTTTCTTAAGTGGGAAGAAGGTAGCCCTGGAAGTATTACTTCTTGTCTAAGAAAGTGACTATTACTTATAGATTTTCTATTCTAACAAAAAAAAGGGCAGTGACTAGCATGTCACCAGATCATATTTGAAATATTCTTTCACATTTATCTTAAGTAAAATTTCCTAATTTTCATTTCCTTTTGAACCTTATGTTTTTGGTACTCTGTGGTATTTTGAGTGTACTTTGGAATTTGCTTTTGCTATGCAATTATTTATACCAGTGAAAGCTGCCTCTAGGATAAGCCTCCACTGTACCTGAGGCACCATCTTTGTTTTAAGGGGAATGAAGTTACAGTCAATGTCTCTGAAGCCTGTACATCCTCAATTTTATTTAGGATTAATTGCTTTACTAAAGGGTCCTGAAGGCATTACCTCTACTCAGATTTTGAATTTCTAGGCCTAGAGTAAAATTTCTGTCATCTTTTTACAACAGTACTGAGATAAGACTCTAGTGTTTACATTGTTTGTTTGTTTGTTTTCAAACAAGGGTCTATTAAGTTTGAAGAGCTTAATCACTTTCTTTAAGCTAAATTTACTTTCCGTCTAAAACATGTCAGTTAATGTGTTTGTTAGTATTGAGTGCCTTCTGTTTTCCTTTCAATTTTTATTTGCCTTCTGACATAAATATTCGCCTTCTTAACATGATCCCTTTAGTTTGTCTTGTGGGGTTTCCCGTAATGAAAGTCGGCAAATGAATAAATTCTGTGTATCTTTAAAGTTTTATAAAAAAATATTACACATGTTGGATATCCCATCTGAATTATATGTTCCCATTAAATGAACATCTAATCCAGTCTTGTTCCCTATTTGGTTGTCTGCATGTTTTCTCTGTATCTATCTTTTTTTGTTGTTGTTTTATCTTCAATTAGAGCCTCAGCTACACCAATTTTGAGACATTCTCTCAAAGAACATAACCTCTATCTATAATAACTATGTCACCTTCAAACTCACTCAGAAACTTCTTGAAGTATTTTATACTAGTCTTCCTACTATTTGTGTCCCAAACCTACCCAGTGTCATTAACATCTTAGATAGCTGTTTTAAACTTTATAGATTGGCACTTCAGTTCCTCTTTGAGTGGACTCTGTCCACAGCTTTAAAAGGTCACATCTCAAAAGTTTCCAGAATATTGGCTTCCTCTGAGGGTCCTTCTAGTCCACTTTCTATTATCTTTCTCAGCTCTGTCAGATTTCTCTTAGTCATGACTATGATCTAGTAATAACTAAAGCATCTTTCCATTTTCTAAGGCCTATTTTAAAAACAATTAAACTTGGTACATTTCTCTATACTTTATATCTACTTTATCTTGACTTTTAAAATAATTTCACCTTCACACTTTTACCTCTGTTATAAGATCTCAACTTTCTCCATGGAGAAATCTCTTCTTTATCCAACTTAACCAAATGACCTTTCCTTCCTTCTTTCCTTCTTTCTTTCCTTCTTTCCTTCTTTCTTCCTTCCTTCCTTCTTTTCTTTTTTCTTTCTTTCTTCTTTCTTTTTCTTTCCTCCTTCTTCCTTCCTTCCTTCTTTTCTTTTTTCTTTCTTTCTTTCTTTCTTCTTCACTCACCAGTGCTTTTCAACTGATAGGAAGACTAAAGCATGTTTTCAAATCATTCTAGTTCTTCTCTTTTTCAGGGAAAAAAAAAAAGCAAAAAAGCAAAACTACTTGCTTTCCTTAGATATAGTGATCCAGTCTCAAGCATTTGTTTGATTTCCCCCCTTTTGGACTTAAAATAATTCAAAGATTTTTGTTCTTGTTATTTTTTTAATCTGTTTTTCTTTAATGGCATGTGTGTGTTTAATAACAGATGTCCAAACTTACTCATCCAACTACTAGTAAATATGTACAGTGGGTTTGTCAGTGCCACAATTTTAAGCTCTGAAATCTTAGGTCATATTCGAACAATATGCATTAGTAAACTCTACTTCAAATCCTCCTTGCAACATTAATTCAAGAAATTTATAGCAATATACTGCATCCAAGATAAATATTGCATATTTAAATGATGATGTGCATCTCTTGTCAATATTGTTTACTGATAGCCTGTTTTTTATGAATGACATGTAAAGGGTGAGGTGTAGCTTCACTGAGGATTAGAAGATATGATTGAGTCAGCTACATGACTAGGAAAGTATAAAAGCCCAAGAGACCCTAAAACTGGTCCATGCCCAATCATCTTGCTCTCTGTAACATATGCATTCTAAGTATGGAGTGATTTGGGCATATTCAGAAGCTGCACTTATGACCTTCATTATGCTATCACCGTGCATATTGTGTGTTGCCTGTCCTGTTTCTTATATTGATGATAAGTAAACTTGACACTGGTGAAGCTTATTGTGCTTTGTAAGTTTGATTGTCAATTTGAAAACAAAACCACTGCTGCTGGTTGAGCAAAGTGGGCAGTGCCATTCAAAACACTGAAAGGGAAAACAGAATCTGAAAAAAAGCTACTCTTGCATTCCATGCCCCATACTTAGCTTTAACAATTTAAAACTAGGCACTTATTATACTCCTGGATAACACAGAGAAAACAGCTGCTTTTAAAACTTTAAAAAGTCTTGGTCTAGTTTGTAGTACTGACTGAAAAGCAGAGTAAAAGAAAAAAAATATTGTTACTGAAGTTCTGCTTGGTTCAAGATGAGCCTTTACTAGAGATGTATCTAAACTTTGTCACCTTTTTGTGTATTCAAAGTCAAATTGCAACTGTCTTTTTATTAAAGTCCTATTATTATGGCCTCCTGCTTTCAAAAAACTAATAATTAATGTTACCCAAATTGGCCTTTCTATGTATTTTTTCCAAAGGTTCAATTGAATATTTCTTAAAGTTCATAGTTAATACAACAGAAGTTGTGCACTTAAAGTATTCAAATAATTTATTCAAGTTTCTCTAGTCTAAAACCAGTTGAAAGACAATTGCAGAAGACAAAGAGATAGATATAAAAATGTTAGCATTATTTATGATAAAAGGCTAGATGGAGACTGTGACATAGGTCTATAGATAAGAGGGTATGCTAACATTTTTCTCCTGAAGTAGATAGACTTACCTGCAGAGCCATAGGCCACAGAAGACTAGTATGGGCCTTTCTATGAGGGCTAACCCTTGCAGCATTGAGTACATATAGAAGCAGAAATTCTGAGCTGCTTGTAGATAATAAAATCCCGCAAAGAAGGAAGAGAGAAAAGTACTGAGGCAAACATGTTCAGCTCCAATCTCATTAGGCTTGGAAAATGGATTTCATCCCTATGGAAACAGGAAGGATAGGGAATAAGTTTTCCTTCTAAATAATGTCTCCTTGTTTCTTCCACTGTTAGTCTGTAAGTACTGTGAAGGAAAGGACAATGCTTATTTTTCTCACAATGTGTGCCTGAACCTTCCCCAGTATCCAGTATCAGCCACTTAAGCACTCTTGAAGAATGAAGAAGCAAATCAAGAAAAGAAAGTGAATAGGAATATTAGTGGTATGTTTTTGAGGAATTAAATAGTAGAAAGAAAAGCAAAAATTAGGTGGTTATGGAAAATGAGATGGTTTGATTATAAAATTAATTTATCAGCACATGAAATCATTAATTTTAGAGGTGTAATTCAATATGTGAAAATATTAGCATTGATATTTTTAATGCTAGTAGCTCTCTTTTTAATATTAGTAACTTCTTATTAAAAGTTAGTGGGTATTTTTATTGATTGATTGATTGATTTACCTAGAATTTCAAATTTAAAATACGTGTTTTTGCAAAAGAAAACAAAGTAGAAACTAGTGAATTTTGAAGGAAGTATCACTGAAATACATTTTCTTTGGTAATAGGAGATAATATAATGTAAGACAACCAGAGTCCTAAGTTTTAGAAAGAAAAAGTCATTCCCTTCCTGTACCCCTGACTCATGAAATTTGACATTATAAATGTGGGATAAAAAGATCTTTAGATCAAGAAAATCATTATTTTTAGTTTAATTTTATAATAAAATAATATGTTTAGTAGGAGATAAATCTTTTATTCAACAAATAATATTATTGGTTTTTAAGTTGCCAGGTTTGACATCAGTGGCTAAAGATGCATGGAAGTATAATGCCCAGTCTTGACTTCACAGGGTCTGATATATAGCTCTTGTTAGCATCATTATAAAATCTGCACCTAATATAGATGTGTCATAGATATGTTCCAACAGTATTTTGAAATGACCCTGGGAAGTAAGACTAAACCAAATGAAGGTTTTAGGTAAGTTTCTTGATAAGTAACAAAACAGATTTCAAAATTAAAAGATATACTGTAGTGAAGACATTCTTTTAGCCAAGACTGTTATCAGAGAAACCATATACATTGGGTTAGGCACATCAAAAGTGGCCTATATTATAAAGCAATGTTTGAGTTCAGATAGATGATTTTTACCTATGGCCTGAAGTAAAATACTAATTGATTACACTCCCAGATAGATATAAGCCTTGTTCTGAGGGAAAAATAGTTAATACTGGCTAAGCATGAAGGCAGGGTTCCAGCCAAGTAGTGACCTTAGTTTTTAAAATAAGGCTTCATTGTAGTGAAGTATTCAACTATTATTCAGAAACTGAAAAAAATAAAGCAATTCCACTCATATAGAATGGATGCAAATGAAAACAAACTCGTAATTGAATGAGCATGCTAACATTTGTGGGCTTGTTACATAAATGCACAAAATACTAAGTTTATTGCTATCCAATAAATATAAGTTAAATAAAGAGTTAAAATTGGTAACAGGGACAGTGACAAGTTAGCTTTTAGTGGTAAAGTAAGATTAATCATTAAGACAAATTTTATTTTCTCTAAAAACATAAGAAATAAATCAAGCTTGTAAAAAATATTTGAGCTGAGAAAAAGAAACAAAGCTTGTGAGTATATTCAGGACACTGCATACTAGTTAAGACTAAATTGGAAGTATCAAATCAAAAACACATGTTAACAATGATTTAAAGAAACTTCCAACTACTGCCTAAGGTGTAGAAAGCTAAAAATCCAACACTCTTAACCTAATGATAATATAAAAGCAGATAATCTATAAAATAAACATTTTTTGAACCCATCAGAGAGCTGAAATTTCATGACAAGACAGTAACTAGAATTTAAGGAAAGTCAGTCTCCTTCCAAGGAGAATCAAGGTGTGAGTATTTGCTTCCATGTGATGAGCATGGGAGGAAGACAGTCATTGTACAAGTGGGTCTTGTACAACTGGGCCTCAGTGAAAAATTTCAATGAATTTCTAAAGGTTGGATATTGCCTGACAGAAGAGTGTACAACCTCAGGGGTCCACTGACATAAGAATTCTTATCCATTTATATATTCTTCCATTGGTTCTCCTGGGGTATTCACAAGAAAGATTGAGGGAAGGGAAGTAAGACAGGAGAAGGCATTCCTGGGTGGTACAGAAAGGTGCAGTCACCACTCTGGGAAAGCACAAAATCCCTCTCACAACCTTCTGACCTAAGGAAAAAAAGCCTAAAGTAAACATAGAGGAACACAGAAAAAAAATTAAAAAGTATTGGGAGGATTAATTAGGGTTTTATTGATTCACTTCATATTTGGTTCTGTAATTTTACCCAGTTCTTTTTTTTTTTTTTTTAAAGATTTTATTTATTTATTCGACAGAGAGAGAGACAGCCAGCGAGAGAGGGAACACAAGCAGGGGAAGTGGGAGAGGAAGAAGCAGGCTCATAGCGGAGGAGCCTGATGTGGGGCTCGATCCCGGATCGCCAGGATCACGCCCTGAGCCGAAGGCAGACGCTTAACCGCTGTGCCACCCAGGCGCCCCTACCCAGTTCTTAAATAACAAACTGCATTTAAAAAGTCACTGGTTTTTAAATTATTTTTCTCTAAATGTGGCAAATCACAAGCATACTTTAAGTATTCTATTTCAACTACAAATAATGGGTGTCAAAATTTCAAATGAAATAGTTTAAGTGTTTCCTTAAAAATATTTAAAATATTAAAGGAGGAAATTTTAAAAACAAACAAACAAAAAAAGTATTAGAGACTTTCCTTCTTAGATTCGCTCCAAGGAAAATTGATGTTTTTCCTTTTTTTTTTAAGATTTATTTATTTGAGAGAGTTTGAGAGAGAGAACACAGTAGGGAGGGCCAAGGGAGAGGGAGAGAGTATCTCAAGCAGACTCCTGCTGAGTGAGGAGCCCAATGCACAGCTCATTCTCAAGACCCTGAACTTGAGCCGAAATCAAGAGTCAGATGCTTAACTGTGACTGAAACATCCAGGTGCCCCAAAAGTTGATATTTTCTAGGTAGTCTAGATAACCCATCCCCACTGAGGCTGCTGCCACCCATAATCCTAACCACCACCTTCACCAATATTGGCCGTAGATCATATGAGCTTGTTTATTTCCATCATAATACTTTTCATGCACACACTATAACTTGTTCTAGATATATTGTACTCATGAATTCATCAATAATGCCCAGTAAATAAAAACTACCTAAAAGATCATTTACATTAAAATGCCAACTTTTATTCTCTCCACTTATTAAGTCCAAGAATGATATGGAAATTCTGTAAATTCATTTTAGATCTAGTCTTCTTTTGTATTGTTACTTAACTCTCCTAAGGTGTCACTCTCATCCTTATGATTTAAGTTACTTCCAATGCATATCTGCATTTCATCCAGGAGAGATGGTAACAGAAGAAAAGGAGTTGCTTCCCTAACATCAAAGTTACCTCTTAGAAGTTGGCAGGATAACTTTGGCTTCTATTTCATTGACCATATCTAGGTATTAGAGAGATAGGGAAATATCACTTTTTCTGGGCAGTGATATGACAAGCTAAAATTTGGTGGGTTTAATATTTAGAAAAAAATGAAGTTGAAAAGTCCTGGATTAACCAAAAAAGTGCTATCATGGTTGTAACTTCTATCACTGTTCAATTTTATTTTCCTGGGTGTTTAAAAATTGGCAGAGTGGCCTACAGTAATTTTACTGAAAAAAATTTAAAAATAATAATAAAGAAAATCTTTGCAAATCATGTAAGAGTAAGAGTGCTAATTTTAGGATTATGTAACTAGAGCAAGATTAAACATAAATTTGTCTATTTTATTTTACTGTGATTAAAAAAGTCTTGGAAATTTTTAAATTCCAATTCTTTATTTTATAAACAAGGAGATTAAAGTGCATAGATTTTTAAATGTCATTCTCAAAATCACAATGCTATGTAGTAAAAGAGAAGGGAGTGGATACCAGTCTCATTTCCACCTACGCTTTTTATTTTATACCATGCTGTCAGGTTAGGTTTTTAATGATGGTATCATTTAAATAAGAGGGCTCAGTTTACTGTCTAGTCTGTATGCTCACTGTGCTATGAACGTGGAAAAAAAGCTATTATTGATTGGCTGTCATTTCTTGTTCAGACTCCATTATATCCAAATTGATGGCTGAAGTTTATATATTTTCAGACGACAGAAGTGATGTGGGGAAGATGTTGGGATTAGAGAAGCAAATTCATCTCGGGAATTTGAAAGACAAGGTGAGTATCTATGTCCCCAGCATACTTTGAGCTAATTCTTCCCTGTATTCTTTGAGCTGAAGAAATGAATGTCCAATGAGAAGAAGATTCTTGTAATAGCTGCTGCTTCCCCATCAGTATATAAGTCAAAGCAGTCAATAGCCTTAAGATGGTACCAAACTGCAACTGGGATTAAACAGATTTGGAAGAGTGCACGTGAATTCCAGAACACTAGCTGGCTAACAGTATAGATTCACCCCAGAAAATTAATTAACCTTGCAACAATGTGATTCTAAAATATATATGATTTAATATTTTGGACTCCATCATGTCAGGATATTACTGTTATCATAACTAGTTTTGCTATTCAACCCATATATACTGGTACGGCTATACAAATCATTCAAATAATGTTTATACCAGTTGGTAAATAGCCAATAGCCTAATCTCTGCAATGTCTTTCAGATCAAATTTGGGTCAAATCTGGATTTGTTCAAAAACAAAAAATAATAACTCTTAGTGCAACAAAATCCTCCACGATCTTTATTCAGTGCTATAGACTGACTTCATTATGACTGGTCTGAACCCATATCTTTCCTAGTGTAAAATATTTTTAAATATTTTATATTAAATATAAAAAATTTTTAAATATTTTATATTAAAATATAAAAAAATATTTCTAATCATAACCAACCCAAGTTAAACTTTCTAAGTGGTATTTTCCTCTGACTATTCATAATCGTGTGGTCTTTTTATTTTGAAGTAATCTTCATCAAGTCTTTTACTGTTTCTATTTATCTTAGTATCTTGACTAGTGGCTTTATGAATAAATGTGTTTATTCTTCCTGAAATTAAAAAAAAAAAACTTTAGCACAATGCAGTTTTTAAGAAATATAAATAAGTTTTATATAAATTGTTATTTGGATTGGGATGCCTTAGTGGCTCAGTTGTTTAAGCATCTGCCTTTGGCTCAGGTCATGATCCCAGGGCTCTGGGATCAAGTCCTCCATCAGGCTTCTTGCTCAGCAGGGAGCCTGCTTCTCCCTCTGCCTGCCACTCCCCCTACTTGTGATTTCTCACTCTCTTTCTGACAAATAAATAAATAAAATCCTTAAAAAAAATTGGATTCATATTCGGTTGAAAACAAGTGATTTTATTTCAAAATATGATTTTTAAGTTAGCATTTTCAGTATAGCATACTTATTCAAAAAATGAAAACAGAAAATACCAAATAAAACAAATCATTTTCTACCCACCACAGCTTTGTATTAAAATACCAAAGCAATATATTTAGATGCCACATACAAGTATTAGTGAATTCATTATTCTGCTTTATAAACATTTGCTAAGTAGTTAAAATGTTTGAGGTTTTGTGGTAAGTAGATATTAGAGGCACTTTTCCTTCTTTTAATAAGCTTCTTATTGGGAAAATGAAAAAGCAAAGGGGCAAATGAAATTCATTTAAATTGTGAAATCTTTCATAAGACCCTCCTCCCCAGGGGATGAGTGCAGGTCCATGACATGGTGGGTACCTAAAATTTGGAGTTTTGAAATCCAGTGGCCACCTGAGATAAAACACAGGAGCACTATGATGCCAGGAGGACACACAGCTCAAACACAGGCAGGGCAAAGGCAGGGATCTGACAGACAGAAGTCTAGGACACAAGAGGGGAAATTGTTTGCTCTTCTGTGAGGGATTCCTGAATAGTAGCAGGTGTGAACTCCCCTTTTCAGGGAAAAGAGGTGGTCAACACCATTTTCAACCTTCCCATCAGCATGGATGGCCTTCTGCAAGCAGCACAGCCCACACAGTGTTGGCTTGAGTCATTTACACCAACTCTCACCCTCCTGTGCCACTTTTAATAGGGTAAGTGCCACTTTTAATAGGGTAAGTGCCACTTTTAATAGGATAAGAGTGATTGAGAGCCAGAGCAATAGCAGGTCCCTCCCTCAGAAGACCAGCACAACCCCCACAACCCTACACACACCAGGTCTACTGTTCATAGAGTGTGGCAAAATTTCAGCTCTAGTGGAAATAGGAGCAGGTACAGGTTTTCCTAACACATGAAAGACAGAGATAGAGACAAATGTCAAGATGGAGGAATTCATCCCAAAAGAAAGAAGAAGAAAGTTCACGGCCAGGGAGCTAATCAAAATAGATATAAGTAATATGCCTGAATCTGAATTTAAAACAATAATAAGGATACTAGCTGAGCTTGAGAAAGCATAGAAGAAACCAGAAAGACCCCATTACCACAGATAAAAGACCTAAACACTAGTCAGCCCCCCCCCCCAAATGCTATAACTGAGAGGCAAAACGGACTGGATGTAATGACCATAAGAATAGAAGAAACAGAAGAATGAATAAGTGATGTGGAAGATAAAATTATGTAAAGTAATGAAACTGAAAAGAAGAGGGAAAGAAAAAATATTGGATCACAAGTATAGACATAGGGAACTCAGTGACTCCATAAAGCATAATAACATTCATATCATAGGAGTCCTGAAAGAAGTGGGGGAAGGGGCAGAAGATTCATTTGAGAAAACAATAGCTAAAAACTTCCCTAATCTGGGGAAAGAAACAGACATCCAAATCCCAGAGGCACAGAGAACTTCCATCAAAATCAACAAAAGCCAGCTTACACCAAGACATATTGGTAAAATTTGCAAAATATGGAGATAAGGAAAGAACACTAAAAAAGCAACAAGGTAGAAAAAAAAATCACTAACGTACATAGGAAGAGAAATCAGGTTAGCAGCAGATCTCTCCACAAAAACCTGGCAGGAAAGAAGAGAGTGACATGATATAATCAATGTACTGATTGGGAAAAATGTTTAGCCAAGAATATTTTATCCAGCAAGGCTGTCATTCAAACAAAAACTGAAGGAGTTCCTGACCACTAAACCAGCCCTACAAGAAATATTAAAAGGGACTGTTTGAGTGGGAAAGAAACAACAAAAGCAATAAAGTCTAGAAAGGAACAGAGAAAATCTCCAGAAACAAACACTTTACAGGTAATACAATAGCACTAAATTCATGACTATAGATAATCACTCTGAATATAAATGGACTAAATGCTCCAATCAAGCTGCATAGCCTATCAGAATGGAAAAATAAAAACAAAAGCAAAAACAGAAACAAGACCCATCTATATGCTGCCTACAAGAGACTTATTTTAGACCTAAGACACCAGCAGTTTGAAAGTGAAAAGATGGAGAACCATCTATTATGCTAATGGACATCAAAAGAAAGCCAGAAGAGCCCATTCTTAACAAACTAGACAAACAGATTTTAAACCAAAGACTGTAACAAGAGATGAAGAAGGAAACTACATCATAATAATGGGGTCTATCCAACGAGGAGATCAAATAATTGTAAATATTTGTGGTCCCAACTTGAGAGCACTCAAATATATAAATTAATAACAAACATAAAGAAACTCATCTATAACAATAAAATAATAGTAGGGAACTTTGACACCCACTTACAGAAATGGACAGATCATCTAAGCAGCAAGTCAACAAAGAAACAGTGGCTTTGAATGACACACTGGATCAGATGGACTTAACAGATGTATTCAGAATGTTTCATCCTAAAGTAGCAGGTACACGTCCTTCTCAAGTGCACATGGAACATTCTCTAGAATCACATACTGGATCACAAATCAGACTTCAACAAATACGAAAATATTGAGTTCATACCATGCATATTTTCAGACCACAATGCTATGAAATTTGAAGTCAACCACAAGAAAAAATTGGAAAAAAACCCCACAAATACATGGAGGTTAAAAAACATCTTAACTAAAGAATGAATGCGTTAACCAGGAAATTAAAGAAGAAATTAAAAAGTACATGGAAACAAATGAAAATGAAAACATGACAGTCCAGAACCTTTGGGATGCAGTATAGGTGGTCATAAGAGGGAAATATATAGCAATACAGGCATACCTCCAGAAGCAAGAAAAGTCTCAAAGACACACATAACTTTACACATAAAAGGAAGAGAGAATAAAAACTAAAGCCAATAGAAGAAGGGAAATAGAACTAAGATTAGAGTAGAAATAAATGATACGGAAACAAAAACAATGACAAGACCAACAACAACAACAAAACAGTAGAACAGATCAATCAAAGAGCTGGTTGTTTGAAGGAATTAATAAAATTATAAACCCCACCCAAAGTTATAAAAAGGAAAAGAGAAAGGACCTAAATAAGTAAAATCATGACAGGAAGAGGAGATATCACAACCAACACCACAGAAATACAAACAATTATAAGAGAATAATAACATAGGCAAAGACAAATTAAATGTCATTGTGAATTTCATATTAGTAAGTAGGGAAGCCAGGATTTAAACCCAGTTAGGCTGTCTTCTGAGCCTTTGGTCTTCATACTAACATGACATACTAACTAACATACTAATGTGACACTGTCCATCTTTTTTTATCCTTTGTTCTGAAAATGCATTTGGAATGAAGTAATAGATTATTAGAGATTAACACTACCATTTAATTTTTTATCCAGGCTTAATAAGGTTTAGAAGACAGAGTACCTAGTAATCCTTCAACAGTAGAGAAATCAATAAACATATTATTCACAATAATGGAAGACCACAACCATCTTTTTCATTTGAATCTAATATTTATGTCTTACTAATGAGTCTAAAGTATTGTTTACCCTTATTACTTAAACTTATAAGATAGTAATCTTTTTATAGTAATATAATGCTATCTACCCTAAACATTTTTTGCTTGACTTTATTCAGTTTAAGAAATGTGATTTGCTTTATAAGTTTGTATTAAAGGGTTTAAGGTTGACTGTAAAAATCTTAACAATAAATTATTTTGTAATGAAAATGTTATAACTGGCCAATGGCCACTGTAAAATTTATTGTCATATTTCTGTTTTTATTTATGATTGTTTTGTCCTAAATATGGCTAGGCCGCACTGAATCATTCCCACATAATCAGAGATTCAAGTCTAATGCACAATGACATATTAGTAAGGCATGGTCATTTTTCTATATAGAAGAGACAGGGATCAGATTCAAGGAGGCTGTGGCAGTTGGAATCTATGGGATGGTGTAAGGAGAGAAAGGAAATACATAGATAAAAAGATCCAGAAATCTGAAAATAAGACTTCTGAGTCTGTTGGTAAATGTCAAACAATGCATACATAGGATGGAACTCCATGAAGCTGGAAAAGAATGAGCAGAAAGCTGTATGTTGGATAATTTCCATGCAGGACTTAGAGACATTCAAGTTCTACCAACCAATGTTGCAAATCCTCGTAAAAACTAAGGGCATTCAACAGAGAAACTGCAAGGGTTGTTCCTTAGTAAGTGACTAAACTGATCCTGAAATAAAGTTTCTATTCCCAACAAAAGTAAAAAAAAAAAATCAGTTAAGGATCAAGGTGCTCTGCAAATAAAATAACTTCCTACCAGAACAAAGCCCAATATTGATAAAGCAAAATAATAAATTACACTATTCAAAAATGTAAAATTTGTGATGTGAAGATTCTAATACAAAAATTACTAGACCGGTAAAAATCAAGAAAATATGACCCACAACCTGAAGAAAAATCAGTAACCAGAAAGAGATCCAGAAGTGATAAAATTATGAGATTAGCAGGCACCCTTTAAAGTTTTATAAATATGCTCACAGACTTAAAGAAAAGCATGAGTAGGGTAAAGAAAGAAATGGAAGACTTAAAACCAAACTAAGTGAATCTTCCAGAGATGAACATATGTTGTCTGTATTAGGAAGTTCACTGGCAGAGATGAATTGCAGATAAGATATTGCAGAAGGAAATATCACTAACTTGAAAACATAATAAAAGAAACTATGGACTAAAATGGAAGGGAAAGATTAGAAGAAATGAGGTGAGTTTCAGTGTCTGTGAGACAATGTCAAGTAGTCTAACCTTCATTACTTTGAGTCAAAAAATGAGAAGGGAGAAAGCAGACATGAAGATGTAAGGACCATTTTTTTTAATTTGAAAAGCTACAGAGAGAAATAGCCAAAGATATAATCATACTGAGACATTTTAACACATCTCTCAGTAACTGATAGCTCATCAAGAAAAATTCAATGCTATGCAGTGTCTGCCTGTTTCCCATGGGACACTTGCTCTGGGGGAAGCCAGTCACCATGTAAGAAGTTCAACTATTCTGAGAATGCTGTCTGGAGAGGCCATGTATAAACACTTGAAAGCCTCAGATGAGCTCCCTACAGAAAACCAGTATCAATTCACAGCAATGTAAGTGAGCCATGTTAGATGTCAGCTTAACTGAAACTTCAGGGGACTACATCCTCAGCCAATGTTTGGATATTATCCCATAAATGAACCAGCTAAGCTGTCCCCAAATTTCTGGCCCACAATATAAAATTATCATTTAGAACTGCTAAATTTTCACATATTTTCTTATCCAGAAATTGGTCATTGGAACAGTAAAACAAATTCATAATTAAAAATTGTCACAAACACACACATTTCCATACTGAGATGGCTTCAATGGTAAATTCAACTAATATTAAAAAGAAAAAAATGACAACACTTCCAGAATCAAAATAAAGTGACCAATTATTGTATTATTTCATGACATTAGCTTAGCTTTGTTATAAAAACCTAATATAGACATGACAGGAAATTAAAAAAAAACATTAATCTCACTTTTGATCATAGTCACAAAAAATCTTAATCAATATACTAACTACAGTGGCACCTGGGTGGCTCAGTTCATTAAGTGTCTGCCTTTGGCTCAGGTCATAATCCCAGGGTCCTGGAATTGAGGCCCACATCAGGCTCCCTGCACAGTGGGGAGCCTGCTTCTCCTTCTCCCTCTCCTCCCACTCCCCCTGCTGTGCTCTCTCTCTCTCTCTGTCAAATAAATAAATAAAGTCTTTAAAATATATATATATATGTATATATATATATATACATTTATATATATGCAGCAATAGACAGATGGTTAGATAGATAGATGGATAGATGATAGATAGATAGATGATGATAGATAGATGATACACAGACAGATGATAGATTGATAGATGATAGATAGATAGATAGATAGATAGATACATAGATAGTAGATAATATGCCAAAAGCAAACAAGTTTTTTTTTCCCTCCAGGACTGCAGCATTGTTTTGACATTTGAAAATCTATCAGTGTAATTTAACATATTAACAGAATAAGGAAGAAAAATAATTGATTATTACAATAGATTCAGAAAAAAACATGTAATGAAATTCAACATCCATTCATGATAAACAGTCTTAGCAAACTAATTTCCCTGCACATCTGTTGGGAGCGTAATCAGGTATAGCCACTGGGGAAAACTATTTTGCCATTGTCTGTCAACTCTGCACATATGCCTACCCAATGGCCCTGAATTTTTACTCCTAGGTTTATACTCAATATACATGCACATAAGCAAAAAAATACATGTATAAAATTTTCTTAGCTGCACCATTTGAAAGAATACCAAGTTGGAAGCAATCCAAATGCCCATCAACATTTGAATTAATAAATAAATTCTGTTTTTATTCATACAATGAAATACTACATAGCAGTAAAAATAAACATATACCAGTTAAGAACATGGATTAATATCATATGCAAAATGTTGAATGAATAAAGGCTGCACACAAAAGAATACAGACCATATGGTACCATTTTTTAAAGTCCGCAAAGTGACAAACATTTATAATTTAAAAATTTAAGATAGTGTTTACATTTGAGAAGGAGGAGGAAGGAATGATCTAGAAGTAGCATGTGGAATGCTTTGGATGTGCTGGTAATAAACCATTTCTTGATCTATATTTATGATTTCTCAGGTATAGTCACTTAATAACAACTATTAGTAACTAAATAAAGCCCCCTCACAAAGACGTTCATGTCCATGTCCCTCAATCCTGTGAACATGTAAGTTATAGGGCAAAGGAAAACTAAAGGTACAGATAGAATTAAGGTTACTAATCAACTAACCTTGAGATGGAAATATTATCCTAGATTATGTGGATGAGTGGGTTGGAAGATGTAACCACACAGTGGAAGAGGGAGTCAGAAGCGTGAGAACCAGAGAAATGGCAGCATAAGAAGGACTTTGCCCTGCATTGCTGGCTTTGAAGATGGAGTCATGGAGCCATGAACCAAGGAAGGTGGGTGGTTTTTAGAAGCACTCTCTCCTACAAACTAAAACAAGAGCAGAACCCTACTGACATCTTTATTTTAGCACAGTCAGATCCATTTCTGACTTCTGACCTCCAGAATTGAGATATAACAAATTTATGTCATTTTAAACCACTAAACTTTGTTGTAATTTGTTACATAAAGTAGTAGTAAGGAAACTAATATATGTCATCAAGCTATACATTATTTGTGCAGCTTTTGTAGTAATTTAACATTTTCAATAAAAATGTTTTATATATGTGTGTGTATGATCTAGATTATCAATTTCAAATAGCACTGAAGTTTCTAGAAATTAACATTCATAAGTAAGAGGGAATTAATATTTTTTAATACTCTAGGTGGGAAAGAGTTCCAGTTATCAATGAGAAAACAATTTGTCTGATGCATTTCCAAATCCCATGTGGTATGATTAATAATGGCTCCTTAATGGTGGCTCCTAAAACATGTCCATGTCTTAATCCCCAGCACCTGTGACCATTTAACCTCATATGGTGAAAGGGACTTTGTGATATGACTAATTTAAGGATTTTGAGATGGGTAGATTATCCTGAATCAACTAAGTAGGCTCAATGTAGCAACAGGATTTTATAAGAATGTAGGAGAGTCAGAGTGGAGGAAAGAATAATGACAATAGAAACAGAAATCAGAGTGATGTGGGGCAATGATCCAAGGACTGCAGGCAGCTTCTAGAGTCTGGAAAAGGCATGGGGTCACAGATTATCCCCAGACCAAACAGATGGAAGATAGCTGTGCTTCCACACCTTAGACTTAAGAACTTCAGGATTGCAAAATTATAAATTTGTGTTGTTTTAAGTTACTAAATATGTGGTAATTTATTATAGCAGCAATTAAGAAATAAATATATCACCTCTAGAATTAGGAAAATTCACAGAGCCCGATTAATTGTTTTCCTAGAAGAGTCTGCTAATTGAGTTTAAGTCTGCAGATTATGGATTCCAGTCAACTCCCTTCACATAAATTGAATTTTTAGGCAACTGGCAACAAGATTTCACCCATCTACCTTCCTGACCTCAGATACTATTAAGTTTCTGCTAGGGTCTTTGGACAACCTAAAGCAATGAGTTTTTAGAACACAAATGTTTGGTGTGATGATTCTATGGCCTGAGTATGAATTTGGTAGATATAAAAGTGTCTGCCTTTAAACAATTTTTAAAATTCTTTAGAACATTTTTTGAAAAATTTAGTAGTGCACTTCATTAACTACTTGGTGTCAAACTAATGCAATATATGAGACCTTGAATGAAATGTTTTCGGAAAAATAAGTTGATGAAGGTACTTTTGTTTTATTCAAGGAATGGAGGAAGTTTCACTCTGAGACTGAATAGAATACTAACTTTGGGGAAATTTTAAAAGTTTAATTTAAGTAAAGACTTTTAAGTAAAGATTTAAATTAAGTAAATACCTTTAACTTGGGAGAGTTAAGTGTTTCTTTGGCTTTATTATTTTTATTTTTGTGTGTGTGCTTGAGTGCCTTTGGACTTTTACTTTCAAAAGAACTCATCTTTTAGTCTTAATTTTTTTCTGACATTTTGATGATATAAAGTTTACATTCAAAATTGGCATTTATATAAAATGTTGTCATTAAGCTATTAAAGCTCTTAAACATCTATCATTGGAGTCATGTTAAACTACTACAGTACATAAACTGATGTACTATGCTGTGCAACATAGTAGCAGAAAATACAAGATAAAAACAGCATAAATGATTACTTTTCATACCTATATATAAATTGTCCTTGGATTTTACTAAAGTGATATATTGAGTTAGCCCATTTCAAAGCTTTTTTGTTTCTAAAATCCATTATACCTACTTGTGATTCCCAAAGGATAATCTAAGGAACATTAGAGTTCAGTAGAGACATGGAAATGGAAACACACCTGCTGTAATAGACTGCTCACCTACTTCCAAAAGGACCATTTATACCCAGATGGACGATGAGCTATATGGTAAAGCCCAACATAATCAAAGGAAATGAGCTCAGATGTATATGTGTGTATTGTTTTAAATTTTATTTATTTATTTATTTATTTATTTATTTATTTATTTTGAAATTTTTTATTTGAATTCAGTTAGTTAAACATATAGTATGATATTTGTTTCAGGAGTATAAATTAGTGACTCATCGTTTACATATAACACCCAATGCTCAACAAAACAAGTGCCCTCCTAAATAGCCATCACCCATTTAGCCCATCTCCTGCACACCTCCACTTCAACCCTCAGTTTATTCTCTATAGTTAAGAGTCTCTCATGGTTTGCTTTCCTCTCTTTCTTATTTTCCCTTCTCCTATGTTCATCTGTTTTGTTTCTTAAATTCCACGTGTGAGTAAAATCATATGGTATTTGTCTTTCTCTGACTGACTTGTTTCACTTAGCATAACACACTCTTCCTCCATCCATATCATTGCAAATGGCAAGATTTCATTATTTTTGATGGATGAGTAATATTCTGGTAGATGATAGATAGATGATAGATGATAGATAGATAGATAGATAGATAGATAGATAGATAGATATAGATAGACTACTTCTTCTTTATTCATTCATCAGTCAATGAACATTTGGGCTCTTTCCATAATTTGGCTACTGTCGATAATACTACTATAAGTGTCAGGGTGCATATGCCTCTTGGAATCAATATTTTTATATCCTTTGGGTAAATACCTAGTAGTGAAATTGTTGGGTTATAGGGTGATTCTATTTTTAATTTTATCTTTATTTTAATTTTAATTCTATTTATTTTCCATACTGCTTTCCAGAGTTGCTATATCAGTTTGCATTCCTACCAACAGTGTAAGAAGGTTCCCATTTCTCTACATCTTCACCAACACCTGTTGTTTCCTGTCTTGTTAATTTCCATTCTGATAGGCGTGAGGTGGTATCTCATAGTTGTGGGGTTTTTTTAATGTTTTTTTTTAATTTAAATTCAATTAATTAACATATAACATATTTGTTTCAGAGGTACAGGTCTGTGATTCATCAGTCTTATATAATACCCAGTGCTCATTACAACACATACCCTCCCCAAAATCCATCATGCAGTTATCCCATCTCTCTACTCCCCTCCCAATCAGCAACCCTCAGTTTGTTTCCTACGCTTAAGAGTCTCCTCCTATGGTTTGTCTCCCTGTCTGGTTTCATCTTGTTTCATTTTTTCCTCTCTTCCCCTATGATCCTGTGCCTTGTTTCTTAAATTCCACATATAAGTGAGATCATACAATAATTGTCTTTCTCTGATTGACTTATTTGGGTTAGCATAATACCCTCTAGTTCCATCCACATTGTTGCAAATGGCAAGATTCATTTTTTTGATGGCTGTGTAATATTCCTGTGTGTGTGTATGTGTGTGTGTGTGTGTGTGTGTGTGTATCTCACATCTTCTTTATCCATTCATCTGTTGATGCATATCTGAGCTCTCTCATAGTGGTTTTGATTTGTATTTCCCTGATGATGAGTGATGTTGAGCATCTTTTCATGTGTCTGTTGGCCATCTGGATGTCTTCTTTGGAAAAATGTCTCTTCATGTCTTCTGCCCATTTCTTAACTGGATTGTTTGCTTTGGGGGGTTTAGTTTGCCAAAGTTCTTTATAGATTGTGGATACTAACCCTTTATCAGATATGTTATTTGAAAATATCTTCTCCCATTCTGTAGGTTGACTTTTCATTTTGTTAATTGTTTCCTCTGTGATGCAGAAGCTTTTTATCTTGTTGAAGTCCCAGTAGTTCATTTTTGCTTTAGTTTCTCTTGTCTCAGGCAACATGCCTAGTAAGGCGTTGCTATGGCTTAGGTTGCTGCCTGTGCTCTTCTCTAAGATTTTGATGGTTTCCTGCCTCACATTTAGTTTTTCATCCGTTTGAATTTATTTTTGTATATGATGTAAGGAAATGGTCCAGTTTCATTCTTCTGCATGTTACTGTGCAGTTTTCCCAACTCCATTTATTGAAGAGACTGTCTTTTTTCCACTAGATATTCCTTCCTGCTTTGTTGAGGATTAGTTGACCATACTGTTGTGGGTCCATTTCTGGATTTTCTATTCTGTTCCATTGATCTATGTGTCTGTTTTTGTAACAGTATCATGCTGTCTTGATGACTACAGCTTTGTAATACAACTTGAGATTCAGAACTGTGATGTCTCCAGTTTTGTTTTTCTTTTTCAAGATTGCTTTGGCTATTTCAGGTCTTTTGTGGTTCTGTACAAATTTTAGGATTGTTTGTTATAGCTCTGTGAAAAATGCAGGTTGTATTTTGGTAGTACTTCATTAAGTGTGTAGATTGCTTTGGGTAGTATAGCCATTTTAATGATGTTTGTTCTTCTAAGTTCTTTCAAAGTTTTTTTAATTGAAAGGAAGCTATTTATATATTTACTGGGGACTCCAAATGTGCCAAAATCCTGCATCACATGCAATATTCATTTCTGTTACACTCTTGATTTCCCAAAAGTCAGTAATTTGGCTTGTGAGGAAGATTGTTTAGTAAAAAGTACTGGGCTATGTGTCAAAAGTTCCAGGTTCAATAATAATATTTTTCAGTTTCCCACTGTATGACCCAAGGCATATTATCAATTTTCCATACATATTTCCATAGGCAAAACAACAAAAACAACAACAGCACACACACACACACACGTGCGTGCATGACTTTTTTCATGACACATCTCCAAAGGCAAGGGAAACAAAAGAAAAAATGAACTTGTGGGACCTCATCAGATAAAAAGCTTCTGCAAGGAAGCCAAGGAAACAATAAAAAAAACTAAGAGGCAGCCCACAGAATGGTAGAAGATATTTGCAAATGACACTACAGATAAAAGATTAGTATCCAAGATCTACAAAGAACTTCTCAAACTCAATACACGTGAAACAAATAATCAAATCAAAAAATGGGCAGAAGATATGAGACACTTTTCCAATGAAGACATACAAATGGCTAAGAGACACATGAAAAAATGTTCAAAATCATTAGCCTTCAGGGAAATTCAAATCAAAACCACATTGAGATACCACCTTACGCCAGTTAGAATGGCAAAAATTGACAAGGCAGGAAACAACAAATGTTGGCGAGGATGTGGAGAAAGGGGATCCCTTTTACACTGTTGGTTGGGATGCAAGTTGTTACAGCCACTTTGGAAAACAGTGTGGAGGTCCCTTAAAAAGTTTAAAATTGAGCTACCCTATGATCCAGCAATTGCACTACTGGGTATTTACCCCAAGAATACAAACGTAGTGAAGAGAAGGGCCATACGCACCCCAATGTTCATAACAGCATTGTCCACAATAGCTACATCATTGAAGGAGCCGAGATGCCCTTCAACAGATGACTGGATTAAGAAGATGTGGTCCATATACACAATGGAATATTACTCAGCCATCAAAAAGAATGATTTCACAACATTTTCAGCAACATGGACAGGACTGGAGGAGATAATGCTAAGTGAAATAAGTCAAGCAAAGAAAGACAATTACCATTTGGTTTCACTCATTTATGAAACATAAGAAATAGGAAGATCAGTAGGAGAAGGAGGGGAAGAATGAAGGGGGTAAACAGAAAGGGGAATGAACCATGAGAGACTATGGACTCTGGGAAACAAACTGAGAGCCTCAGAGGGGATTGGGATAGGTTGGTGATGGGTATTAAGGAGGGCACATATTGCATGGTGCACTGGGTGTTATACAGAAATAATGAATCATGGAATACTACATCAAAAACTAAGGATAAACTGATTAGTAATATAACATAATAAAAAATTATTGTAAAAACAAGTAAATAAGTTTTTATTTAAATTCCAGTTAATTAACATATACTGTAACATTAGTTTCAAGTGTATAATATGGTAATTCAACTCTCCCATACAATGTCTGGTGCTCATCACAGCAAGTGCACTTCTTAATCCCCATCACCTGTTTTACAGTCCAACCCCCCTTCTGGTAAACATCAATTTGTTCTTTTTAGTTAAGAGTCTGTTTCTCGGTTTGCCTCCCTCTCTCTAACTTTTTTTTCCCCTTTGCCATTTGTTTTGTTTCTTAAATTCCACATATGAATGAAATCATATGGTATCTGTCTTTCTTAGACTAACTTATTTCACTTAGCATTTTACTCTCCAGCTCCATCCATGTCATTACAAATGGCAGATTTCATTCCTTTTTAATGGCTGAGTAATATTCCATTATATATACATACCCTTTCTTCTTTATCCATTCATTAGTCCATGGACATGTGAGCTGTTTTCATAATTTGGCTATTGTAGATAATGCTGCTATAAACATAGGGCTACATGTATCCTTTCAAATTAGTATTTTTGTATCTTTGGGGAAATACCTAATAGTGCATTTGCTGGGTTGTAGGGTAGTTTTTGGTTTTTTTTTTAGTTTTTGAGGAGCAAAATTATTTAAATTAGATTATAAAACAATACATGAAGTCCATGAATTTAAAATAGATCATAATTCTGATATCTACAAATGACAAACTGAAAAACAACAAGTTGCATTCTAGAATCATAGAGAAGTTGGGGTCAATCCTAGCTTTGAAACTGGTTAGTTATGTGATATAGAATGTTATTTAAAATTTTTATTTTAGTTTCCTCAACAATAAAAAAAGAGGATAGTAGAAGTTAATTTTGTATTTCTGTGCTTAATATGTGTCAGGCATGGTCTGACTATTTTAAACATATTTTTAAATTTGGTCCTCACTGAAACCTATAAATCAGGATGTATTATTTCTTCCTTTATTACATGACTGGGAAAAACTTATAAAGATTGTTTGGAAGGACCAAATTAAAAAAAAAAATCTATCAGGCAACAGAGGTGGGATTTTGAAATTCTGCCGGTTAGACTCCAGAAGTACTTTATTCTGTCCCTGTGGGAACTCCCAGATGAAATGAAGTAAAAGCATTCACCTTCAGAGGAAGACATCTGGTACTGATAACCTACCATATTTTGAAATATCAAAATGAAAGAAGAAAGAGAGAGAAGGAAAGAAAGAGAGAGAGAGAGAAAGAGAAAGGAAGGAAGGAGGAAAGGAAAGAAGGGAGGAAGGGAGGGAGGGAGGAATCTTGTTCCTGCCACTGCTGCTGCCGCCGCTGTTACCACTATTACAGTGACTGCTAGCTATAATCCTTCTTTTCTGCCAGGGAATCTACAGATTACAGCAGCTTCTTCCATTTGCCTACCTTTTCTTTTTGAATAAAAATACACCAAGGAGAAGCTTTAAAACTAAAAATAACAAAGGCTAACAGGGATACCTTATAAAGTTTTATGAAATATACAGTGGCTCAGAGACACTTTTAAACTGCACTTCCCTGAAAATTATCATTTGATCTCAAACCTGTATTCTTTCCCTGTAGAACACTATATTGTTGCAAAGCAGTTGAGTCCTTATCTTCTCATCTTGGTTCATTATAGAAAAGTACATATTGCCAAGTTGCATACTGATTCTTGATTAGAATTCACTTTATCCATAAAAACTAAATTACAAGACATACATTTATTTCTCACTAATACAGTATGATGGAACTATTTTCAAAGAACACCTCACATTACCTTTGCAAGCATGCACAATTCACCCACATAGAGAATTGAAAGTCCAAACATCCTGTCTCAGCTAGAAAAATTGCTGCCATCGTATAGGGCTAAAATTAAAATTTTGTAGGAAGATCTCAGATGGTATATACCTTGTAAAATTTTTAGACTGTCATCAGTAAATATCCTCAGGTTGTACTAGAGTGTAGTATTCTTCCTGGCAGATATGGTGCAATATAATCTTCAGGTTGGAACTCTTCAGTATTTCTTGAACTACAACTGGTCCTACCCTGTTCATTAAGTTCCAACCATACTCAAATTCGTATTTATATAATCAGGGTTTTACATGGAGATTTTAAACCATAGGTCTTAGACACATCTTAAATTGCATTTCTAATTATTTTATCTTCACACAATGCTATCCTTTATTTAATTTATACTTCTTAGAGTAAGGTTTTTTAGTAGATACTTCAATATTTAGTGTTCAAATCTTAATTTCTTCTCTAATCCTTTAAAATCCAAATTCCTAATGACCATTGGAGATCAGTCAGTTGTGATGTCAAGTTTGCATGACTGAACAGGAAATAAAATAAGTCTAAAAGCTCTAATTTTCCATAAACATTGTTGTAAAAATCACATACCCTTTTAGAAGTCAGGAAGCAGCATGTTGCCTATCTGAATATGTCAATCACAATGCATGTAAATTGCTATTTTACTTAGCTTTCATGAAAACTAATGAAGAAAACAAGATTTTTTGACATTCCAGAATTGACAGAAAATAAAGTGCAAGATTTAGTTGAAATTTCATGTGGACTATAACAACAAAAAAAATTTACCATTAACAAGGATATTACCAAGCAAATAAACAATAGCACTCTCAGTGAAACCATATTCAAATGAATTACAATGCTTCTTATTTGCTTTTATAGTGTTCTACAGTCTGTACTTTTAAAGATATTTAGTGATTGAATTAATTATGAGTATCTCATCATAGCCTCAATTTAGTATACAGATATACAGATAATCTGAAAATTAATGTTTGAGTTTGGAGCACAAGAAACACTTGATTATCTGCATGAATTAAAGGCATTATTTCCCAGAAGAGTATAATCAAATTGTATTTACTTTTTCTTTCTTTAGGAAAAAAAAAAGAAGAAATTCAAGAAAAAATAGCATTTGAAATACATATGACTAAAAAGCATTAATGGATTTATTACATAAAGAACTTTAATCAGAAACCAGGGATGTACTGTATGGTGACTAACATAATATAATAAAAAAACATTAAAAAAAGAACTTTAAAAAATGAGGTTAATTTTAAAATATGAATAAGGATCCTCCCCATAGCACTTATCATTTGACATTGAATATTGTCACTTGACATTGTATATATTAATTTGTTTATTTGTTTAGTATATCTATTTCTTGTTTCTCTAGAATATAAGGAACATGAAGAAAAACACTTTTTGGGTCTCTACTATATGTATATTGAGGACTATGTTTGGCAAATAAATACAGGTTTAATATACTGGATTAAAGACTTAAAAAAAAATCTCTCCATCATTTGCACTAAATGTGACCTTTGCATCTTGCTTTCTTCCTTATGACCTAGAAGTGAAGGGGAAAAAATGTTTATTTTATTATGAAGACGAATTTCCTTTCTCTATTTCAGTCCTCTGTCATCCATGCCAAGTTCTGAGCAGAAAACTTCTAATAACAATATCTGTTCATCGATGTTCTGGGGTGTGTGTGTGTGTGTGTGTGTGTGTGTGTGTGTGTGTGTCTTACGTTTAATGAAACAATGGGTTATTTACCCAGGAGACAATTTGTATCCTTCCCATTAACCACCACCCCCCAAATGGATCTATAGGCAGTTCTGGTTTTGTAAAAAGCATTACTAACCACTAATTGCCCTCATTCAGTCAGCATGTCCAAATAGATGAAGATAGAATACATAAAGCTATGATGCCAAGCTTATTCCCATCCTCTACCACCTAATTCTTTCCAATCAATAAGCTATTTCTTACAGGAAAAAAAACTTCAATAAAGGAAATTTTATTCAATATTCTTTAGTTCAGAGTTTAATCTCAAGCTTTTTGCTGTTTGATAAACAATTACATCTACAAGTATTTCTTGAATGACCACTACAAGTGCTATGTATATATCACAGAAGAAGTAAGAATAAAAGATACAATATTCTCTAAGAGGTTTACAGCTTAGTTAGAGATAGAGACAATTTTCTAATGAACTAAATGTGAAACGTCCTCTACTACAGGTTTTTGTTGAGAATTAAATGGAGCACAATACTAAGATTATGAGTTATCCTGATGAAAGACTATTAAACAACATATACCTTCTTCTGTCATTGTACTGCCTGCTTCTATTATTAGGACCTGTGTGCTATTGAGCAACAGCAGTGTCTCCACACCCTCCCCTTCTCTATCTGTTTCTATCCAGTTTAAAGAATTTTTGCAGACTCACCAAATCTCAATAAGAACTGTCAAAACTCTAAAAAATAATACATTTATAAATGATTAACTGTATAGTCTGTGGTGCTAATTATTCTGAAGAATCTTTTTAGTATGCATTATTCTGAAGAATCTTTTTAGTATGCATTATGTTTACAGATAAGCTATCTTGCTTCGCTGTGTATGCTTTTTTTAAGTAAATCTCTTCCCCCCAGGTTTATTTAGATATAATTGACATGCAACACTGTATTAATTTAGGGTGTACAACATAATGGTTTAATACAAGTATATATTATGAAATGGTCACCACAAAAATGTAGTCAACTTTAATTACCCTCACATAATTACAAGATCTTCAAGTTCTTTAAGATCTACTCTCTTAGCAACTTTCAAATATACAATAGGATGTTAACTGTAGTAATTGTACTTACATTACATTCCCAGAACTCATTACCTTATAAGTGGTTATAACTGGAAGTTTATATCTTTTGACCATCTTAACCAATTTCCCACCCCCTACACCCCCACTCTCTGGCAACCACAATCTGTTCTCTGTATCTGTGAGGTTTTGTTTTTGTTTTTATTTTTTAGATTTCACATTTAAGTAAGGACATATAGTATTTATATTTCTCTGTCTGATTTATTTTAATTAGTGTAATGTCCCTAAGATCCATCTGTGTTGTGGTAAATGGCAGGATTTTCTTATTTTTTATAGCTGAATAATATTCCATAGTGTGTGTGTGTCTATATATATAGATATATAGATATATAGATATCACATTTCTTTTATCCATTAATTTATTGATGGGCACCTAGGTTGTCTCCATGTCTTGGTTATTACAAATAATTCTGTAGAAAACAAGGAGATGTATATATCTCTTCAAGATAATGGTTTTATTCTCTTCAGATATATACCCAAAAGTGAAATTGCTGGATCACAGGGTAGTTCTATTTTTAATTTCTTACAAACCTACATGTTATTTTCCACAGGCATTGCGCCAACTTATATTTCCAGCAACAGTGTATAAGGGTTCCCTTTATATGCTCACTAACAGTTGTTATCTCTTTTTTTTATACTAGCCATCTTAACAGATACGACATGATATCTCATTGTGATTTTGATTTTCATTTCTCTGATGATTAGTGATATTGAGCCCCTTTTATTGTACTTGTTGGCCATTTATATGTTTTCTTCAGAAAATGTCTATATAAGTCCTCCATTTAAAAATTAGATTGCATTTTTTTGTTATTAAGTTATACGAGTTATTTATATATTTTGGATATTAACCCCTTATTATATATATGGTTTGTAAATATTTTCTCCCACTCAGTAGATTGTCTTTTCAATTTGTTGATGGATACTTTTCATGAGCAGAAGGTTTTTAGTTTGATGTAGTTCCACTTGTTCACTTTTGCTTTTGTTGTCTTTGCTTTTAATGCTAAAGCCAAAAAATCATTGCCAAGATTCATGTCAAGGAGCTTACCCCTTATTTTATTTTAGGTGTTTTATGGTTTCAGATCTTACATTTATTTAATCCAATCAAGTTATTTTTTGTGAGTGTTGTTTAATAAGGGTCCAGTTTCATTCCTTCATATGCGGATGTTTAGTTTTCCCAACACCATTTATTGAATTGACTATCCTTTCTCCATTGTATATTCTTGGTTCCTTTGTTATAAATTAATTGACCATATATATTTGGGGTTAGTCTTGCCTCTGTATTACCTTCCATTGGTCTATGTGTCTGTTTTTATGGCATGTTGTTTTGATTACTAAAGCTTTGCAATGTAGTTTAAAATCAGGAAGTTTGTTGCCTCCAGCTCTGTTATTCTTTCTCAGAATTGCTTTGGCTATTCAGGCTCTTGTGGTTCCATACACATTTTAGGATTTTCTTTTTCTATTTCTATGAAAAATTGCCATTGGAGTTTTGATAGGAATTGCATTGAATCTGTGGATTGCTTTGGGTAATATGGACATTTTAACAATATTATTTCTTCCAATTTGTGAACATGGGATATCTTTCCATTTATTTGTTTTCAATTCTTTAATCAATGTGCATAAATACATGTCAGTATGTGTATATGTCCTTATTAAAGAAAATTCCTTATCTCCTATATTTTTCCCATTAGAAATCTTCACTATTTGTGAACAGTGAAGTAAACATTGAGATAAATTAATGAAAAGAAAGAATGAAGAATAATAACTAGCAATAATAATATTTTAAATTTTTATCTCCAGAAAATTGGAGATCTTAAGAAACTAAAAGTCCAAACCATTAATTTTGAGAAATGGAAGGCATAGCCATAAATCTGAATATTCTAACAGACTGGAGTCGTTAGTTGCCTGGTAAATTGGCTTATATGTCATGAACATTTTCATTTTTATTGGTAGATCACATTGAGCCAAATTGGGCATTTGGGATATTATCATCAAATTTTAAATGATCCAGGTACTGTGCCCATCCATAAAATTTCACTCAACTATAGGGTCAACTTTGATCATTTTCTAAGAGAAAAGAGAGTCTTAATTCAAACTAGTGAGTCCATAATTCTTGTAATTATACTTTATTAGAGAGGGTATTAGAGAGTTTCTCTGGAATAAGGTGCAACTTTTCAAGGCATAGAAAAATAACCTTAAGTATCCTTTGCTTTATAAACAAAATATTTTAGTCAATGGAAAATTTTGTTTAAATTACCCACATCCACTCCCCCACACCAATCATTTATTTTTATTCCTTTTATTTACTTCTTGTCAATATTTTTATTTTGGAAGAGGGTTGTATTACATTAACTGTTTCCTTTCCGTCATATATAGAACATTACTCTAAAGTCAACACATGACAAAACGGAGTGGTGGAAAGAATCATATGAGCTATAAATATTGTTGTACTAAACTGATCATAAATATGGATGCATTGCAATAGATTTCTGGAGAACACTGCCTACTTGAATATTAATAGTGAGACGTAATATTGTTTCTATGAAGAAAAAAGTAATTTGCTAAGAATGCCAAAATATTGAAACATAGCTTCATCCCCAGAAATGAAGACTTCACTGTTCACTTTTTAAAATGTGCAGTTTGACTTTGAAAACCTTAAAGCACCTGCAAACAGATTTCACTGATGAGCTATTTGGAGGTTTCTCTTTGGAAATGGGGAAAATGCAACTTAAAAAAATGATTTCTGAGAAACTTCCACTTAGTATAAACTTCCAATTTAGAATACCGGAAGAATTTTTACATAATATAGACAATGCTATAGCTAGGGTTTGTTGAAAAAATGGTATAATAACTTCTCTGACAACGTTCACTTTGACAGACTCTGAAAGAACGTAGAAATGAAGGCTTGCACTAAAACATACATAAGTTTTAAATTAGTGAATATTTTTACAAGAAGAAAAAAACAGAACTTAAGAATGGAATTAAAATCATTGTTCCAGTTTCTGTATACAAATAGAACCTAATTTATTTAACTTGATCAACTTTTTCCTATATATTTAGAAAGGATGTGTGTGGGGGGTATGTGAGTGTGTTCATGACTGAGTAAATCCATCTGCCAATTGCATTCTTTCATAATGTGCAAGCCATGGCTTAGAACTACTGGAAAGTGTCCTAAGTAGGATGCTAAGCTTTCTTCACAGGTGTCAGTAAGGATTTGAATACTGGGCCAACTCTACTTCTCTTTACTGCATGTTCTAATTATTTTTCTCATTCTCCACACAAATTATCAAACATTACTGAGTGAGGAAGTTCAAAGCAATGCAAATAATTTGGAATTGAATGTTAAATTCCTCTCGCTGGGGAGTGCTTGTTCATCTCACACTTGAAAGATCTTGTTGGCTATCTTCCTCTGTAGTAGCTGCCTTCCTGCCATGTCCTGGGGCTGCTTTTCCTCTCCACACTTCTCTTCTTATTTATCTTCCTATCTTCTTTTCTTCTGTTCCTCACTTTTAATGCCTCATCTGGAGTTGTCACTGAAGCGTTATCTCTTTTTCTCTCCTCACTGTCATTTCTCTTGATCGTTTTCTTTTACTCTTTTATTTTGGCACTCTCATCATTCTTATTTCCACTCAAATCATCATACTTTTATTTTTAATGCTTTGTCTTCCTCAATAAAAGCACCATATGAATGGAAGCAGCATATAAATGCAACTCTGGTTCCAGCTAGTAAGATAATAATTCCTTCAACCCAAATCACAGGTAATCATTTTATGTTCAAGAAAAGGAAACTCTATAGTGGCATGTGGTAAGTTTCCTTATCATAAGAATGTTTATTATCATTCCTTCTAGTCACATCAATAAATTTTGGGGTAAAAAACATAACTTGAATGTTCTTTGTGTATATAGACATATTAGTAGCTTGGAAAAATATGTATTATGATTGTATTATGTACATGTATAGGTATTAGACATTTTGGAAAATTAAAACAACAGAACTCAAAAAAATGTCAGATTTGTGCATTTGTTTTGTGTGTGTGCCTTTGATTTTTAAAAATTATTATGAAATACTGAAGACATGCAAAGGATATAAAGGATAAAGTACACAAGTACTACATACCAACTAATCAGCTTTAAAAAATAAAATGTTATTACAGCACCTGAAAGACCATTTCATACGGTCCAGTTTGCATGCATAACCTGACATCTCCCTCAAGTTGATCACCATGCTTTCTTGATAAATAGATAGATGGATAGATGATAGATAGATAGATAGATAGATAGATAGATAGATAGATAGATGATAGATAATATATAGGTAATGGAATTTATACAAATCAATATATATTAATATACATAGATATATATGACTAGGTAACTATATAATCATAGTTGAAATATAAAATTTATATAACTGTAAATATGCTTCCAATGTTTTTTAAATAAATCATGTCATATTTTATGTATTTTATTGCAGATATTTTTCACCTTAATCTAGTCAATGTGATACATTTATTGGTTTTCTTATGTTAACCCACTCTTACATTCCTGAGATGAATCCAGCTTGATCACAATGTTATATAAACCGTCATGTACCTACATATGTATATACATATTCAATGCATGCAAACGGAGAGAGAAAGGGGTATTTGGATTACATTTGTAATACTTGACTTGCTAATATTATTTCACCTATTTTCATAAATAATATCAACCCATAATGATTATATTTTTTTTAAAGATTTTATTTATTTATTCAACAGAGATAGAGACAGCCAGCGAGAGAGGGAACACAAGCAGGGGAAGTGGGAGAGGAAGAAGCAGGCTCATAGCAGAGAAGCCTGATGTGGGGCTCGATTCTGGAACGCAGGGATCACGCCCTGAGCCGAAAGCAGGCGCCCAACCACTGTGCCACCCAGGCGCCCCAATGATTACATTTTTTGCAGTATTTCTCTGTATCAGAGTTCAAAGTCATACATGACTCATGAAATTAGTGGAGAGTACAACAGTGCTTAACATTTTATTTGAACAAATTTTTATAGACATAATTTGAGGTAATTATTTCTTGACTATATGGTAAAGCCATATGTAAAATCATATGCTGTTATTTAGTATGGATTTTTTTATATACCATTTTAAAGCATACACTTCAGTGATTTTTAGCATAGGCATTGTGCTGTGAAATTATCACATCTGTCTAATTCTAGGACATCTCCATAACCCACCTTTCCCCAAAAAAACCCTCTCGTACCTATTAGCAGTTAACTTCAATACCCCTTTTTCCTAATTTCTTGACAACCACTCATCAGCCTTCTGTCTCCATGGACTTATCTATTGTGAAAATTTCATATAAGGAAATCATACAGTATATGGCCTACTGTGTCTGGGTTTTTTTTCATTTAATATAATGTTATCAAGGTTTATCAATGTTATAACATGTAACAGTACTTTATTTCTTTTTATGCCTGAATAATATTCCATTATATATTTACCACTTTAGTTTATTCATCAATTGATAGACATTTGCATGATTCCAGTTTTTAATTAATATTAATAATGCTGTTAATGAACATTTGTGAACAAGTTTTGTGTGAATATGTTTCCCATTACCCTGGTTCTTATCCAGGCCTTTACCTGATATATGATTTGTACTTATTTTCTGTCATTATGTGGGTTGTCTTTTCACTATATTCATAGTGCTTTTTGATACACAAAGGGTTTTTATGTTTATTTTTTTATTTGAGTAGATTTGACATACAATGCTACATTAGTTTCACATGTACAACTTCTATGTATTATGTTATACTCACCAAAACTATCACTACCATCTATCACCACACATTGTTATTACAATATCATTGACTATATTCACTATGCTATGACTTTTATTCATGTGACTTATTTATTCCATAACTGAAAGTCTGTATCTCCCACTCCACTTCACCCGTTTTGCTCAATTCACCTACGCTTTCCTTCCCTTCAGCAACCATCAGTTTGTTCTCTGTATTTATAGTTCTAATTTGTCTGTTTATTCATTGGTTTTGTTTTTTAGATTCCACATATGAGTGAAATCATATGGTGTTAGTCTTTCTCAATCTGACTTATTTCACTTAGCATATTATCCTCTAGGTCCATCAATGTTGTTGCAAACTGCAAGATCCCATCCTTTTTTATGGCTGTGTAATGAGCAAACGTTGCTTCCATATCTTAGCTATTATAAATAATGTTGTAATAAACATAGGGAAGCATATATCTTTTTGAATCAGTGTTTTCATTTTCTTTGGTTAAATACCCAGTACTAGAATTATTGGATCATATGGTATTTCCATCATTAATTTTTTGAGAAATCTTCACACTGTTTTCCATAGTAGCTGCTCCAATTTGCATTCCCACCGACAGTGTTTCTTTTTCTCTATATCCTTGACAACATTTGATATTTCTTGTCTTTTTTATATTAGCCATTATGACAAGTGTGAGGTGATATCTCCTTGTGGTTTTGGTTTGCATTTTCCTAATTATTAGTGATATTGAGCATCTTTTCCTGTGTTTATTGGACATTTCTATGTTTTCTTTGGAAAAATGTCTATTCGGTTCTTCTGCATATTTTTAAAATCAATTGGAAGGATTAATATGGTTAAAATATCCACACTATCCAA
>NW_024424008.1:26669114-26816485 GCF_017311325.1 Ursus maritimus
ACAACAACAGCAAAATATTGTTTTCTTTGGGAGATTTTCCAGATGTCTTTCTAAAGTCATTTATTCAATAAGGACTCTATTACACAGCATTTATTTTTCTCAATAGAAGTCACATCATCAGCACTTTCTGTGAAATGTATTTATGTGGTGAAAAGGATTTAAATAAGATAAGCTTCTAGTGGAAGGCTAAGTATCCTGTGGGTGTACAGTAAATGATATTTAAGGGAATGACTGGCAGCAAATTCCATTTAATCCAATTGACTTTTATTGAGAGTTGAAGCTATTATAAATGTTAAGACTATGAGGAAAGATGGAAAAGATTGCCTCTAATCTAAAGAAGTTTAGGTTCTTTCTGGAAAGAGACATTTTCATAACCATTAAAAGGCTATTTGTTTTTTCCTAAATCATCAAATATTAGTCAAAATTTATTATACACTAAATAATCTGTGAAGCTCTGGATAATAAAAAATCCTGATCCTCTTATTCTAAAAACTCAAAGTGAAATTTCAAATCCAGCAAGAAAAGACTCAGTCTTTCAACAAATACCTATTTTGTGCAAAGTACAATAAGACCTTTCCTTAAAATCAAGAAATTTATATTTGAGTGGTGAATGTAGACACACAAAAAAATGTGTGTGTGTGTGTGTGTGTGTGTGTGTGTGTGTGTGTGTGTTGGGAAGACAGTGTTAGCTACCCTGTGCTATCCTGTATGAGTATGACAGATGGTTAGAGAAATTAGAGATAAATTGATTTTTTAAGGGAGAAACTTGGGGAACAACTCCAAGAGCTAGGACTTGGTGCTTGAATGTAATGTTTACATCAAGAAGTGACAAAGCTGAGAATCCAAAGGATTGTACAGGAACTTGCACACTATAACAAAGTATCAGTTTATGTTTGTTTCCTAAATAGATAGCATGAAGCCATAAGCCGTAGTATGTATACTTTATAAATATCATCCCTCTGGTTGTGTAGAGTCCATAGGCTAAAAAATGCAGGAAAATATTATGTGGGTATGTGTGGTTCAACTGGGTCATGATAAATAAGACCAATTTCAATAACCATTAGGAGGTCAAAAGACAAGAATAAACTTCCAACAGAAGAAAAATAAGAGCACAAAAGAAACAGATGTTAACAAACAAACCCTCTACAGCTTTGTTAATCTGTGTCTCTTTGGAAAGTAGAATGTGTACCATTCACAGGAGCTTGAAGTAGTCAAGGCCTCTTCTAAGAGGTTTCTGTTTTGCCTTTGTGTCAGTCCAAAGACCTTCATGGCCATGATGTTAGTTTTAGCACCATATTAGTTACATGTAATGTATTTGATGTGTCCTAGAATTAATAAGATCTCTGCCTAGTTGAACATTAGGGATGGTCCTCTGCAATAGCTGGTGGGAGAAAGGGCTGGGGTTGTAGGGGATGCAGTGGAGGCTGTAAGCGGTAAATGATATTCCCCTTTCAGCCTCAAGGCTGAAATATTAAAAAAGAATAAAATATCACGTAACATCAGACTATCAACTTTCTACGCTACTTGTATCATGGGTGTCCTAAAATTCTCAACAGCTTTTTTTAAACCTGTTTTTCAATATTTAGGCATTCCCTTTTGTTTTAGAACATTGAAGTCTATAGAACCTTATTGGCTATCCTAGATAGCTGGTCAAGTTCCTGATATTTTCAAATAACTTATTCTAGCATCATTTTCTATAACTGGGGTACCTGTTGGATATTTGCTATGGAACACAACATGGTTATCTTAGTAGCTATGTTCATATTTTGGAGTTCCATAAAGCCAGTTTTACATTCTGGCTTATATTTATCCCTTCTTTTTTTTTTTTAATTGAAGTATAGTTGATACACAATGTTACATTAATTTCAGGTGTACAACATAGTGATTTCACAACTCTCTACCAAACCGGTTCTTTTACCAAACCTGTCTTACAAAGCAATTAAATTATACTTTCTTCAATGTATTTTCATAATATCTTCCTCTTATGCCTATTTTTAATATTTTTCTCTTGATATTGTTATTCTGAGATTTTTTTTCTCAATACAAGTAATTGAGTTTAGAAAAATCTAAGAAATACGATTGAGTTATTTTTAGCATTTAAATTTTATTTTTATTAATTGCTCCCATCTTATCTTATGACTAACACTTAGATTCTAAATAGACCTGAAATAATTCTTCATACCCAAAATATATCAACCTTATTTAAAGGACTTGTTTTTAGGTCTATTGTTGAGCAACATGTTTCTCATTCAAGTCAAATTTATCACTGCCATCTAAAAAAGTCATTAGTTCTAGCCATTAGCTACCCCCTGCTTCCTTGAATGAGTAGTACATGGGATTTTGTGGACATTGAAAATATGCAGACTAGAATTTAGACATTTACTAAAGTGTTAGAGTAAATTTCCATGTAACAAAACTGAGTAAAATCAACTTGCTTCTGAACATTTTGCTTTCCTGAACAGTGGGAGTTGGCTGTTAAAAGTTTCAAAGGGGTTTAAGGTATGATATCAAAAGACATAAACATCAGTGATAATAAGGCTTAATATGAGGGCAAAATACAAGGTTTGATAACCTAGAAGAAGAAAAATACAGGGTCATTATTCATGAATTTTATGAAATGAAATATTCTACATGTAAAGAATATCTAAATATATATAATATAAATCACAAATAATATAGTTAATATGAGTATATATAACGTGTTTAAGAATGAACAAAATTGCAATATCCCGAAAAGTGCATTCCATGGGTTGTGATTTTAATGTGAAAATTTATGTAAATGCAGACACAAGCAATAATGATTGATAATTTAGGGTTTAAAATACTTACTGAGTTGTAGTTGACACATGATCTTGTATTAGTTTCAGAAAAACAACACAATGGGGGCGCCTGGGTGGCGCAGCGGTTAAGCGTCTGCCTTCGGCTCAGGGCGTGATCCCGGCGTTCTGGGATCGAGCCCCACATCAGGCTCCTCCACTGTGAGCCTGCTTCTTCCTCTCCCACTCCCCCTGCTTGTGTTTCCTCTCTCACTGGCTGTCTCTGTCTCTGTCAAATAAATAAATAAAATCTTTAAAAAAAAAAAAAAGAAAAAGAAAAACAACACAATGATTCAACATTTATATATATATATGAAATTGCCACCAGAAATAATCTACCTACCACCTGTCACCACACAAAGTTGTTAATATTATTAACTATATTCCTTATGCTATACATTGTATCCCTGTGTCTTATTTATTTTATAACCGGAAATTTGTATCTTTTACTCCTCTTCTCCCATTATGCCCAGTTCCTCATCCCTCTTTTCTCTGGAAACCCCTCAATTGCTCTCTGCATATGAGTCTGTTTCTGTTTTTTCTGTTGTTAATTTTTGTTGTTGTTCATTTATTTTCTTTCTTTCTTTTTTTTTTAGATTCCACATATGAGTGAAATTATATAGTGTCTGTCTTTCCCTGTCTGACTTATTTTACTTAGCATAATACCCTCTAGGTATGTATAGACACACACACACACACACACACACACACACACACACACATCTTGTTTATCCATTCATCTATGGATGGACACTTAATGTTGTTTCCCTATATTGGCTATTGTAAATAGTGCTGCAATGAACGTAGGAGTGCATATATCTTTTCATATTATTGGGGTTTTTTTCCATATAAATAACAAGAATTGGAATTGTAGGATTGTATGCTAGTTCTATTTTTAATATTTTGAGAAACCTCCATACTGTTTTCCATAGTGGCTGAACCATTTTGTATTTCCACCAACAGTGAATGAGGGTTCCCTTTCTCTGCATCCTTGCCAACACTCGTTATTTGTTATGTTTTTAATAATAACCATACTAACAGATGTGAGATTATATTTTGTTGATTTGTTGGTTTGATTTGCATTTCTTTGACAATTAGTGATTCTGAACATGTTTTTAGGTGTCTGTTAGCTATCTGTATATCTTCTTTGGAGAAATTTATAAGGTCTTCTGCCCACTTTTAAAATTTTTTTTCAATACTGAGTTGTATGATTTTTTTGAAGTTTTTAATTTAATTCCAGTTAGTTGACATATGGTGTTATATTAGTGTCAGATACTGCTCATCACAACAAGTTGACCCCTTAATTCTCATCACCTATTCAAGCCATCCCCCCCACCTCTCTCCCCTTTAGTAACCATCAGTTTGTTCTCTATAATTAAGAGTCTGTTACTTAGCTTGGCTCCCTCTCTCTTTTTCTTTCCCTTTGCTTTGTTTTGTTTCTTAAATTCCATGTATGAGTGAAAGCATATGTTATTGTCTTTCCCTGACCGACTTATTTTGCTTAGTATTATACTCGCTAGCTTCATCCATGTCATTGTAAATGGCAAGATTTCATTCTTTTTTATGGTTGAATATTATTCCATATATTATTCCATTATATATAATGGAATTATAATATAATATATATATTTATATAATATATATAAAATCACTTCTTCTTTACTTCTTTATCCATTCATCTATTGATGGACACTTGGGATATCTTTGCTGCTGTAAATAATGTTGCAATAAACATAGAGATGTATGTATCATTTGAATTAGTATTTTTGCATTCTTTGGGAAAATACTCAGTAGTGCAATTGCTGGATCCTAGGGTAGTTCTATTCTTAACTTTCTGAGGAAACTCCATACTGTTTTCCAGAGTAGCTGCACCAGTTTGCATTCTCACCACAGTGCACAAGTGTTCTTTTTCTCCAAATCCTCGTCAACATTTATTGTTTCTTGTGTTGATTTTAGCCATTGTGACAGGTGTCAGGTGATATCTCATTGTAGTTTTGGTTTTCATTTCCTTGATAGTAAGTGATAATGAACATCTTTACATGTGTCTGTTGGCATCCTGTATGTCTTCTTTGGAGAAATGTCTGTTCATATCTTCTGCCCATTTTTTAATGAACTGTTAGATTTTTGGATGTTGAGTTATATATGTTCTTTATATAATTTGAATACTAACCCTTTATTGGATATGTCATTTGCAAATATCTTCTCCATTCCATAGTTTGCCTTTAATTTTATTGATTGTTTCCTTCACTGTGCAGAAGCTTTTTATTTTGATGTAGTCCCAATTGTTTGTCTTTGCTTTTGTTTACCTTCCCTCAGGAGACATATCTAGAAAAATGTTGCTACAACCATTGTCAAAGACGTTACTGACTGTATTTTCTTCTAGGATTTTTATGGATTCAGTTCTCACATATAGGTCTTAAGTCCATTTTGGATTTATTTTTGTGTATGGTGTAGTAAAATGATCCAGTTTCTTTCTTTTTCAAGTTGTTGTCCAGTTTTCCCAACCATTTGTTGAAGAGACAGTCCTTTTCCCATTGTATATTCTTCCTTGCTTTGTTAAAGATTAATTGACCATATAGTTGTGTGTTTATTTCTGTTTTGTCTATTCTGTTCTATTGATCTATGTGTGTGTTTTTGTGCTAGTGCCATACTATTTTGCTTACTACACCTTTGTAATACAAGTTGAACTCTGGATTGTGATACCTCCAGCCTTGCTCTTCTTTTCAAGCTTGCTTTGGCTATACAGAGTCCTTTTTTTATTCAATACAAATTTTAGAATTGTTCGTTCTAGTTCTGTGAAAAATACTGTTGGTGTTTTGATAGAAATTGCATTAAACGTGCAGATTGCTTTGGGTAGTATAGTTATTTTAACAATATTTGTTCTTCCAACCCATCAGCATGGACTGTCTTTCTATTTCTTTATGTCATCTTCAATTTCTTTCATCAGTGTTTTATAGTTTTCAGAGTACAAGTCTTTCATCTTCTGGTTAGGTTCATTCCTAGGTATCTTATTATTTTTGGTGCAATTGTAAATGGGACTGTTTTCTTAATTTCCCTTTCTGCTGTTTCATTATTGGTATACAGAAAGGCAACAGATTTCTGTACATTGCATTTTGTGTCCTGCAACTTTACAGAATTTATTTATCAGTTTTAGCAGTTTTGGGGTGGTGTCTTTGGAGTTTCCTTTTTTCTTTCAAAGATTTATTTACTTATTATAGAAAGAGAGAGAGAACACATGTGAGGGAGGGGGAAGAGGAAAAAGGAGAGGGAGAACCTGAAGCAGACTCCATGCTGAGCACAGAGTCCAATGCAGGGTTCGATCTCAGAACCCTGAGTTCATGAATTGAGCCAAAACCAAGAGTCAAATGCTTAATAGACTGAGCTACCCAGGTACCACTTTGGGATTTTCTCTACAGAATATCATGTTACCTGCAAATAGTGAAAGTTTTACTATTTCCTTACCAATTTGGATTCTTTTCTATTTCTTTTTGTTGTCTGAATGCAATGACTACAACTTCCGGTACTATGTTGAATAAAGTTGGTGAGAGAGCACATCCTTGTCTTTGTTCCTTAACTTAGGGGAAGAGGTCTCAGTTTTCCCCATTAAGAATAATGTCACTGTGTGTCTTTCCTGGCTGGCCTTTATTATGTGGAGGTATGTTCCCTCTAACCTACTTTGTCGAGGTTGTTTTTTTTTTTTTTTATCATCATGAAAGGATGTTATACTTTGTCAGATGATTTTTCTGCATCTATTGAAGTGGTCATATGATTCTTATCCTTTTTCTTATTGATGTAATGTATCACCTTGATTGATTTGTGAATATTGAACCACACTTGTAACCCAGGAATAAACCCTACTTGATTGTGGTAAATTATTTTTTTTTCATGTATTGTTGGATTCAGATTGCAAGTACTTTATTGAGGATTTTTGCGTTGGTGTTCATTAGGGATATTGGACTGGAGTTCTCTTTTTAAGTGGTGTTTTTATCCAGTTTTAGTATCAGGATTATGCTGACCTTACAGAATGAATTCACAAGTTTTCTTTCCTTTCCTTTCTTTCTTTCTTTTCTTTTTTTTTTCTTTTCTTTCTTTTTTTTTTTTTTTCTTTTTTTTTGGAAGAGTTTGAGAAGAATAGGTCTTAACTTGTCTTTAAATGTTTGGTAGAATTCACCTGTGAAATCATCTGGTTCTGGACTTTTGTTTGTTGGGAGTTGTTTGATTACTGATTCAATTTCATTCCTGGTTATTGGCCTGTTCAAATTTTCTATTTCTTCCTGTTTTGGTTTTGGTAGGTTTTATGTTTCTAGGAATTTATCCATTTCTTCTAGATTGTCCAATGTGTTGGAATATAGGTTTTCATAATATTCCTTTATAATTGCTTTTATTTCTGTGGTGGGTTGTTATTTCTTCTTTCTCATTTGTGCTTTTATTTCTTTGAGTCCTTTCTATTCTTTTCTTCAAAAGTCTGGCTAGAAGTTTATCAATTTTATTAATATTTTTTAAAGAACTAGTTCCTGATTTCATTGATCTATTTTGTTGTTGTTGTTTCTTCCTTCTTCTGGTTTAGGTTTTGTTTGTTGTTCTTTTTCTAGTTCCTTTAAGTATAAGTTTAGGTTTTTTATTTGCAATTTTTCTTGCTTCTTGAGGTAACCCTGTATTGCTAAAATCTCCCCTGTTAGAACACCTTTCACTGCATCCCAAAGGTTTTGGATCATTGTGTTTTCATGGTCATTTGTTTCCATGCATGTTTTTATTTCTTCATTTATTTCCCGGTTCACTCATTCATTGTTTGGTAGCATGTTCTTTAACCTCCATGTATTTGTGGTCTTTCCAGATTTTATCTTGTGGTTGACTTCTATTTTCATGGTATTGTGTTCAGAAAAGATGCATGGTATGACTTAAATCTTCTTGAATTTGTCGAAGCTTGTTTTGTGGGCTCATATGTGGTCTATTCTGGAAAATGCACTTGAAAAGAATGTGTATTCTGCTGTTTTAGGATGGAATGTTCTGAATATATCTGTTAAATCTATCTGGTCCAATGTGTCATCCAAAGCCATTTTTCCCTTGTTTATTTTATTTTAGGTGATCTATTCATCAAGGCCATGGCTTTTTCCTGTTCTTTCATTTGGGGTAAATTTTTCTGTCTCATTTTGTCTCCCTCTCTTTGTCTGTTTTTTTCTATTAGGAAAGTCAGCTATGTTTTCTGTTCTTGAACGTAGTGACTTTAGGGGGCATCTGACTCTTGATTTTGGCTTACATCATGATCTCAGGGTCCTGGGATTGAGTGCCATGTTGGGCTCTGCTCTCAGTGGGGAGTCTGCTTAGGATTCTCTCCCTCTGCCCATCCCTCTGTTCAGCTCTCTCTCTCATTCAGATAAATAAATAAATCTTTTTAAAAAAGAGAGAGAAAAAAGTAGTGACTTTATGAAGAGGTCCTAGAGTACCCTATAGTGCAGTGTCCCCTGTCCACCAGAACCTGGCGCTTCAGGACAGTATCCTATGTGTGTTGCTTGCATGCTGCTGTTGTGTCAGTCAGTTTTCCTTTTCATGCAGTCATCTGCACTGACTCTGCCTATTGTGGATTGTGCTTTATATCTGTGGTATTAGTGGGACACAAGCAGGCCAGCTCTGAAGGAATGTACCCACTGGGAAATGGGATGAGGGCCAACGTGCTAGCAATTTTGAGCTGGGCCACTAGTCTTATGCCAGATTCCTGAAGCACTGCAGTGGCTGGGTTTTCTATGCTAAGGTGGCTGCGGCTTGAGGTTGGGTGTGGGGCTTAAAGATGGCTGGGTGCAGAGTGAAGGCTGGGGTAGGTCTGTGTGGCTTTAACTAAATTTGCCCTGAGCCCAGGGCTGAGACTAGCAAGCTTGGAGTGCATGTGGTGCACTGCTAGAAGGTAGCAAGTTTCTGTGCAGTCTGGCCCCAGGAGGTGGTTCTGTGTTTATGCTAGTGTGCAGGAGAGAAAAATGGTGCCTGCCAGCTATCTCATTTTCAGAGAAGTCACCCAACACTCTCCAAAATTGGTATGAACAATCCCCTGCATTATGTCAACTGCCATTTTTATGCTGTCTTTCCATGCAGACTACTGTCTCTTTAAGGACAGTGACTTGCCCAATGCTGAGTTAGCTGACTTTAAAAGCTCCAGGCTCCATATCCCACTATTTTTACAAACTCACAGAATTCAGCCCTTCTGGTTTTTAAGGCCAAATGGTATGGGGATTAGTCTTTCCCTGTGAGCACCCTGGTACTAGGGTCTGTTTTTCTGCCCTCTTTTCACACAAAGCTCTCTCCCTTCTGGGACATCTCCCTCTGCTTTTGTGCCTTTCCTAAACTTTCAGATGCAGCTTCTTCTCTATATTTAGTTCTGGAGTTCATTCTGCCAGTCTTCAGATCACTCTCCAGTTTGACCTGGATGTGAATGATATCTAGTTGTAAATTTGGGACAGGATGAGCTCAGGATCCTCCTACTCTACCATCTTCCAAAGCTCCCATATTTTGTTTTGTTTTGTTCTTGTCTTTTTTAAAGTATTTTGGATATTAACCTTTATTGATTATATCATCTGTAAATATTTTCTTTGATTCAACAGGTTACACTTGCGTTGGTGGTTAGGGTTTAATATAGACATGCAGTAAAATTATGTGTTTAGGAGTAGGCTAAACTAGTTTTTATACCCTAGATTTGCCACCTACAAAGGGAATACAACAAATTTATTTAATCATATTAACCCCTATGTCTTAATATATAAAACATAAAATAGTTCTTGGGTGTGTTAAAGATGAAAACACATGTAAAAAATTATAAAATCTGAGCACCTTTAAAGTCTTCTATGAATATGAACTTCTTTTCTCTACATGTGCCACTAACCTTACCTCATCTACTCCTGCTTAGATTATGTATTACTTGATTGAGGGTATTTTGAGGTCAGGGTCTCTACCCTATTGGTCTTTGCATTCCAAGAATAGGAAAATGACTGTCTCCCAATGCATTCAAAATGGTATTATGGGTTAAAAAAATAAATAATAAATTGATAGATAAAAGAAGTAAGGAATGAAAGAAGGAAGAAAGAGAGAAGGAAGTATGGAGGGAGGTAGTGGACAGAAGAGGAAAAGAAGAAGAGGAGGGAAGGAAGAAAGGAAGAAGAAAGAAATTGCTACAGTAAGAGTACAGCTTTACATTTCCTTAAAAGCAGAAATGAATGTGATCTGATGTTCTAAAAATGAAGGTTAAAAGTACACTTGATTTTTTTCTCTGCATTAATTTCTCTCAAGAAAATAAAATTTCTTTCATTTACAATGAATTACATGAATAAAATTTCATTCATTTACAAATAGCTCTTTTTAAAAAATTTTTTATTTTTATTTTTTTTATGTAAAGTTCGATGATTCATTAGTTGCGTGTAACACCCAGTGCACCATGCAATACGTGCCCTCCTTACTACCCATCACCAGCCTATCCCATTCCCCGACCCCCTCCCCTCTGAAGCCCTCAGTTTGTTTCTCAGAGTCCACAGTCTCTCATGCTTCATTCCCCCTTCTGATTACCTCCCTTTCTTTATCCCTTTCTTCTCCTACTGATCTTCCTAGCTCTTTTATTCCATAGATGATAGAAACCATATGAAAATTGTCTTTCTCTGCTTGACTTATTTCACTTAGCATTATCTCCTCCAGTGCCGTCCATGTTGCAGCAAATGTTGAGAAATCGTTCTTTCTGATAGCTGAGTAATATTCCATTGTATATATGGACCACATCTCTTAATCCAGTCATCTGTTGAAGGGCATCTTGGCTCTTTCCACAATTTAGCTATTGTGGACAATGCTGCTGTGAACATTGAGGTGCATATAGCCCTTCTCTTCACTATGTCTGTATCTTCGGGGTAAATACCCAGTAGTGCAATTGCTGGATCATAAGGTAGCTTAATTTTTTTTTTTATTTTTTTAAATTTATTTATTTATTTATTTATTTTATGTAAAGTTTGATGATTCATTAGTTGTGTATAAGACCCAGTGCACCATACAATACATGCCCTCCTTACTACCCATCACCAGCCTATTCCATTCCCCCACCCCCTTCCCCTCTGAAGCCCTCAGTATCAGAAGGGGGAATGAAGCATGAGAGACTATGGACTCTGAGAAACATTTACAGATAGCTCTTAGAATACATTAGTAGAAACACCAGTCTGGAAGATAAATGTCTTTTATATCAGTCCTGAACTTGTCAATTAATAAATATTTGTGGAAATGTCATCATATTTCTGAATTTATTTGAGCCTTAGTTATGAACCTTAGAATGTGACTTGATGGAGATGTAATTGATTTAAGCATGGTAAAGAACACAAAACATATATATTATCATTTTTTTCATTGTGACTCTGAATATTATAGGTTTAATATATTCTCTCCATTAGCAGAGAAAGGAACTGTGATTACATTTTTAACCAAGATCATGCAGTTACTCATAGAATTGGGATTTGAATCTAAGTCTGTCTAGCTTTAGTATTCTCCACCAGCTGTAGCCTGTCCTGACTTTGCTCATACTTAAATGTGAATAATTTGATTCCAAAGACGTTGATATTTTCATTGCAACTTGCATAATAATTAATAAAAGGGATGCTTAACTATGAATAATTTTGGAATATTAAATATGAATATGATTTAAAGGGACATATGTTCAGTTAAAGGGTGTCCAAAATGCTATAAAACACATTTGTCCAGGAGATGAAGTGAATTAAATAAATAATAGTAATGATATTGTCATATCATAAATGCAAAGATTAAAGAGGAAAATAATTCTAAATTTTGAGTATATAAAAGAGTGTGTCATAACAAAATTTCAAAATGCATTCATTTGTAAAGTAGATAAAAGCAGAACGATATTGGAAAATTTTGAAACTACTGCAGCACATCTTAGCAATTGCCAGGATAATATCCTTGGAGAGTGAAAAAAATCTTAAATACTGTAGTGATCATCATAGGGAGACAATTAAATTAAATATTAATATAGCCAAGTAGGACATTCTGATTATTCCAGTAGGAAGTATAAATTTTAATAACTAAACAGAAAATGGATGAAATATAATAATAAAGGTGAGCTTTTCTTTAGCTGAATATACTTCTATTCTCAAAGAACATTCATTTGTAATTCAACATATAGAATTAAAGGACTATTTTGAAAGTTCTAAATTCCCAAAACAAAACTAATCCATTCCAGATAAAAATGGCTAGCAAATACAGTGTGATCAAGAAAAATCCTCAAATACAAGTTCACTTTATATTTCAAATATGGACTTTTGATTCTCCCCATAACATTTAACTAAAAAATAAAAATAAACTTGTTCTGAGAGGTCTGAAATGAGGTTTCTACTCAGCACATGGACTTCCTTCCCAAGAAAAGAGGAAAGGGAGGGAATCCTTCTTAGGAAGCATGTGGGCTAAAGAAAAATAGATAAAATTTATGTAGCTTCACAGGGTCTGGCTCTTCAATACGTCACAGTGGGTGAGAGTTCTCTCTTACAAGTTGCTTTCTATCTACTTGACTGAAACATGTCAAAAGAAACAACAAAGAGTATCTCTTAATCCCTTCTACAATTTAGTGGATGAAGCCATCCATCCTGCTGGGAGTAGAATAAAGCTTGAATCTCAAACATGACTAGTAGCTTATCTCTCATGGGATGATCTGAAAGAAAAACTGAAAAAAACCCTCCAGGTTTTTGGACGGGTTATATATTCTAGAGTTATATCTGAACTGTTCATACAATGCAAGTTGAAATACTGTAAGGTATAACCAAATTCAAGAGGTAACTTTGGGATGCTGGCTGTTTATGAAGGCTTTGCTTATCTGACTTATTCTGAAATGAAACCATCTATATGACTATGCTGACTGAGGATGGAAATGTAATATTTTCTCTTTGTTCCAGTGTCTGTTCTGTTGATGATAATTAATATAGAAAAAGGGATAGTATGGTATGTTAGTTACTCCCCTATCTATTGAATTTGAATTGAAATGATAAAGAAATTAAAATTGTCCTGAAATAACCTGGATGAAGTTCACATTAAACCCATGGGTTTCCATTTAAAGGGCACTCAGAAAAAAGTACTCCCTGTAAGCAACTCCAAAGTGCAGTGATGGATGAAGCAAGGTTTAGATTACAGCTCTGCCTCTTAATCACTGTGTGTTTGTGCCCAGGTTATATAACATTTCAGAGTTTCTGTTTTTTTTTTCCTGTACAACATATTAGTAATGACGTATGATTTGCAGTGTTGTTGAGAGGATAGTGGATAATGTATATAATCTACTTAGCACAATGATAGATAAATGGTATGTAGTTAATAAATGGCAAATGCATGATTAGGCAAGTTTTATTATGAGGCTATAGTTCATTCAGTTCCTTCATTCTCTGAGAAGCTATTATATCTTGGCATTAACCAGGCTTAGAAGCAAGATCCCTGTTGCTATGATAGACTTAAGGAGAAAGTGGGTTATTCTATATGGCTATACTTTCTACTTTGAAATAGAATTTGCTATACTTCTAGTCTCAACAAATTCAATTGATTGTGCACTGTAACCACAACGTTTATTATAAATTTTATATTGAAGAAGGCAGATATACAAGATAATTCTATGAAAACAGAAATCATCTTCTTGTGAAATGTGACTGTAATTAATGACTATAGTGAGCAACAGAAATAAAATATCAATGGAGAAGAGGCACAGTCTATAAGAGCAAAGCTGCTGGAGGTACCCACTGGATTTCAATCAGCCTTTGCTGCTATCTGTGTAATGTTCAGGAAATTCCTTAACTTTTCTGTGCCTCTGTTCCTTTATATTTAGTGTATTTACTGTTGGATTGTTGTGCTCATTAAAGTTTGTCTGGAACAGAGTAAATTTTGTATTTCTGTTTGTTAAGTGAATCTACTTGAAAGAAAATGATGATTTTCCAGTCTTTTGAAAACTTTTATACTCTGAAATATAATTAACATGCAGTGTTATATTAGTTTCAGGGATTTTTTTTTTTTACTCTTTATTCAGATTTCCCCTTTTTTTATTGAAGTATAGTTAGCACACAATGTTAAATTAGTTTCAGATGTACACCACAGTGATTCAATAAGTCTATACATTATGCTATGCCCAGAATAAGTGTAACTATCTACTATCATCATATAACATTATTGCAATATCATTGACTATATTCTCTAGACTGTACCTACTATCACAATGACTTATTCATGCATACCTGGAGGCGTGTATCTCCCACTTCCCTTCACTAACTTTAAAAAGAAAAAGAAAAGACAAATTTTGATTGGGTATGTTGAAAATAAAAGGAACACTTTTTTCCTGTTTTTGGTGAATTTGTTCTTAAATGGTTAAGGGGCTGCATGGGACACAGTCAGAGTTAAAAACAATCCAAATAGGATTTGATTTGGAGAATCAGATATCTAGTGGAGTTGTAAATAAATATATTTGAAGTATTACATGTCCTGTGTTTTAAAAAACTGAATAGTATCATAAATGTTATAGCACAAGATGTAGTCCATTTTCTAACCCTACATTTGAATGTAATTAACATTCAAAAACTCTTTTTTTAATTCTAATATTGAAGTTAAAATCTACATCAATATCTTAATTTTTCCATTACAGACATGATCTATTCATTTCTTGCTCTGGCTGCTGTGTATACAGCATTTTTTCACTACCACTCCAATTTCCCAGCATGTCCAATTCACTAGAAAAATATATTCATAGTCTACCTTAAATGAGTTCATTCAGACTTGTTATGGTTTGATGATATGCATTGATTTTTTTGGAGATAATAAACAAAAAATTTCTCAATAAAATTGCTTCTAATTTAACTGCAAACATATAGAAGTTATTGCTCACCCAGATAACCAATATCTGGTATAGCATCTTACATGATTACATGGATATTTCCTTTTAGAATTAACTAGCAAAAAACTCTTTCCATAAGATAAAATGAATTATTTATACCCTTACATCTTCCTTTTATTCCAGGCTTATAAGAATTGTACAGACAAATGAAACATTCAATCATACAAACACATACAAACTCATATATAATGAGTTTCCTTGAAGATTTTTTTTTTGAAAAGTGAGGGGTTATAAAGGGAATAACAGTAACAAATAATAGATGTTTACATGTGACATCTAAATATCCACATTTATTTTATTCTGTCTTGTTATAACTCTATTATATCTTACTTCTTCACTATAGTTTGAACTATTTTGATACAACAATTATGCCTTAATCATTGTTCTTACCATGGTGCCTGCATTACATAAAGTTAATTATCAATAAATATTTATTGAAATGACAGACAAAAATTTTTTCCTAGAGTTCTCCCAAAAAGAAACTTCATATGTTCAGTTATTCTGAATCTAGATCTTTTTGCAATCATCTTTCTATAGGAAATGTCCATGTACCATTCTCAGTAGTTACAACCTTATTGTGACAGAAAAATGCAAGGTTATGATACTAAAAAGCTAACTGATTTAAGAAATAGTCTAAGTCCATTCACTGCAAATTTATACTTTATATGCATAGGAGTGATGAGTTACTTAAATAAACCTTTGAATTTTTAGAAATCACTGCCCCAGATTTCAATTCCAGTTCCAGAAACGCCAAGCTTGTATCCATCATCAACAGAAGCCCAGTGTGTCTAAATCTTTGTGTGGTTATGACTGAAAGAGAATTGCTTTCAAGACATTTTGCTACAATTCAGTAGCTACCAAAAGATTCCACTACCCAGCAGGAAATGATGGCCTTCAGAGTTATAACCCCCTTCAAATGACTGTAACAAGAGTTCTAAAGGGTTTTTCTCACTGTGTTACTATGCACTGTGTCTCATTAGGCTACCTACGGTGCAGTAGTTACAGAAAGACTTGACAGATCTAAAATGTCACTACAATCACTTTTACCAAGTGCTGTCACCAATGCTTAGTCTGCTTTTAGTTTTGTGGAAGGAAATGCAGAAAGGCCATAAAGGTCTTTCTTAATGGGAACAAGCAATTTGGTCTAAGCTCTAAAATAAGGACTTTTGTTAAACTCTGTGAGCATCTTGACAGAAATTCACCCTGGTGAACACTGTATTTATTAAGATAAAGGTCATCCTATCTCCATGCATCCACCTGCTTGATAGTACACATAAAATGTATCCATTTATCTAGTTCTTTCTTTGTGTATATACATATATAAATATATACATATATGTATATATTTATAAATATATACATATATATGTGTATATATATGTATATATATATATATATATGGACATAGTTACTCAGCAACATGTACTTTATAATTTACTTAATATCTCATGTAATTTATTGGGATTTAAGGGACCAAAAAAGAAGCACTATTTTTCTTGCTTGAGTTGAAAATGAATTGAAAGATAGGAAGGTGTATCAAGGTATCAGGCAGATGGAAACCAGAACATTAATGTTGAGATATGTGCTATGCATGTGTGGACAAGTCAGCACCCTAATACTAAACCCCAGAATCAAATTAGAAGTTGCTTCTATTTCATTCAGATTAAGAGAAAAAAGATGGGTAAAGATTTAGGAGTAAAGAAGCTCACAATAGTTTCCTTAACCTTACTAAGATTTTTGCCTTCATATAGATTAACATAAATTCTTATGGTTAAGAATTGGACCAGCCCAACTGATTAACAGAAAAGACTACATAAGAGTTTAGAACAAAAACTCTAATACTCCTTTACTCCTCATATTTATTCACCTGAAAGATCATTTGGACAAATGTGTCTTAAGAATTGTAGCTATGAAAAAAAAAAAAAGAATTGTAGCTATGGCAAAGATGACTGGTTAGCAACTATTCTGTTTATATCAGGAAAACACTTGGATAACATTTTTTTTCATATTTGTTAATATAGTTGTTTTCTCCTACTTTAATGTAGGCACATGGTGATCAAGGACTCCAACTTACTAATATCTTTCCTGCATGTTGTTTGGCACATGCAGGTGAGATAATATGATGGGTAAATATCTGAGTGAATAACTATGTTTATGAAGTTTAAATATTCTGTGCTTTGTATTGAATGCTACTAAATTTGTGAAGTAATTTTCTTGATGTATAGTCAAAATTAATTATTTTATTCCTCATGTTATCACAGCTTTTTAAATTCCAAGAAAGTAGAGTTTAGTGATAAAGTGTTTTGACTCCAGATAAATTACATGAGTTCCAAATCCTGGCTGTAGACAATATCATCTGTGTAAATTTGGCAATACACCCAACTTTTCTTTGCCTTACTTTCTATCATTTTTAGCAGATTTATTTATTCATTTTAGAGAAAGAGAGAAAGAGAGCACATGTGAGTTGGGGGGAGGGGTGAAGGGAGAGAATCTTCAAACAGATTCCCTGCTGAGCACCAAGCCCACTTAGGGGCCCATGAGATCATGACCTGTGAAATCATAACCTGAACTGAAACCAAGAGTTGAATGCTTAACCGACTGAACCACCCAGTTGCCCTAGCCTTACTTTCTATCAAATTGTAATATGGAGATAACACTAGTTCTTATCAATATTTCATACCTTGTCATATTTAATAAAAATTAAATGAACTATTATCTATAGATTGATCAATTGATAGATAAAAACAATTAGAAAAGTATCACATAATAAATAAAGTGTTGATTAAAATGATTATTACATTTCTGTAGCATTATATATCTATTTCCAATAACTGGAATGTGAGTTTGTTATAAACATTTTTTTCAATGTTATTTGAATTCCTATTCCTCACACTTAACAGCTAGCAAATGAAAATGAGAGGAAATAAGAAAGAAAAGATGCAAGGAAAAGTGAACTTTAACTCAGATGTCTTTGAATTTCTTTTTCTGTCTCTTTTCCATGTTGCTATCACCTTTTTCTGAAACTCATTTGCAAAACTTCTTTGTGAAAAATAGTATATGCTTTAACATACACTGATAATTTTTGTTTCATGTATATTATTTTATCTTTTTATCTTAACTAAACTTTCCTTTTGAAATTTCCTAAGCCATGCCAGTAAAATCCTAGTAGCTTAGGGTTTCTTCTATCTCCTGTCTTTACTGCATGTAATATCATTAACTACTTGATCTATGATGCTTCATTTGTCTGGAGTGCTTCTCCATGCACCAACCCACCCCTCCTGCAGTAGGTATTAGATGGAAGAGAACACTTATGATGACATTTATTTCTCAAATCTAGTCCATGCACCTTTTCTTTGCCTACCATTTCTGGGAAGACTTCAATGGCCCTTATCTTATGTTCTCACTGGCTTTTGCAAAATTCCAGAAACATCTTAGGTGCCTAATGAGTACTTATTATCTAAAAGAACAAATAATGAGATGAAAGCAAGAATTTACATGACTTAAACAGTGACTCCTTAAGTTATCCACGAATATTACTGCTTATACCTACAAAGATTTGCAAATGTTAAGTGTAACAGGAGATGAGGGCTCTCTGACAAATCGAATATTCAGTGGGTTCTAATAAGAGATCTCCAGAGGGAGGCTGGAGAGATGGAGGAGGAGAAAGAGCTTATTTTGTTTCATGAGTGGGAGGATACTTTAGATTTCCTAAAAATGGAAAGCAGTTACTATAATTTCTTCTTTATAAATAAATGTTGCTTTTATTGCCAAGAATACTTTTTCTATTTCATAATAGAAATGCTGAATACTACTGGACTTTGAAAAATAATTCTGCTTTTGCTTTTTTTTAATCAGCATATATTGTATATGGATGACTCCCAAGCCACACTTCAAAATAAAAGAACTTTTAATTAAGAAAATTAACAAAGCAATGATAAAGTTACTTCAGGGTAAAAAGTATTATGAGTTTAAAAGAAGTAGTAAAACCTCAAATTCACCATGTCATTTTAGGAATCTATCAGTCAACATTAAAAATAAAAAATCTTTGTGATTAAGGGGAAGGAAGCAAGATGGCATAAGAGTAGGGAGCCTTGTTTCATCTGGTCACTTGGATTTAGCTGGATAACTATCAAACCATTCTGGACCCCATGAATTCAGCCTGAGATGCAAGAAAATATATCTGGACTCTAGAAGTAGAAAAGTGACTGTTTTTTGCAAAGTAGGAGATTCAGAGACATGAATCTGCGGGGACATATATGAAGATAAATGGAGGGGACAGGAAGCCTTCATAAGCCGGCTACCAAAAAGCGATATAGACCTGGAGGACAAAATCAGAACCCTTAGAAATTGGCTCCAGTGAGAGACATCCCTCTCTGAAAGGGGGTCAGGGGATGAAAAGGGCAGAATTCTTGGTGGGTCAGTGTGGTTTCAGGATCCCAGGAGTCACAGAATGAACGGGGGTGCCTGAGCTGGTAGAGTGCCCAAGCAGTGGAGCAGGGAAACTGCTTACTGTCAGTGAGACCAGTAAGGGATTCTCAGTTCTGCTCTCCATAAACCACGAGCTGGGCCAGTCGGGTGACCGCTCTTCCCCTGAGCACCCTGAAAAGAACTGGAACATGCTGACTATCAGCCATCCCCCAGGAGGGGTGAAACAGGTATGCCCACAACTGGGCAAGAGCTCTCAGGGCAGTGGTCCCAGAAAGGACAATGGGAGTGACACAAAGCTGTCCCCCGGGAGTGGCGGAGCAGGTACATGCAGGAGCACATGACCACCCTCAGCCCAGGAGCACACAAAGGGCAGTGACACAGGTCCCTCAGACTCCCTGCCAGAAGATTGTTGTGGGGCCACACCACAGAGTCTGTGGAGTTTGGCACACACAAAGGTGAAGACTGTTTGTACTAAGGGGTTTGCTGAAGAGGGGGGACTGTGACTGTGCAGCTCTGGGGCTAGAGATAGGGGTTTGGCCATTTTTATTCTGATCCTCTAAAGAGGAGAAGAAAGCCTTCTGGGAACAAAAGCCACACAGAGGACCAGTTAACACTGAGCCAAGCTCCCTGGCAAGGGGTGGTGCAACTCTGCCCAGATAGAGACACCTGAGAAGCAGCACACCAGGCCCTCCCTCAGAAGACGAACTGGCAGAACAGGTACAAACTAATTTATGGATCGCACAAGACTAAAACTCCAGCTCAGGGGAAAATAGTATACAGAGCTCAAGGTTTTTTTTCATGATTCCTTCATCCTTCAGTCTAAAATTTTCCATTTCTTTCCTTCTTTTTTTAAAATTCTTTTCCTGTTTCAACTAGTTTATTATTTTACCAATTCTGTTTTTATGTCACTTTTTAACTTTATTTCTTACATCTACACTTTATAGATATATGTTTCATTTTTGGCATATATATATATATATATGCAAAGTTACATAACTTTATATATAAGTTTTGCTTTCTTTGCAATTTTGGGACTTAGTGTCTTCTAAAACACAGACCAAGATTCACTCAGAAACAAGCAGATCTCCCTGCTTTGTCCACACTGTGAGATTATATTCTCTCTTCCCCTCCCCACTTTTTTTTTTCTCTTTTTCTTTTTTGTTCTGTTTTGCTTTGTTTTTGTTTGTTTTCTTTTTTTGGTTTCCGACCACTTCAGATTTGCCTAGTATATATTTTGCTTGGGTCATGATTGATATTTTTGATTTTGCTCACTTGCTCACCCATTCTTCTCTCTGCAAAGCGACTAGAAGGAAGAATTCACAACAAAAGAAAGAACCCGAGGTAATGTTCTCTGCCACAGATCTAATAGACATGAATATAAATAAGATATCAGAGATAGAATAATAATAACAATTATAAAGTTAATAGCTGGGCTTGAAAAAAGCATAAAGACAATAGAGAATCCCTTAATGCAGAAATGAGATCTAATCAGACTGAACTTAAAAATGCTATAACTGAGATAAAGTCTAAATTGGATCCTATAAAAGCTAGGGTGAATGAGGCAGAAGAGAGAGTAAGTGATCTAGAAGACAGTTTCATGGAAAGGAAGGAAGTTTAAAAAAGAGAAAAAAGAAAAAAGAGAAAAATAACTAATAGCTCATGAAGGAAGTCTTTGAGAAATTAATGACGCCCTGAAACAAACTAATGTGAGAATGACTGGTGTGCCTGAGGGCAAAGAGATAGAGAAAAAGGGGGCCAGAAGGTATATTTGAGCAAATCATACCTGAAAACATCCCTAATCTGGGGAAGGAAACAATCATTCATGTCCAAGAGGCAGAGAGGACCCCTCCCTAAATCAATAAAAATAGATCAACACCCCAACATATAATAGTGAAGCTTGCAAATTTTAGAGAAAAAGAGAATCCTGAGAGCAGCCTTACCTACAGAGAGAGGAACATCAGACTAACATCAGACCTATCCACAAAAACCTGGCAGGCCAGAAATAGCTGGCATGATATTTTCAGTGTACTAAAGGAGAAGAACATGAGCCAAGAATACTTTATCCAGCAAGGCTGTCATTCAGAATGGAAGGAGAGATAAAGAGTTTTCAGGACAGAAAGACATTGAAAGAATATGGGACCACTAAGCCAGCCCTGCAAGAAATATTAAGGGGCATCCTGCATGTGAAAAGAGAGCTCAAGAATAACATAGACCAGAAAGAAACAAAGACAATCTACAGAAACAGGGACTTTACAGGCAATACAATGGCACTAAATTCACATCTTTCAATAGTTACTCTGAATGAAAATGGGCTAAATGTTCCCATCAAAAGAGACAGGGTAGCTAGCAGATTGGATAAGAAAGCAAGACTCATCCATATGCTGTCTACAAGAGACTCATTTTAGACCCAAAGACACCTCCAGACTGAAAAAGATGGGGTGGAATACCATTTATCATGCCAATGGACCTGAAAAGAAAGTTGGGGTAGCAATCCTCGTATCAGACAAATTAGATTTTAAACCAAAGTAATGAAACCCATTGATAATACTACATTAATAGTAGAGGACTTCAACACCCCACTCATAGCAATGAAGAGATTATCTAAACAGAAGATCAACAAAGAAATGAGGGCTTTGAATTACACATTGGGCCAGATGGACTTCACAGTTATATACAGAATATTCCATCCTAAAACAACAAAATACCCATTCTTCTCTAATGCATATGGAAAATTCTCCAGAATAGATCACATACTGGGTCACAAATCAGGTCTCAAATGATACCAAAGATTGAGATTATTGCCTGCATATTTTCAGACCGCAATGCTTTGAAACTTGAACTCAATCACAAGAGGAAATTTGTAAGAAATTTGAACACTTTGAAGTTAAAGAGCATCCTACTAAAGAATGAATGTGTCTACTAGGAAATTAAATAAGAACTTAAGGGGCGCCTGGGTGGCACAGCAGTTAAGCGTCTGCCTTCAGCTCAGGGCATGATCCCGGTGTTATGGGATCGAGCCCCACATCAGGCTCCTCTGCTATGAGCCTGCTTCTTCCTCTCCCACTCCCCCTGCTTGTGTTCCCTCTCTCGCTGGCTATCTCTATCTCTGTCAAATAAATAAATAAAATCTTTAAAAAAAAAAAGAACTTAAAAAATTCATAGAAACCAATGAGAATGAAAATGCATCAGTTCAAAACCTTGGGGATACATCAAAGGTGGTTCTAAGAGGGAAGTACATTGCAATACAAACCTCTCTCAAAAAATTAGAAAAATCTCAAATACACAAGATAATATTGCACCTAAAGGAGCTAAAGAAAGAACAGCAAATAAAGCCTAAATCAAACAAGAGAAGAGAAATAATAAAGATTAAAGCAGAAATCAATGAAATTGAAACCAAAAGAATAGTAGACAGATTAATGAAACTATAAGCTGCTTCCTGAAAGAATAAAATCAGTAAATCTCTGGACAGACTTATCCAAAATAAAAGATAAAGGACCCAAATTAATAAAATCATGAGTGAAAGAGGAGAGATCATGAACAACACCAAGGAAGTACTGATTATGTTAAGAACATATTATAGCAACTATATGCAAACAAATTAGGCAATCTGGAAGAAATGGATGCCTTCCTGGATAGTTATAAACTACCAAAACTGAAACAGGAAGAAATAGAAAACCTGAGCAGACCCATAATCAGAAAGGAATTGAAGCAGTAATCAAAAATCTCCCAACAAACAAGAGCCCAGGGCCAGAGGCTTCCCAGAGGAATTCTACCAAACATTTAAAGAAGAAACAATACCTATCCTACTGAAGCTGTTTCAAAAAAATAGAAATGAAAGTAAAACTTCCAAACTCATTCTATGAGGCTAGCATTTTATCTTGATCCCAAAATAAGACAAAGACCCCATCAAAAAGGAGAATTAAAGACCAATATCACTGATAAATATGGATGCCAAAATACTCACTAAGATATAGGCAATAGGGGCCAACAGTACATTAAAAGGATTATTCACCATAACCAAGTGGGATTTACTCTGGGGTTGCAAGCTGGGTTCAACATCCACAAATCAATCAGTGTGATAGATCACATTAATAAGAGAAAAGAAAAGAACCATATGATCCTTTCAACTGATGCAGAAAAATCATTTGACAAAGTATAGCATTCTTTCTTGATTAAAACTCTTCAAAGTGCAGGGACAGAAGGAACATAGCTCAATATCATAAAAGCCATCTATGAAAAGCCCACAGCAAATATCATTCTCAATGGGGAAAAACTGAGAGCTTTTCCCTTAAGGTCAGGAATACTGCAGGGATGCCCGCTCTCACCACTATTGTTCAACATAGTACTAGAAGTCCTAGCCTCAGCAATCAGACAACAAAGAGAAATAAAATGCATTCAAATTGGCAAAGAAGTCAAACTCTCATTCTTCACAGATGACATGATACTTTATGTTGAAAACCCAAGACTCCACCTCAAAAATTGCTAAAACTCATACAAGAATTCAACAAAATGGCAGGATATAAAATCAATGCACAGAAATCAATGCACTATCAATGTGACTGGAGAAAGAGAAATTAAGGAATCTATCCCATTTATAATTGTGCCAAAAACCATAAGATACCTAGGAATAAACCTAACCAAAGAGGTAAAGGATTTGTACTCTAAAAACTACAAAGCACTTATGAAAGAAGTTGAGGAAGACACAAAGAAATGGAACAACATTCCATGTTCATGGGTTGGAGGAATAAACATTGAGAAAATGTCTATGATGCTCAGAGCAATCTACACATTCAATGTAATCCCTATCAAAATATCATCAACTTTTTTCACAGAGCTGGAACAAATAATCCTAAAATTTGTGTGGAACCAGAAAAGACCCCACATAGCCAAGGGAATGTTGAAAAAGAAAATGAAAAATCATCACAATTCCTGGACTTTAAGCTATATTACAAAGCCGTGATCGTCAAGACAGCATGGTACTGGCACAAAACAGACACATAGAACAATGGAACAGAATAGAGAACCCAGAAATGGATCCTCAACTCTATGGGCAACTAATCTTCAACAAAGCAGGAAAGAATAACCAATGGGGGGGGGGGAGACAGTCTCTTCACCAAATGGTGTTGGGAAAATTGGACAGCCACATGCAACAGAATGAAACTGGACCATTTTCTTGTACCATACACAAAAACGGAATCAAAATGGATGAAAGACCTAAATGTGAGACAGGAATCTATCAAAATCCTTGAGGAGAACACAGGCAGCAACCTCTTCGACTTCAGCCACAGCAACTTCTTCCTAGACAAATCATCAAAGGCAAGGGAAGCAAGGGCAAAAATGTACTATTGGGACTTCATCAAGATAAAAAGCTTTTGCACAGCAAAGGGAACAGTCAACAAAACTAAAAGACAACTGACAAAATTGAAGAAGATAGTTGCAAATGACATACAAGATAAAGGGCTGGTATCCAAAATCTATAATGAAATTATCGAGCTCAACACCCAAAGAACAAATAATCCAATCAAGAAATGGGCAGAATACATGAACAGACATTTCTCCAAAGAAGACATCCAGATGGCCAACAGACATGAAAAAGTGCTCAACATCACTCAGCATCAGGGAAATACAAATCAAAACCACAATTAGATACCACCTCACACCAGTTAGAATGACTAAAATTAACAAGACAGGAAACAACATATGTTGGCAAAGGGTGTGGAAAAGAGGGAACCCTATTACCCTGTTGGTGGGAATGCAAGCTGGTACAGCCACTCTGGAAAACATTATGGAGGTTCCCCAAGAAGTTAAAAATAGAGCTACCCTACAACCCAGCAATTGCACTACTAGGTATTTACCCAGAGCATACAAATATACTGATCCGAAGGAGCACCTGCACCCCAATGTTTATAGCAGCAAAATGTCCACAATAGCCAAACTGTGGCAGGAACTGAGATGTCCTTCAACAGATGAATGGATAAAGAAGATGTGGTTCAAAAATATAAGGGAATATTACTCAGCCATCAGAAAGGATGAATACCTACCATTTACATTGAAGTGGACAGAACTCAAAGGTATCATTGTAAGTAAAATAAGTCAATCAGAGAAAGACAATTATATGGCTTCACTCATGTGGTATATAAGAAATAGTGCAGAGGATCATAGGGGAAGGGAGGGAAAACTGAATGGGAAGAAATCAGAAAGGGAGACAAACCATGAGAGACTCTGGACTCTGATAAACAAACTGTGGGTTGTGGAAAGGGAGGTGGATGGGACCATGGGGTAACTAGGTGATGGGCATTAAGGAGGGCATGTGATGTGATGAACACTGGGTGTTATACACAACTGATGAATCATTGAACAATACTTCAGAAATTAATGATGTACTCTATGTTGGCTAATTGAATTTACATAAAGAAAGAAAAAAATATTTGTGATTATTTATGTTGAGAAATGAAACCAAGTTAGTGAATTTAAATGAATTAATGAATAAAAGGGAATTTACTCCTATGAAAATAGAGACAATGTTTTGGAATCTGGAAAACAATTACTTTAAAAAATTTATTATAATAATAATAAATAAAACAAAAGTAATAAAATAATGCTTTTCTTTTTCGGAATGATTTTTTTTCAAATGCAGAATGGAAAAAAATTGAGCTACATATCAGATAAATAAATATCATAGATCAGAAGAAAAACATTTTTGGTATCTAACCTGCTTATAAAAGATTAATAAAATTATATGCCTCTAGTGAGCAGACATAATGGTTTCCTTTGATGTAAATAAAAGAAAAAATAAGACTGAAGAAAATGTAAAATACATTTCAAAATATAGTCTCAAAAATATACCTTTCTTCTTTTTTTTCATGTGAGTGTACTGTAAATTCAATTGATGATGAAGAAAATGAATTTTTCTCAACTATAAAATTAAATAACTTAATCATAGTGGGATCATTTAATACAGATCTCTATACGTAATTCAGAAGACCTGAGATTAAAACTATTTATATAATAAAACTACATATTTTATATGTGGTAATAGTTTATTCTATTACATAACCAAACTGCAGGTAGTTCTATTTTCTGCCTTGGGGGGAAAAATAAATTTTTGCTTGGGAGAAAGATATTGAATAGCTGGATAATGTGTATGGTAGGCAAAAGCTAGTATAATTAATTCTTTAGCAACAAATTCAGAGAGTTTTTTCTTTTGGGGGGGATATATGAAAAAAGTTTACAAAATGTGCAAAAAGCCTGGCTTTGAGCCATAAATTGGAATGGCTTTAGATTTATTTATATTTCACTACAAAATACCTTATTATCTAATTTGCATCATTTTTCATATATTTTGATATAAAAATTCTTAACTTTGAATCCAAATATATATATGGTACAGGAAACTATATAATTCTCACTTTATATAAACAGGAGAGAATACCACCCAAAATTTGGTTCAGATGTCAAGATACCACACACACCAGGAAGAATGAAAAGGTTTATTACTTCCATAATTGAGGCTTTTCTGGGGAGATCAAAGCAGTCCCCCAAAACAGCTCTGAAAAGTCTTGAGAAAGATGATTGGCTTGTGATTTTTATTGTGGTTAGATTGGTTATCTGGTTATAGTTTCCCACTATGTGGAGAAAACCCAATTTCAATAGGACAGAACAAGCCACCCAAATGCAGAGAAAATTAATTGTATGAAAGAGCTGCTAAGGAGAAGGACAGAGTCTATTGGTACTTAAATATGCAAAGTTAATTGTTTTTGAAGTCAAGTTTTCATTTCTTCACTTTGTGAAAAGGTTCTCACCCCTTAAACTTTTTTTAATATATTTTTTTAAAGATTTTATTTATTTATGTGACAGAGAGACAGCCAGCGAGAGAGAGAGAACACAGCAGGGGAGTGGGAGAGGAAGAAGCAGGCTCCCAGCGGAGGAGCCTGATGTGGGACTCGATCCGGGAATGCTGGGATCACGCCCTGAGCCAAAGGCAAACGCTTAACGACTGCGCTACCCAGGCGCCCCTCACCCCTTAAACTTTGACATGTTCATATTTAATACAAATCTGAAGTGAGATGTTTACATCACTAAAGAATCTGAATGTTTTAGGGGCACCTGGGTGGCTCAGTTGGTTAAGTGACTGCCTTCAGCTCAGGTCATGATCCTGGAGTCCTGACCCTCCCCCCTCACGTGCTCTCTCTCTCTCATTCTCTCTCTCTCAAATAAACAAATAAAATACTTTAAAAAAAAAGAATCTATCATGTTTTTTCCCATTTATCTATAGTGTCTTATTTCTTTTGTACCTGATTGAAACAATAAATTTGGTTCAATAAGTCTTAATGAAAAAGCATAAACAATTATTTTCTTACTGTTTAAATCTGAAAGAAAATAAAATATAAAATAATAAAGAGACAACTTTTCTGTTTCTTATTGTTTGCAAATAGTGTTTTCATATCAGAATATTTTTTTTGCAAGGTATACTTACCATGCTTTTTATTTGAAACTTAAGCAAACTCTCTGAAGAATGACACTTTGAATTATTCTTTTTTTGCAGGGCTTGAAATCATGACCCTGAGATCAAGACCTAAGCTGAGATCAAAAGTCAGATGCTTAGCTGAGTGAGCCACTAGGCAGCCTAGTATTTTGTACTTTTAGTATATCCCCAGTCTAAGAAGCAGTATGTCAAGATTTGTTTGAGGGTGTACGTACAAGGTTAGGAAAGAATTACTAGAATTGTCTAGAAGTATTAGTTTTTCTAAGAGAAAAGAAATAGGAAAACATGGGCAAATACAGATCAAAATTGGCCAAATAGCTTTAAAAAAAGTGATTTCATAATTATCTAAAATATAATTCCAAATAAAACTGGCAAGTATTGAGAATTAATATTATCAATAATTATGTAGTAAATATTGTAGTAAATAATGTAGTAAAATATTTAGATTTATGAATTTAACTAAACATTTAGGGAATGTTATATTTATTTCTAGAAAAATAAAGTTGAAATAGCTTTTAGCACAAATTTAGGACATGAAAATATATCAAGTTAAATCACAGAGATTATATGGAGTAAAGAATGCGTGGTTTCACATATTTAAAAACTGAACTAGATTAAAGTGGACAAAAAAATTGTGCAGTTAGAAAAGAACATTTTAAATTATTACTAAAATGGGAAAATTTTGTTTTTACTTATTTATATGTGAAAAAATAAAATGAGTAAAAAAGAAAAATGAGGGGGCACCTGGGTGGCTCAGTTGGTTAAGTGTCTGTCTTCAGTGCAGGTCATGATCCCAGGGTCCTGGGATCAAGCCCTGTGTTGGGATCCCTGCTCAGCAGCAGGTCTGCTTTTCCCTCTCCTTCTGTGATCTCTCTCACTTTTACTCTCTCTCAAATAAATAAATGAAATCTTTAAAAAAAAAGAAAGAAAAAAGAAAAATGAGGTATTGTAACACAAGATTCTACTTAAAAGTGGAAATAGCTATTTTATAATTATCCTAATATTTTAATGAAAGATCTGACTTATAAATAGGTGCATTAAGATAAATTTTATGTTCTTTTTCTTTACATCCTTCTCCCCCCAAATTAATTGTGAGTGTCCTATAGGCACCTGGATTATTTTCTATATTTAAATGTATGCATAGTTTATGATATAATGAAATAAGAGCAAGTTAATAATTTTCACTGACTTCTCTCATCACCAAATTTTTGCCATCTAACTACCGGTAGTAATGAATGAATGAAAATACTAAGCTGTAGAAGATGTGACTTTTAGTAAAATGATCACTGAGTAGATCCAAGAACCCAATGGACCAACTGTATGCTGAATTTGTGGCCAAGACTCCATTTACTATTTAACCTCAATTTTTCCCGCTCAAACAACTGAACCATGTGATGTGTTAGGATTTGAGTATCAACAGCAAGTCAGATCCTTCATCCAATAGTCTTCAAATTGTTATTATCACCATTCCTCAATGTAGGGTTGTCAAGAACTATGAGCAGGACCAATTGTATGGACATGTGACCTGTGCAGTCACACAGTACCTATGATCAGAGGGTCCTACACTTCATTCAATGCTCTGCTGTTACTTTCTTGAAATGTTAATACTTTTAGAACACTGGTTTCTTCACATTTATTTAGCTTTGGACCCCACAAATTCCCTATTCAGTTTTGTCTGTTGGTCCCTTTAAGGTAAGACAAGATGAATAAAACCGTACATATTTTCCATGATGTCTCAAGGACTGATGTATTCCAAGAATCTAGTTACTTTTTCAATCAACAACAGATTCAGTGTTTGAAAACTGATTCATGTCTGAAAACTGGACAAAAGATCCTGAGTTTTTATTATGTTTTATTATCTATATTTATCTATATCTATCATCTATCTATCTATCTATCTATCTATCTATCTATCTATCTATCATCTATCTATCATCATCATCTATCTATTATCTGTTATCTATCATCTATCTATCATCTATTATCTATCATCTATTTACTCATACCATAACACCATAGGCATCTAATAACGTTGTGTTCTGTTAACCATCATCAAAACCCTCTAAAGATAAAATCTACTTGGTTATCATAATTTCAATTTCCCTGCCTTCTAGCATCTGGCCTCTATTGCATAATGGTTCCATCATCTCAACTATAATCAATAAACCACTTTCCATGACCACTTCTCATTACATCAACCTTAGCCTGCAGAAGAGAGCAACCACTGAATTTTGTAGTGATGTTTGTATGTCTCTCATCAGCAAATTTCTGATGTTTTTTTGACTATTGCATCCTCTGGGTTTTTCTATGGATCATGACTCTCTAGTGGATATTCTGGTCTTATAGAGTGGGTAGTTAGTCTGGGTACTCCAGGAAACAACACCAAGACCAAATTAAACATGCAGGCATTTTATCATGGAAAATGCCTCTGTAAGAGTAAATGGGGATGGGATTTTAGAAGGTAGGAAGCTGACAGAACAGATGCAGATCTGGGCCTGAGTGAAGGAAAGAAGAAAATAATGTTGGATGGAAATGTCCTTCACTGTCATGCAGTCTCAGAAAATTTTGACAAGACTCTGGGATCTTCAAGCCAAATCAGCCATTAGAACAATCTTTCAGGAATGGGCCTACCTCTGTGTCCCATTCGGTCATTGGCTGGCAGCAGTCTCTTTCAAGTGCAGCCTTAATGTAAACATGGAGATGAATTTCAAAGTGTAGCAGCTAGGAATGTTATCAATTATAACCCCCAAATTTTGAGGTCTATGATACATATTCTCATGGCCATCTCAGTCACTTTTTTACACAAGGCATATCTTCTCTGCACAATTTCAAGAATCAGCTCTTCCATGGTTTCTATGGGCCTTTCTTCCTAAAGGGAAACTCAGAAGTGGTATGAACAACTCCATCCCTGCAGTTGATCTCAGGACCACTGCTTGTACTCATATTCTTTCTCTTCCACACTCTATTCTAAACTTCCTCACCCTCAGATAATAGCTTAGTTGGTGGCTTATTTGGCAATATGATCCAAATCTTCATTCCTAAAGCATCTGAACCCTTTAAATCATGTTTTCTCAGTCTGAAGTTACTGCATGTGTCTACTGACATTTACTATGAAGCATGGGAATGTCAGGATGCACCCAAAGGGATAATCTGGATTCAAAACATATTCCTTTTTGCCCTCAATGTGAAAATCAACCCTCCTTTGTACCATTGGCCATGGTCAGTTAACTTTGCCAATATAGTGATACCTCTTCTTGTCTGCTGGTTTCTGGGTACAAGAAATTCATAGTGAACCAGTAGCAACTGGAGCATGTAGTTTCAATGGGAACTTTTCTGTGTTGCCTCACAAGTGTGTACTCCCTTTTGGGTCCAGAAACTCCATTCCTACAGGGTCCAGACTTTTGGTGATAGGATACAAAAATTCTCCAGTGAGTCACTGAAGATGATGTTAAGTGGGGCATGTTTCTACTCATTGGTTCTTTGCCCCATATATGCTTCTTCTTGGGGATACACCACCACATGAGAATCTGATTTCATAAATGCATTGTGACCTAAAGCATAGCACTTCATAAATCCTGAGTGCTTTCTCTGAGCTTTATTTCAATTGCACAATTAGAAGGTCATCCCAGTTTTCAATAAGGCCAGTTGCCTTAGGGTGCTGCAGCATGTCAAAGGACCAGTTGATTCCACTCCCACACTTCCCTTGCTGTGAAGAGGTTCCCAGATTGAATGTTATGCAGTATAAAATGCTGTAAGTACTCTAATAATAATTCTGGTTGAAGCTCTGCCAATTGGAAAGGAAATATATACTAGGAACAGGTATCTATTCCTACTAAAATGAATTGTTGACCCTTTTGTAGACATTCTTTGCATGGGTGCATTGTGTCACTTTTGTAGTGGCTGATGAAAAGACTGGCTCATTTCACTTTATCTATTTGGCTGCTTAGTGCTTTCTTTGTGGTGTATACTATCATGAAGACATTAAGGTGCAATACTAAAATACTTACACTTTGTGCCCATTCCCACATGTTTATCCAAATGACTCTATACAGACCTCCTTGTCTCTAATCTTGCAACCTTTTCTTTCCCAGATGCCTGAACAGTTAGTCAGGCATTTGGTCACTGCTCAGCCCAGATTTTGTCATTACAGATGTGCTTTGGATGATCATTACATCACCTGTGAAATTTACCCACTCCAATTATTAAATCCTAAATTTGGTGTTCAGTTTCTTTTTCCTCTTTTTATAAATTACCCAAGAAAGACTCTGGCCTTCTAATTACTTTACAGTTGTTTGTTAAGCTTTTAATTGTCTTTATGTAGAGCATCAATACAACTTGACAACAGCCCCCTTATTCTATTCTACTTTTATGTAACTTCACTATCTCCTCCTCCTCTCACTCTTGCATCCCCATATCTTCCCAGTGCCTGTATCATTACACAGACAGAGGTCTTCTCTTTTCTTGGGACATTCCCTCAAATCACAGCCTGTGAAAGCTTTTGCAGTTGAGCTGCCACTTTCTTACCTCACATAACCCCTCACATATTGTCCTCATTGTCAGGCAGATGCATCACCAAGGCCTGGAATTCTATCTTACTCTCTGAACTTCTGTGTCAGAGTTGTCCTTTGGAAAGGAGATGCTGAAATAGAGTTAAGAGTACACAAGATTTACTAGGGATTATACCTGGAAGAAAGAAAAGGGAGAAAGCAAGTTTGGCAGGAGGAGCTGTTGGGTCATGAATAGATCTGATATAGTCTCTGCTAGATGAAAGGAGAACTTTGCATCAAAGACTGCTCATAAAAGGAGTGTCACATTTGCCTTTATGCCCAGGTGCTTGTACTTCAGTCCTTCTTGGTCACTGGCTAGGGCCACCCCTAGAAGAGTGCAATCTACACTCAAAAGCAGAGGTAAACCAAATTGGGTAAGAGGCTGTTGACTAGATACATTCTTCCCAGTTGGTTAAAAAGGCCCTTCTCAAAGAAGGATTTGGTCAATGAATTTCTGTCTGCTATAAGTAAACTGTCACAGTTTATATGGCCAGGAAGTGGAGAATCCTCAGAAGTTTAACAAAATGCTTTCTAACTCTGATATTCATATGAATAAATAACAAATACAAAAAAAACACACAAAACCCTCATAAAGTAAGCCTGGTTTGACACTTGTGTTCAAAATCCAATATTTATTTAATCTATGGATGCTTTTAACCAATTATGTGCTGTCAGCCTGATAAAATTATAACTTGTCTTAGAATAAATTTCCCATTTCATTCTAAATATGTAATAACATATTGTAGCTTCAGAAAATATAACAAAATGATGTAGCCCCAAGATGATTATATTTTTTGGTAATCAATTGGCATGCATTATTATAAATCATCTGTGTTTTTCAACAAAAAAGCATTCTTAGGACAATAAATCAATGTTTGGAAAAATAATTGGAAAATTTCAATTTTTTTTATTTATAGTGAACTTAAATATTCATTCTCCTTTGTTCTCACCATTTTAAGAGGTTACTATTTCATATAGTTTCACCAACATATAAATTTATGAATTTGTACATTCTAAAATATAAATGATTAAATGATTATAATTATTCACTAATTATTTTCAATCTTTATTATCTCAGTCAAAACTTTTTAAATAAATTACATATAATTTTTAATGCTTCAGTTTTTTCCATTTATTAAATGCAGGTAATAAACCTCCCTCTCAATACTGCTGAGCTCTATACTGGGATCACTATGTCCTACATATAACATTTTAATGTGCCTGTTTTACTTCCTATCCATTTCTCTTTCATATAAGCATGAGTCCTTAGATTTGGCAATATAGACTGGAGAGAATGAAGGTAAGTAATTTTAAGAAACTCTGTAGCATCACTCCTTACTTCTTTTCTGTCCACTGCTTATGTGCATAGTATGAGACTTGGGGTTAAAAGAGAAGAATATTGAAGTTTAACGGTTTTATAAGAATTGTTGATTTGACATTATTTATTGCTATTGTACTGGATATTGTATTGTCTGGGTAATTAAATAAAGAATGTTTCATCTTCCTTTCCATCAGTCAAGATGTTTCAATCCACTGTAAGCACATCATTATGATTCTGAAGCTATCTTCTAGGAAAGGATATATATTTTTTAAGGCAACATATAGAATACAGCAGTTAAGAAAGAGAAAAGGAAAGAAATTCCAACTGTCTTCAAGATATATCTTGAAGCAGATAGATATGCAATATGAAGTTTTTCTGGATCTATTTTTTATGACCTGTTTAAAAATACATTTTAGCTTACTCGTAAAAATTTGGTCATTTTTTTAAGAAACGTAACAAGTGATAAGTAATCTTTGGTCTTAATAAACTTTACTATTTTAAAACAGAAATGTGTAATTTCCAAATAAATAATGTATCTTTATTTAAAAATTTGATTTATTTCTCTACTCAACAATTTATTCCTGCTCCATGTTGACCAACATTCATTGACACAATGCCAATATAACTGATTTTTGCTTCAGAATTTAACTATAGATTATATGATATTTATTCATTATTTGTGTGTACTTATAGAACCAAATGACTTATTATTTGGTCTTAAAGTATCCAGAGAAGCAAAACAAAACTTTTACAGTTATTGTAGGGAATAAATAAAAATAAAAATAGGTCAATTACAATGTTCAAGATCCTAAGTTATATGCTGAGAATATTAAGATGGACAAGACCAACTGTCTATCCTGGAAAGACCTACAATCAATCAGAGGAAGTGGATATGTAACTAAGGAGAGTAAATTATAAAAATCTTAAGTTTTGGTGGCAAATGCGCCTGACATTAAATGCTTGTTTACTATTGGTCATCTCTGTTATTTTGAGCAGGTTTATTCAACTCTCTAAGCCTCATTTTATCATCTGCAAAATTGACATAATGCATTGGTCCACATGTGCAGAATTACTACTGATTTGAATGAGATTATTTATTTAAAATGGCTACTGCCTGCCTGGTACAATTGTAGGCTCTCAACAAGTGCCATATTGTCCCTAGACTACAACATAATAATATAATATACAATTTCTATAACAAAAGACTGCAAATGCTGCTGGGGTGCAGAGAAGGGAATAAATGATTCATCATTAGGATGATAGGAAAGTCTTCATAGTAGAAATATAACTTTGGAAGTTGGAAAATGGGTTAAAGAGGTTTCAGAAAGAGAGTATGGTTGGAAGCAACAAGTCAGGGGGTAAATAAAATTATGAAGAATCAGTGTGGCAGTGTTTCTTGGGCAGGTAATGAGAGACAAGACAGAAAATGCTAGATTACTGACTGGACTGCCAATAATGACAGTCATTTAGAAAGCCTCTGAGTGAATCAGAATGAAAATATCTAATTCTAATGAGAATTTTAAGTTCGATCAATAGCAAGCCATGTTTCTCATCACTTCAGTGATCAGCTATCTCTATTGTTCTTCCATTGGACAGCCTGGTCTTATTTCTTCTGCTACCTCATCCTCTCTACTTCCTTCTATGTCAACTTTCCTCTGTGCCTTCTGGAAGTCAATTACACCTAAACAAATTGCTTTATATACTCACAATAGCCATTCAGCGCTCTAAAACTCATGCTTATTAGATACTTATATGTTCAACTTCAGTACTCTTTTTTTTAAAAAAAGTATTATTTATTTATTTGTCAGAGAGAGGGAGAGCAAAGCATACACACAAGCGGGGGGGACAGCAGGCAGAGGGAGAAGCAGGTCCCCTACTGAGCAGGGGGCCTGATGTGGGACTCTATCCCAGGACCCTGGGATCATGACTTGAGCTGAAGGCCGAGGCTTAACCATCCAGGTGTCCCAACTCCAGTACTCTTTGACTTCATTTTAAATAAGCAACATAATGCATGGACACACTTTAAGCTTGATCTTTTTACTGATAAACAAACATTAAAGTGCATTTGAATATTTTAACCCCACTGTTTGGATGATTAATAAGTAATATATTTAAAAACACATATGCAGATACTCCTGAAAGTCTACAGAATTTAAAAAGAAGCAGGGGTGCCTGGGTGGCTCAATCAGCTGTGTCCAACTCTTGATCTCAGCTCAGGTCTTGATCTCAGGGTTTTGAGTTCAAGCCCTGCATTGGGCTCCATGCTGGGCATGGAACCTACTTAAAAAAAAAGAGAAAAAGAACAAAAAGTATACTACCTGACAATTTGATAAATTTCCTTCCAGATGGTTTTGGTGTTCTCTTTTATAACCTAACCTAAATAATATAACAAAATACATAATATGTTATAATTTTATTTGTGTATCTTTAATTTTCATACATTTATATCATATTTTTATTAAGAATTGAATTATATGAAACATACCAGTTGTGACCTGATTTTCCATTTAATCATTTTCTTAAATATTTTATTTACTTATTTGTCAGAGAGAGAGAGAGAGCACAAGTGGGGGGGGGGAGATGGACAAGCAGACTCTCTGCTGAGTGGGAGCCCTATGCAGGGCTGAATCCTAGGATCCTGAGATCATAACCTGAGCTGAAGGCAGATGCTTAACCAGGTGCTCCCTAATGATTTTTTTGTGTGACATATTTTTGTGTCAATGAACATAGATTTACAATATCATTTAAAAAGTTACATTATTTCCCATTCTTTTTATATACTATAATATCGCAAGTGTTCAGGTAAATTAATTCCATTGTTTAAAAATTCATACAAAATTGGGTCACAATCCCTACCTGTATTTCTCAGTGAATATCTATACTTATATATACAAATCAAATAAGTTTCCTCAAATTCAGCTGGTTGTAATTTTCTGCAATGAACATAAACAAAAAATGCTCAAGTCCATGAAAACCAATAGTGTTATTTTATAAATGGTGACAGCTTTAAATAATATATTGCGATTCTAAGATTTTTTATGATCCTGAGCACCTGTTTACTATCTCAGAGAATGGTATGTATTTGGAATATTTATTTAATTGTTTGTTTTTAAATTTTGATAATAGAAAAACAAATGGCTGGACCACATGCAAAAAGATTGATAAAATATTGAAATTATAAAGTGATATTATAGAAAAACCAAACTATTAGTTTGAGATAAAACTCTATTAAATATGCAACTGGAAGGGGCCTGTGGGTGGCTCAGGGGGTTAAGCATCTGCCTTTGCCTCAGGTCATGGTCCCTGAGTCCTGGGAGAGAACTTTACATCAGGTTCCCTGCTTAGTGGGGAGCCTGCTTCTCCCTCTCCTTCTGCTGCTGCCCCTGCTTGTGCTCTCTCTCCATGTCAAAGAAATAAAACCTGAAAAAAAAATGCAACTGGCAATAAAAACAAAGAAACATTAATAACTAAAATGAAGAGTAATAACTTATAAAATTAATCCAGTTAAAGTATTGAATATGAGTATTTATGTGTAGTCAATGTATCATTAAGTAAAAATTCAGAATAAAAAAAGCAGGGATTTCAACAGGGGCTTAAAAGTACAAGCTTATTTAACTCATGTAAGAAATATAAAGTTTAGCCAGTCCAGAGATATTATAGTTGATGAAGTGTATCATCAAAGACTTAGATTTCTTCTGTCTTTTTGTTCCATTGTGCATATAACTTAGTTTTTGTCCTTGGAGAATGTAAATGGAATAAGCGGAGGAGTAGAATTTGTATTATGAAAGGAAAAAGTTCCCCTAAAATGCTTAGCAGACTTCTGCTTATATTTCATTGGTCAGAAATGTGTCACATGGGTCATTCTTACCTGAAAAGGAGGCTGGGAGGTCAAATAGGTTTAGCTGGGTGTGTTTTCATACCCAATAAAAACCAAGGTTCTCTTAGCAAATGAAAGAAATAAATGTGTGTAACAAACTAGAATAGCTCTATTTCTAGAAAATAAATTGAACTTTAAAAAAAACTTTTTATGACTGAATTCTGCCCAAAACTTTATTTTTTTAAGTTTTATATGTTATTTTATTTTATTATTTTATTTTGTTATTATTTTTATTATGTTAGTCATCATACAGTACTTCATTAGTTTTTGATGTAGTGGTCCATGATTCATTGTTTGTGTACAACTGTTAGTTAAAATATTTTCACAAAAAAATTTTATACTCAGATGGCTTTACTGATGAATTATACCAAATGCTTAAGGATAAATTACCAATTTTATAAAATCTCCTTCAGAATATTGAAGAGAAGGGATTATACAACTAATCCTATGAGGACAGACTTATCCTAATATTAACAGCAGGCACAAACATTACAACTACAGAATAGTATAGAACAATACTCCTCATAAACATAGATGAAAAAATTCTAATTTTTAGAAAATTAAATCCAACAATATAAGAAAATTTCCTAAATCATTCTCAATTTGAGATTATCCCAGGAATTCAACGTGAAAGTCTGAATACTTATCCTAAAAGATAAGAAACAAAGCAACGGTGACTGTTCTCAACACTTCCATTTACTATCATAGAGGAATTTCTAGTCAATGCAATAAGATAGATGGTAGATAGATGATAGATGATGATAGATAGATAGATGATAGATGATAGATAGATAGATAGATAGATAGATAGATAGATAGAGATAGATAGATAGATGATAGATAGATAGATGATAGATAGATAGATGAGAGATAGCTGATAGATAGATGATAGATAGATGATAGATAAATTGGAAACAAAAAAGACATAAGAAAGAAATAAGACATAAAAATAAATAAAACATGGCCATCTATGTAGGAAATTCTATGAAATCTCCAAATTAGCTACTAGACCTAGTAAGTGATTTTATCAGGGTTGCAGGCCACAAGAACAACTACAAAAAGTAATTGTGTTTCTATATTCTAACAGTGATCCCTAACAACTGGAAAGAAAAAATAAAAATTAAAAAAATACAAATTACAATAGCATGAACAAATATGAAATATTAAAAGATAAAACTGACAAAGTAAATGAAAGAACTGTACAACTGAAAGCTGCAAAACATTACTGAGAGAAATTAAAGAATATTTAAATGGAGGGACACATGGTACTTATGAATCAGAAGACTTGCTATTTTTAAGATGCCAAATTCTTCCCAAATTGATCTACACTTTTTTTTAAAGATTCTATTTATTTATTTGAGAGGGAGAGAGAGAGAACAAGTGGGCAGAGTGACAGAGAGAGGGGGAGATGCAGGCTTCCCACGGAGCAGGAGCCTGATGTGGGGCTTAATCTCAGGACCCTGGGATCATGACCTGAGCCAAAGGCAGATGCTTAACCAACTGAGGCACCCAGGCACTTCTTGATCTACAGTTTTAACTCAATTTCAATAAAAATTATGGCAGGATTCTTTTGAAATTTATAAGCCCAATCTAAAATTTGTATCGAAATATAATGTATCTAGAACAATCTAAATAACTTATTAATAAGAACAGTGTTGGAACATACATTATCTCACTTTAAGACTTTTCAAAGCTGTAATAACAAACAAAAGTGTGGTATTAGAGTCAGACAATTTGATTAATGGACCAAATACCAATCTTCAGTATGAAACCTGATGAATCTCACAGATAATTTCTTAAAGATCCACATTGTAGAGACAATTCAAATAGCAAGAAAATGAGAAAAATTCAAAAAGCAATAGTGTAAAGAGTTGGTATGGGTAGACACAATTACTTTAAAAATGACAGTTAGACTAAATGCCTTTTATTTACAACTTCAAGTTAGTAGAGATGAACAACTAAAATGAGGGAGAAAAAAATAATATGACAATATCACTACTCTCAAAAACAGATGATAGATGAAGATAAACATAGAAAAAAATCAGACACATAAAAATATGAATGAAATATTATAAGAAACTTCAAGTAGATCAGCTATCAGAATAAATGGTTAAACACTCCAGTTAAGAGAAAGAGGCTATTTCCAAAATTTTAAAAATCTAATTATGGGACACCTGGATGGTTCAGTCTGTTAAGCATCCAACCACTGGTTTGGCTCAGGTCATGATCTCAGGTTCATGAGACTGAGACACAGGTCAGGCTCCGTGCTCAGTGGGAAGTCTGCTTGAGATTCTCTCTCTCCCTTTCCCTCTACCCTTACCCCACTCTCTAAATAAATAAATAAATCTTTTTAAAAAAAGAAATAATTAAAAATCAAATTATATGTTATTTATAAAGAAAGTATTTTATTCACATACTAGATAAAAGTTAAATCCACAAGAAATATATAAAAATTTTAACACTCTACTAAAACAAGAATTTAGCATGTAAAGCATATAGGTAATACATAGTGGACAATTTTAAAACACTTCTCTGTAATCGATAAATTTATTAGCCAAAAAGTTAATTTGTTTATCCATTTACCTGTTGTTGAATATTTGAGTTGTTTCTACTTTGGGGCTATTACAAATAAAGCTGCTATGAAAATCCATGTGTAAATTTTGAGTGAGCATATGCTTTCATTTTTATTATTTATTGTTATTATTTTATTATTATTATTATTAAAAATTCTAAAACATCATTTTTTATTATAATACTATTTTTTATTATATTATGTTAGTCACCATACAGTACATCCCTGGTTTTTGATGTAAAGTTCCATGATTCATTAGTTGCATATAACACCCAGTGCACCATGCAATATGTGCCCTCCTTACTACCCATCACCAACCTATCCCATTCCTCCACCCCCCTCCCCTCTGAAGCCCTCAGTTTGTTTCTCAGAGTCCATAGTCTCTCATGCTTCATTCCCCCTTCTGATTACCCCCCCTTTCTTTATCCCTTTCTTCTCCTACTGATCGTCCTAGTTCTTATGTTCCGTAGATGAGAGAAACCATATGATAATTGTCTTTGTCTGCTTGACTTCTTTCACTTAGCATAATCTCCTCCAGTGCCGTCCATGTTGCAGTAAATGTTGAGAAATCATTCTTTTTGATAGCTGAGTAATATTCCATTGTATATATGGACCACATCTTCTTAATCCAGTCATCCTGTTGAAGGTGCATCTCGGCTTCTTCCACGATTTAGCTATTGTGGACAATGCTGCTATGAACATTGGGGTGCATATGGCCCTTCTCTTCACTATGTCTGTCTCTTTGGGGTAAATACCCAGTAGTGCAATTGCTAGATCCTAGGGTAGCTCAATTTTTAACTTTTTGAGAGACCTCCACACTGTTTTCCAGAGTGGCTGTACCAACTTGCATTCCCACCAACAATGTAGGAGGGATCCCCTTTCTCCAAATCTTCTCCAACATTTGTTGTTTCTTGCCCTGTCAATTTTTGCCATTCTACCTGGCGTAAGGTGGTATCTCAGTGTGGTTTTGATTTGAATTTCCCTGATGGCTAATGATTTTGAACATTTTTTCATGTATCTGTTAGCCATTTGTATGTCTTCATTGGAAAAGTGTCTATTGATATCTTCTGCCCATTTTATGATTTGTTTATTTGTTTCTTGTGTATTGAGAAGTTCTTTGTAGATCTTGGATACCAGAAAAGGCCACGAATTGCCAAGGAAGTGTTGAAAAGGAAAAACAAAGCTGGGGACATCACAATGCTGGATTTCAAGTTGTACTACAAAGCTGTGATCACAAAGACAGCATGGTACTGGCACAAAAACAGACACATAGACCAATGGAACAGAATAGAGAGCCCAGAAATGGACCCTCAGCTCTTTGGGCAGCTAATCTTTGATAAAGCAGGAAAAAACATCTGGTGGAAAAAAGACAGTCTCTTCAATAAATGGTGCTGGGAAATTTGGAGAGCTACATGCAAAAGAATGAAACTTGACCACTCTCCCACACCATACACAAAGATAAACTCCAAATGGATGAAAGACCTCGATGTGAGACAGGAATCCATCAAAATCCTAGAGGAGAGCATAGGCAGCAACCTCTTTGACATCGGCCACAGCAACGTTTTTCATGACACATCTCCAAAGGCAAGAGAAAGAAAAGATAAAATGAACTTGTGGGACTTCATCAAGATAGAAAGCTTCTGCACAGCCAAGGAAACAGTCAAAAAAACTAAGAGGCAGCCCACAGAATGGGAGAAGATATTTGCAAATGACACTACAGATAAAAATTCTAAAACATCTTATCTTGACACATAAAAGCCACAGGATAAATATGTTTAGATCAGTTTAAGTAAGTTAAATCAGCTTTAAAAGTTTTGTTAAGTGACAACTCGAGGAAAGAAATCAGGCCTACCTGATTCAAAAGCCAAATATCTTCCATTGGGGAAATCACTTAATTAAGGAGGAAAATGCTGAAACATGACTTAAATATACTTACTAACTGAAGGATGCTGACAACGTCAGTGCAACTTTTACTTTCTTAACTTTTGTAGAGGCAGCATCATATAGTGGTTAAGAGTTCTATCTTTGATACGAGATTACCTGGGTCCAAACTATTGTTCTGTCACTTTCTGACTATATGCTCTGGGAAATTACATGATAATTTTCTCATCTTCTTTTTGTTTTGTTTTGTTTTCTCATCTTTTCAATGGTGGTAGTAACCACTTTGTAGGAGTTTACTGAAGATAAAGTAAGTTAGAATGAAATATTTAGAGTGGTAGCTTCCTTTCCTTTCTTTCTTTTCTTCTTTCCTTTTCTTTTTCTTCCTTCCTAACTTCCTTTCTTCCTTCTTTAGAAATTTCTTTCTACTTGACTTTTTATGTATTCAGAATGTTTTTTTAAACATAAGAATTTTAATGCCAGATTAGATGCTTGTACGTGCATCAAGAAATGAATTATCCCTACATATGATATATTTAACATATTTGTTAACTGCTACAAATTGAAACTTTGAGATATCTAATTGACAAAATCTAAAGATTATGTGATTCAAACTAAAATATATATATTGCTATAATTTATGTCTATAGAAGCATATATAACATTTAATTTACATAGCAAGCAAGATTAATATTTTCACTATTATAACTTCATATTTAGTTTTTTCCACTATTCATTTTAAAGCATTTATTTTATAAGACATGATGTAAGACTTATTATGGGTGTGGGGTTATATAAGTTATTGAGAATGCAGGGGTGAATGAATGTACGTGCTAAACTCACTGAAGTCACGTAATCCATTAATTAAAATAAATTTCCAAAATACCTTGAAATTACTCAACTACTTCAATTTTATTTCCCTTTCAAATGAAAATTCAGGTTCATTTATGATTTATGATGGAGATAATACATGGATCATGGTGCAGAATAAACAGCTTGATTCTATCTCTATACTAAAAGCAGCCTTTAGAAATCAGGATATTGGAAAAGTGTCAAAAACTATATTTTATGTCAAACTAGAAAGCATTTAAAAACTATAGTCCCAGACAACAAAAAGAAGTCAATCTGCAATAAAAAGTGAACATTTTGCCTCACTATAGAACATCCAGTGCTGCACACAGGATCTTTAAAATGGTGCTTGTTCTATAAATGTCTACTGAATGAACAAATTAAGGGACAAATTTGCTGAGAGATGAATTTGACAGTGGACACATGACGGGGTAGATTTCTGGCTGCAGGCAAAGATATATGATTTTAGGATAAACTCCCGAGGATTAAAATCCAAAACCAAAACATCTACTTGGAATCAGCAGGTTGAGTGTTCAGTGCAATTAGAAATTGCCCATGGTCATTTCTTTCCATTGGCAGAAAATGGACTGATAGAGGAAATATTTACTCATACAAGTCTTGTGTGGAGAGTTAGTGGAGAAAAATGATTAACAACTGTTAATCTACAACAACTGTTCCTGATCAGTAGAAGAAACAATTGACAAACACATATTCTTAGACATAAATCCAGGGCTGAGCACCTCTACTGTGAGTGGGAAAATCTTCCATTAGCCCTGAAATGAATCTTTCTCCCATGGTAGAGGCTTCACAAGAAAGAAAAAACATGAATTTCTTGCTGACCAGTAAGCTAGCCACACTTTCCTTGTGTTCCCCTACAATTAATGCTAGTATTGGTAGGCCCAGGAAAAGAAATGATGGCCATTCAGATATAAATAGTCACCAGAATGGAAATAGCATGGATTTGCCAAATTTGTATGTAAGGATAAAGGAGAAATGACTATGACAGATAAGAAGGAAAAACTCTTTGGTTGGCAAAAATAAATAAATAAAAAATGAAAAAGATGAAAAGTGTGGAAACCACACAGGGGTGTTTATAAGTCTACATTACTTAGATATACAGTGCTAAATATAAAGATTATATGTTGTTACATCAGTAATATACAATTTGGATATTATTGGTTTGATGGAACTTCAAAATGGTTAAAATGAGTTCCTGTGTGGTATGGGGATAGAATAAGGAAATATACATAACAATGGCAAACACATGACTAGCACATAGAAGTTGCTCCATATACTCAATACATCTTAGTATAATATGAATCTGTGTATGTGTGTATGTGGTATGCTTAAAACATATAAGTTGATATTGAAAGGAAGACAATGTAACATCCCTTTTTAGATGGAATTTGTTTTGAAACCAGACTAGAAACTCTATTTCAATTATACAGTCCATTAGAAGTGACAGTCATTGGACTCCTTCTATTTTTCTTTCTGTCTTATCTCCACAGAAAAATTGATACCCTTTTCTTAACATAGAAGATATTCTTTTGTTAAAATTTTAAAAATCCAGGAACTGTCTGCTCTACTAATATGGTTTAAGCACGTCTCCCCTCCCCCCCCCTTGGGGGAGTTTCTGTATCTTTATATTTTAAGATCTTAGATGCTTCTCTCAAGTTTCTCTATAGCTCTTAAGAATTATTTTTACCTTGTGTATGATCAAAAATTATTCTGTTCAGAAGTCTGAGTTAAAGCCTTTGCAGTTCTCTCAGCTTGCTGGTGATTATTGCTCAACAGCATTCACTTTCCTCCATCTCTTGTTGAATATAGCTTCTATTTTCTCCTCCAAAGAGGTTATAAATTTCTGCAATCCATTTTACCCTACGTGAATCACATCAAACATGCCCCTGAGAGATTATGGTTCATCCTTTCTGACATCTGGGGGAGCATTCCAAAGCTAAGAAGACAAATACAACACTGAAGCTTTTTGAGTGAGGGGCTTGAAAATGCTATTTGATGATTTTTATATTTCGCCTGCAAAGCAATAAAAGAATAACAATACTCATCCCATATCTGTTTCAAATAACCATTGCAGGGATTCATCAGATCATCTATGTAATGGGCTTAGAGCTCTTTAAAGAAAAATGCTCTGGGATCATTTTGCAGCTTTCATCCCATGACCTTTCTATGACCTTTTACTGAAACTAGGATAGTTAATTTTTTTTTTTAATTTCAAAAGGCAGCAGTGATAAAGAGAGGGTGTCATGCAACTTTTCCTTAAAAGTTCAGTATAAAACAGCAAGCATTTGGCCAATATTAGTTTTCTTCCCTGTGAGTTTTCTCTCCAATGAATACCTCAAACGTACCCTGCAGCTCTGTGCAAACCTGCAGGTCTCACCTCAATGTGAGGAATTTTGCACTAATTTGGAACCTTACAAAAGCTGTGACTCTTCACTTCCAGACTCCTAAATTCCATGCAGTGCATATACATTTAGTGCCCAGAACTACATGCTGTATGGTGAAGTATAGGAGAGCTATACTATGATTTTATGTAAAATAAAATCTGTACAAATTATTGGGGCTATAAGAATAAACACATGGAAGGCACTCATTTAGATCCACAATGTCCATTTACATAAAGTTGCAACAAATAATCTTTGAAGACTAGCACTGTCCTTCGAATACAGTAGGCCCTTAATAAATACTCAGTGATTGCTGACAGAAGCCATGGAAGCAGTTCAAGATGGTGGTATAGAAAGATGTTGAAATCACTTCGTCCCACTGACACTAACAAATCTACAGCTACAAATGGAAAAATTCCCTATGAAAAAAACCTGAAAATAAGCTGAACAGCATCTCTACAACAAATTATAAAAGGGCCACAATGAAAAGGGTAGGAGAGGCAGAAACAAGATCTTACTAAAAACACAGTGCCGTCCCCTGGCACAGCGACACATGATTGGGAGGGACATCACAAATATGGAGCTTCTCTCTGAAGAGCAAGGGTTTGTGTCCCACATCAAGCATCTCATCCCTTGGGACCAGCACCAGAAAGATGAGCCCTCAAACTGTGTAGTTCAAAAACCAACAAGGCTTACATCCAGGATACAGGGCTATTGAGAAATGGAGGCTCAAATATTCACTTGCTAAATCTCTGCTTTAATAATAATGGTGTTATCTTGGTAATAGATTTCTTCTTGAGCATTATCGTCATGAGATTTTCCCGTTTCCTCTAATTTGTTGACTTTATTGGCATAAAGTTTTTCTTTTTCTTTTTTGTTTCAAGTTTTATTTATTTATTGGACAGAGAGAGACAGCGAGAGAGGGAACACCAGCAGGGAGAGTGGGAGAGGGAGAAGCAGGCTTCCTGCTAAGCAGGGAGACTGATGCAGGGCTCCATCTCAGGACCCTGGGACTATGACCTGAGCTGAAGGCAGACGCTTAACACCTGAGCCACCTAGGTGCCCCGGAATAAAGTTTTTCTTAATAATTCCTTATAATTTTAATATTTGTAAAATCTGTCTCCTTTGGTAATCTTTGAACTATTCTCTCTATATTTTCTATGTGTACAGATAGAAACACAAAATAACGATAGTTGTTCACAATAGTAAAATGTATATGTTGCCATATGCAATCACATCACCTAGGCTCCTGCAGATCTTGTTTTATTTTTTTCCTCTTTTCCCCTATGATACTCTGTTTTGTTTCTTAAATTCCACATATGAGTGAGATCATATGATAATTGTCTTTCTCTGATTGACTTATTTTACTTACCATAATACCCTCTAGTTCCTTCCACATCATTACAAATGGCAAGATTTCTTTTTTCTTTCTTTTTTTTTTTTTTTTTGGATGGCTGAGGAGTATTCCATCGTATATATATGTATACCACATCTTCTCTATTCATTCAACTCTCCATGGATATTTTGGCTCTTTCCAGACTTTGGCTTTTGTGGACATTACTGCTATAAACATTGCAGTGCAGGTATCCCTTTGGATCACCATGTTTGTTTCTTTGGGGCAAATACTGAGTGGTACAACTGCTTGGTTGTAGGGTATCTCTATTTTCAACTTTTTGAGTAACCTCCATACTGTTTTCCAAAGTGGCTGCACCAGTGTGCATTGCTACCAACAGTGTAGGAGGGTTCCCCTTTCTCTACATCCTCACTAACATCTGTCATTTTCTGATTTGTTAATTTTAGCCATTCTAACTATTATGAGGTGGTATCTCATTGTGATTTTGATTTGTATTTCCCTGATGTGGAGTAACGTTGAGCACTGTTAGGCATTTGTCTGTCTTCTTTGGAGAAGTGTCTGTTCATGTCTTCTGCCCATTTCTTGATTGGATTACTTGTTCTTTGGGTGTTGAGTTTGATAAGTTCTTAATAGATTTAGTCCTTTATCTGATAAGACATTTGCAAATACCTTCTCCCATTCTGTAGGTTGCCTTTTGGTTTTTTTTTTTTTTTTTCCTTTGCTGCACAAAAGCTTTTTATCTTGATAAACTCACAATAGTACACTTTTGCCTTTGTTTTCCTTGCTTTTGGAGACCTGTCTAGCAAGAAGTTGCCACAGCTGAGGTGGAAGAGGTTGTTGCCTGTGTTCTTCTCTAGGATTTGATGGATTCCTGTCTCACACATAGGTCTTTTGAATCTATTTTTGAATAGATTAGGATTTGATGAATTTCTGTCTCACATGTAGGTCATTTGAATCTATTTTTGAATCTATTTCTGTAAGTAAGAAAATGGTCCAGTTTCATTCGTCTGCATGTGGCTGTCCAATTTTCTTAATACCATTTGTTGAAGAGACTGTCTCCCTGCCCTCCCCCCCCCATTGGCTATTCTTTCCTGCTTTGTCAAATTAATTGACCATAGAGGTGAGTGTCTGTTTCTGGGTTCTCTATTCTGTTCCATTGATTTATGTGTCTGTTTTTGTGCCAGGATCATACTGCATTGATGATTACAGCTTTGTAATAGAGCTTGAAGTCCAGGAATTGTGATGCCACCAGTTTTGGGTTTTGTTTTCAAGATTGCTTTGTCTATTTGGGGTCTTTTCTGGTTCCACAAAAATTTTAGGATTATTTGTTCCAGCTCTGTGAAAAAAGTGGATGATATTTTGATAGGGGTTGCACTGAATGTGTAGATTGCTCTATAGGTAGCATAGACATTTTAACTTTTTTTGTTCTCCCAACCCATGACCATGGAACGTTTTTCCATTTCTTTGTGCCTTCCTCAATTTCTTTCATGATTTCGTGATATAGAACATGAATTGTTCTATAGTTTTCTGAATACAGGTCCTTTGCCTCTTTGGTTGGGTTTATTCCTAGGTATCTCATGGTTTTGGGTGTAATTGTACATGGGATCTATTCCTTCATTTCTCTTTCTTCTGTCTCATTGCTGGTATATAATAAAGACTGGAGCAGAAATCAATGAGGCTTTATTTGCTGGTTTTTCTCCAGCTCCTTTTGGTGTAACTTAGGTTATGTATTTGAGAACTTTTTTGTTTCTTGAGAAAGGTTTGTATTGCTGTATACTTCCGTCTTAGGACTGCCTTTACTGGCAGAATGTTTCAAAGAATTGAAAGACAAGTGGTAAGATAGGTGTATTTGATTTAATTGAAGTACATGTGTTTGTGATTGTGAGTGAGAATGTGTTTGTTTCCCAAGTAACTATTTGTATAATTTCACTTCAGGATGGCAAGCCTCAAAATTTTTACCCATTGCATATTATTTTGGAAACTATATGATGACTAGTCAGGTGCAACAAAATAAACAAACAAATAAAAAATAAATAAATAAATAAAATAAATAAAAGAGTTCTCCTTACCTTTATATTGTGCAAAATAATATTGGCATTAACATCTTAATCTGTAGCTATAGCCAAACCTACAATTATATCTATGTATAGATACATTTATAATGTCTTATTTGTCCTAATATCTTGAACTGTATTATTGTTTTTTAGATTCTTAAAAGCATTGAAATCGAGTTTTCTAAATTACTTACCCATTTTGAAATTCTAAAAATCAAGAGTAGGGAAACTGTGGTTGGCATTCTGCCTCATTTTGTAAATAAAATTTTATTGGAATACAGCCATGCCAATTCACTTACATGTTGCTCATGGGTACTTTCACAGTAACCATAGATGGAGTAGTTTTATCAGAGACCATATGGCCCCCAAATTTACAAAATTTACTAACTTGTGCTTTAGAATAAAAGTACACCAACTCTTGCACTAGATAATAGTAATAAAAAAAATTATGGCTATGTAGGTATGTTCAGTTTTAACACTTTAAGTTTAAAAAGCATACCAGCAGTTTTCTTTTCACACTAGTTTGTGTACTAAGGTGATTTTATTTTCTTCCTTTTTATAACAAATAATATATTAATACGTATTTCATTTTTGTCTTTGCTTTTAGAGAACTTAATATAGAATTGCTTGGTGTAGGCTCCAGGTTTTTATTTTTCACAAGCCTGTTTTTGAGCAATATCATATTAGTAATCTCATAGTTTAGTATGCTTTTGCAAATTTTTTTTCTATAAACATCTTTAACAACAAGCTACTAGTGATCCCAAATAAATCATGAGAAATCTAGAGATTTTTCTGTCTTCATACCATAATGGTAATCCTCTGAGCAGCACCTGGAGTTGGAAATATAACTTTTCTTTTCTTTTAATGTTCACAACCACCTCCTCAGATGGGTTATGAAATAATTACCTTGTAAATCATAGGTGACCGACTACATAAAACTAACCATAATTATTGACATTAAATTTCAAAATATCCCACTTATATTTTATTGCCTAATACTTAATGACATCTTTGCTCAACTTGAAAATACTTCCTAACCATAATGGCATGAGTCAAGGGCTGATTCAGGTGTTTGAAAGGAAAGCATCTCTAACATTGATTACCATAACAAAACACAATATCAATAAAAACGTTAAGATTAAATGAACTGGTGTATTTAATCATTATTTCATTGTATTCTTATAGTTGTGTATAAAAAAACAGTAAGAAGTGCTTTGCTAAAAATTTAATTGTGAATCTGTGGCTGTTTTGGGAAAAAACAGAGTTGGTTTTATGTGCTAAGGGGAAAAAGTAGTTGGTTTTAATGTCATTTTCTTCTTACTTAAGAAATTACAAATATAAAGATTTTATCCTTAAAGGACTGAGTGGCCATACACAATTATTTATGTGTTCATTTCAATAATTATTTATAGTATGTTGAAATTATTTAAAACAGATGGAAAGTTAGCAAATTCATAAAATTAGCCTACTTTACTTTTTCACAGCAGACATTTTAGACATGTATTTTGCTTTTTCAGAAAATAGCAGAAAGATATATTTTGGAATAAGGCCAATATAAACATATAAAGTTAAGAAATACTTTATTCTAGCTTTGTCATCCAAACAAAGATGCCCTGAATAAATCAAATAGTTCCACTCTATGGGAAGATATACATCATAAATGCCCAAATATAAGACAAGAGCTTTTTTCCTTATAAATTATCTCTCAAGCAAGAGAGAATCAACCTACATACCTCATCACACACACTTTGATTTTCTTCCTGTTAAAATGGATAGCTTTGCCTGTTCCAACCTAATATCAAATCCTTAACTGTGCATTGATATTCATCTTTTGTCTCCCATTCAATTAATTTTCTCTGGCTGTTTTTTTCTGTGTCTTCTATATCAAAAACATTCCCTTTGTATAGATAATAATATAGTGCTTACAATGTGTGAGGAACAATTTTCAGTGTTTTATACATGTCTTGACTCATTTGATCCTATAATTTACTATTATCAAAACCATTTTACACATAAGAAAATTAAGTCAGGATTTGAGCCTAGGCTATGTAGCTTGAGACTCTACATAACCTAAAAAACTGCACAGTGTTGTCTCTCATCTGTACCTGCATAAAGCAACTATAAACTCCCATCTTAAAATACCACCACCAATAATCACAACAACAAAACAAAAGAAAACCCTCTCTTGATACCCACACTGCTCTCCAGCTATGCACTCATTTCTTGTTTAGGTCAGCAGTTACCTCCTTTGCAAAATGGAATTCTCTGTAAATATTTTACTGAAGTAATAAACAACAGTTAACATGGTTGTTCATCCTTTTAAAATATAAATTAAGACCTGTCACTTTGATCCTGCATAGACCTTCCATTGACTTCCTGTCATAATCAGAGGAACTCTGAAATACTAATCAAGGTATACAAGCCTCCATCTCAGCGGGCTCTGGCTATCCCTCAGTCTCATGCCCTCTTTCCTTCTTTGATGAGGTTTCCAGCACCACAACTTGCTCCTTCTTTAGGGCTTTTGCACTACTGTTATCTCTGACTGACTTACTGTAGTCTGGTCTTTTATACATTTATGTTCCTATCTGCAAAGCTGGAGTTAAAATTATTTTAACCAGCTTAATCTGAACTGAAAATCTGTAGAAGACAAAGAGGTAAGAAAAGAGCCTCATTAACCTCAGTTGCTTGAGCAACCAAATGTCTGTGCTTTGTAACAGGTCATGTAATTTAACTTGCTAGATTTTGTTTAGCATCAGAAAACAAGGATAGAAGCCCCACACTGTTTTTATTAATTAGAACATCATGCTAGAATTAAAAACTACCTTCCATACTTTCTGAGGAGGTCAAGTTTATTTAAATACAGTTTCTGGTGGAGATAGGTAAGTACATAGAGGATGGATGGATGGATGGATGGATGGATACATACATACAAACAAACACAAGACAGAGGGAGATAGAATGGGGGGGTGGATAGACAGAATTTATTATGTTGAAACAAAACAATTCATAATCTTGATTAGTGCAATGTGCATGTATTTTAATTTCCCAGAGGGTATAATTTATTTTCTTTTGAATTAGCAGATTACTATTGGTCTGAACCTAGGAAAACACCCTCTAACTTAAAAAAGGTAATCTCTAGATCTATATATGTATGTTTCCTTTCATAATTACTTAACTTGTAAGATTGCTATGACTTTTAAAAGAGATAATGTTTACAACATGGTTGTCATATGGTAATAGTGAATACCTATTATTTTTATTACTACTGTTACTTTTATTTGAGTTTAGTAAGGCAGCCTCTATGGTCAGCTTTATCAACAAAAGTACTAATAGTTATTCTTTATTCTTTAAGACTATAATGTTCATGCATGACTCTAAAGAAAATTGAAATTTAACATTTAAATGGTATCCAAAAAGAAATATCTCATTCCCTACAGTACAAGTGGTAGAAACAATGCCAGTTAACTTTTTTTTTTTTAAAGATTTTATTTATTTATTCGACAGAGATAGAGACAGCCAGCGAGAGAGGGAACACAAGCAGGGGGAGTGGGAGAGGAAGAAGCAGGCTCATAGCAGAAGAGCCTGATGTGGGGCTCGATCCCATAACGCCATGATCACGCCCTGAGCCGAAGGCAGACGCTTAACCGCTGTGCCACCCAGGCGCCCCTATGCCAGTTAACTTTTAAATAAATCATAATCCCACAGCATCTGAATATGGTTAAGGAACTTTTATCCAACTCTGGAATCCCTTTGTGAGAGCCTGTTTCTATTTACTTCTCAGGTCAAGTTCCTAAGAGAAAAACCTAACATGGGGATTCTAGCTCAAGCAATTTATTTAGGCAATGCCTTCAAAGAGAATGGGAGTGGAGTCAGGGAAGCAAGATAAGACAGAGGTATAAGATAAATAAAATTTACCCTCATTTGGAGACTAGCTTTAGTCTGATGTGATGGGGAAAATCTAGATCATTCCTGTATTTCATTTCAGCTTTCAGTGGATCTATGGCTCTTCTTCATCCTGCCAGGATCCAGGTTAAAAAATATTACCAGACCTAAGCACAGGAAAAAGAAAAATGGCTGCCATTTTTTTGTCAGTTGATTGCATCTTAAAACTTCCACTCCAAAAAGGCTTACATCACTTTCATTCACATAGCAAGTTATATGGCCAAAGTTGATGTCAAATTGGGTGAAAATTGTTTCTCCTACAGAAAAACCCCACCTAGGAACAGGAGTTAAATGGAATCCTAATACAATTTCCATAGTTCATATTTTTGGCCACAAATATTTGGTTATCACATGCAGAACATAGTCACCCTCTCCCAAAACAGCTAAACATTCTCACAATTATCAGAGGGGAAGAGTTTCCTTCTCCTCCTCTTCCTTGTCCTTTTCCTTCTTCTCCTTCTTCTTTGCCCTTGATCCTGGAGCAAATCTTTTCAGTCTAATGTGTTTCATGGTTCTTGAAGGTACTTTCTTCTTCGATGTTTCCACAGGCCATATCTCAAGAAAATTTTGGAGAATATTCTTTCCCTGGGAGCAGAAGAGCTTTCTCATACTGCTTTCTGTCCATAGGAAATCTGAGTGCCCATGAGTCATACCAGATTTTTTAAGTCATAGTCTTTTATTCAAAGTTGTTGGTTCCCTTGACAGTACAACCTTTTAAAGTAATTAATTACTTTTTTTTTTCCAAAAGTGGACTTCTTATCTCTTTGCTTCCAAGCTACTACAATGTACCAGTAAGAACACCAATAAATCTTCATGAGATTTTCCTTTTCCTCTGGGTTTGAATGGAGCTATGTTGAGCCTAAAATCTTCTACAAGAGGCCTACTTACTTAGTCTCTTTCTCCTTAGCCATTTTATGTAACTCAAAGGATTTAGCTGAAACAACACTAGTGGATTCAGAGGATTTTTTTATTTTAAAACCTTATTGGATATAATCTTGAAGTAGTTCTTGCTTGAGACTGAGTTTTTATTTATTTATTTATTTATTTATTTATTTATTTATTTATTTATTTATTTTTAAGTTGTTCAAGTGCCTTCTTAGTTTATCTTTTACCACTTGGACTTGAGAAACATTCTATGATGTAACACTGCAACTCCTGGCATTTGCTGGCTCTCTCTGTTTCTTTTTTTTTTTTTTATTAAAGAGTTTATGTATTTATTTGACAGAGTTAGAGACAGCCAGCGAGAGAGGGAACACAAGCAGGGGGAGTGGGAGAGGAAGAAGCAGGCTCATAGCGGAGGAGCCTGATGTGGGGCTCGATCCCATAACGCCGGGATCACACCCCGAGCCGAAGGCAGACGCTTAACCGCTGTGCCACCCAGGCGCCCTGTTTCTTTTTTTTCTGCTTGCTAAGTGGCCAATCATTCCTGAATGCATCATTTTCTAGGAATATTTGTCAATATGTACAATAGTACGAAAATAATGTTAACAACTTTCCGGTTTCCTGTTCCTTCTCTTAAATTTGAAAGTTAACTAAAGAAAACTAGCAAACAATGACTGCTGTGATCTATTTACAGGGATTAAACTGATCCCTTTCAGGACTTCAGGCTATTAGAAAGTTGGACTATTTTTAAGGTAATCACTGTCCACCGTATGGTGTAAACCTTATAGAATCTCATCTTAAATCATAATCGGTTTAGAATGACATCACTACATAATGAACCTAGGACTCTACCAGCTCTATGACTATGAAAATCCTATCATAGTGATGCTTATAATGATGTTTAGCAAATATTAATTTTATATATATATATGTATTTTAATGCATGTATATATGTCTGCATTAATTGATTGGTTGATGATTTAAAGGTCTTTCGTGCCCTACGTAGAATTTCTGTGGTTTTACTTGTCTCCTCTCCAACTTTTTTATTTTCAACTTTACATGTCAAGGAGTTTCATTGTAGGGGAGCAATATCTCTCTTATTCTAGGGTATCAGTTCTCTATGCTTATGTGTGTGCTTTCCATCATGTCTTGCCTTTGTGTATAGTTTCTGTTTTCCTGTTAATACGATTATTTAAAAAGTAGCTGTTCATTTTTGTTTCTTATTTTGTTTCTTATTTCTTTCATTGCTTTAAATTTTGACATAAAGGCATACATTTTTAAATAATTCAATTTTCTTTTGTTCCTTTCAGCAGTTTTAAGAAACAATGTCCAAATTAGCATTTCCTTCACTTTTGCACATCATTTTATCTTTACTCTTCTTCCAAATTTAAATGTGTTCACATCATTAGTGATAATTTTTATTATAATTTCTGCATTCCTTCTGCATAATAGAATATTTCTTTAGTCATTAGATATATTTGGATGCAAGATAATGTCCTGTTATGCTTTAGATATGTTGTTTACTCAGAATAACTTAATGAAGCTTAAATGTAATTAATAATTTTGATGGTATTAAAATTCTAAAGTAGAGTTCTTCAGAAATCTAAAAACATTGAACAAAGCAATTAAAAAGTAAAAACTCTTAGAAATGTTAAATGTGTATACCATTCTCTGCATGAATAATCAATAATATGTTAAAAATAAAGGATATTTAAAGAAGATGAGATTTTTTCCCCCTTTCTTGTATTATATTTTGACTAAAAATCTAAGATCAGGAATTACTTTTATAGACTATTGATTTATATATTGTATTATTTTTGAAGGGACTAAAACTGAAAGAATAGATATCACATCTACAAAGATCAGAGGGGCATACCATTATACTGAAGCATAATATTTTAGAATCATAATTTTTAATACGTTGGACATATAGTGCCTAATTTATAGATCTCTTATTAAAGGGTACATTTGTGAAAATTAGATGAATACATTTATAAAAGACACAAATACTTAAGACCTTTAAAGTTAATACCATTTTCCCCCCTTTTTTTCAAGTTTAAATTCCAGTTAGTTAATATACAGTGTAATAGTTTCAGGAGTAGAATTTACTGATTCATCACTTACATATAACACCCAATGCTCATCACAATAAGTGTCCTCCTTAATACCTATCACCCATTTAGCACATCCTTCACCCACCGCCCCTGCAGCAACCTTCAGTTTATTCTCAAGAGTCTGTTTTCTGGTTTGCCTCTCTTTTTTCCCCCTCTATGTTTATGTTTTCCCCCTATGTTTTGTTTCTTTGTTTCTTCAAATTCCACATGTGCATGAAATCATATGGTATTTGTCTTTCCCTGATTGGCTTACAAGAATACTATTTTAATTTGCACAATTATAATGTTTAAAAGTCTATCTTACTATAAAAAAACATGGGTTTAAAAATCAGGTATAATTTAATAAGAACAGTGGCTCTGGTATTTATAAGACTAGGCTAGTTGCTTAAGTGCTCTTAGCTTCTGTTTCCAAATTACAAACCTTTTTTAAAACCACCAACTTCACAGGATCATTATGAGGAATAAAAGTAGAATATAAGGTATCAATAACTGACAATTATTATTTTATTTCTTACCATATCTAATATATATCTAAGAACAAAATGGGTATGATCAGGGTGAGAAATAAGAACAATGACAACAATATCCATTGTATAGCTTTATTTTAAAAATTGCTTTACTTTTCTGTCGTCTTATTATTATTCTTATTGGACATGTGAGAGACAAGAAGCAGAACTGCATGGCCCATTAGCCAATTCAAGAAGGCCTCGTTTTATTTCCTAATATGCGTTATGACATACCACACTAATATCTCTTTAGTTTCACATTCCTCTTTTCTTATAGCTTTCTAGAACCATAAAATGAAAACACATTTTAGAATCAAATGATATTATTTCCAAATAGTTTAGTATCTCTGTTCTGGAGTTACTTCTACATCTCATAGTTCACTTATGACCATTGCTATAATAATTTAAAACTATCAAAATATCCTCTGCAATATCTCCAGTAGTACTTTGGCAAGGTAAAGAAAAACCATGTACACCCACACATGTACTCTCTTAACAAAACTTACAGAGATTCTGGTAGGAAATCTATCTCTTTTCATATCTATTTGTGTTTTGGAAAGCAAGCCAGACAATAGCAAAATAACAATATCACAGCCTGCAGTAAGCTTTTTCTATGTTCAAGCTATGTTTTCAAGAGGAAAAATTTAGATTATATAGGGAAGTCAAAAAAGTGCAGACTTTAAGGAGCTTGGGAAGATGGCAGAGTAGAAGGATCCTGAGCTCTCCCCATCCCATGTTTACAACTAGATATCATCCACATCAAACTCAACAAACCAGAGAGTGATTCAAAGGTTAGCAGAATAAACCCCACAACTAAATATAGAGAAGAAGCTGCATCTGAAAGTTAAGGGAAGTCAGAAAGGTGGAAGGAAGCAGCCCACAGCAGGGAGGGAGTTATGAACAGAAAGGGCAGAGAATCAGGCCCTCACACCAGGAAGCCCACATGGATAAGACTAATCCCCATAAGATTTGACTCTGAAAACCAGAGGGGATGAATTCCCCCGTGAGTTTGTATAACCAGTGAGACTTGGATCCTGGAGCTTTAAAAGTCAGCTGACTCAGCACTGGAAAAGCCAGGAAGGGGAGTGATAGCTGGGTCACCACCCTTAAGGAGAGTAGCTGTGTGGAGAAGCAACATAAAAATGGCAATTTACATAACAGCAGGCGCATAGAGGAGAAAGATTTGTTTATACTGATTTTGGGGAGTGGTTGGGGGACTTCTTAGTGAACAAAGGAGCTGGCAAGCACTTTTCCTCCCCTGTCCTCCATCATAAATATAGGGCCACCTGAAGGAGGCAGGGCTGCATAGATACTTGCTACCTAACTTGCTAGCAGTGTGCCAAGCCCATGAGTTCTTCTTGAGGACTCACCGACTCCAAGGCTGTTAGCTTCAGCCTTGGGCTCAGGGAAAATTTTATTAAAGATGTGCATGTACCCTGCCCAGCCATCCAGTACACAGCTCTGGAAGACAAATACCACACCATACTCACCTGCTGCACCCTGCCCAGCCACCAGCATGCTCTGCATGCACCCAGGTGTGTGCCTATAGCCACTCCCATACACAGCCCACAACTGCAACTGTGTTTTGGGGATCAGATCTAGGACTAGTTGCCCAGTGCAAATTTTGCTAACATTGCTGCTCCATCCCTAAGTTCTCTAGTGGGCATGACCCTTCAGAGATGGCCTGTCTGGGTCCCACTAACACCATAGAGAGCAAGCACAGGTCACACCAGGCAAAAAGTCAATGCAGACAACTACACTGAAAGCGAAAATGACTCAGACACAACAGCAGGACACAAGCAACAAACATAGGATACTCTCCTGAAATGCCAGGTTCTGATGAACAGGGAACACTGCACTATAGGGCATTCCACTAATTCTTCTTTATAAAGTCACTACTTTCAAGAGCAGAAGACCTAGCTAACTTTCCTAATACACGGAAACAGACACTGAGAGTCAGACAAAATGAGGAGACAGAGAAATGTGTCCCAAATGAAAAAACAAGACAAATTCACAGCAGGAGATCTAAACAAAATGGATATAAGTAATATACCTGATATAGAATTTAAAGTAGTGATCATAAAGAAACTCAGTGGACTTGAGAAAAAAGTGAAGAACATCAGTGAGACCCTTACAAAGAGATTAAAAAAATAACATCAGAAATGAAGAACTCAATAAATGAAAATTAAAATACACTAAATAGAATAAATCATAGGCTACAGTAAACTGAGGAGCTAATTAGTGACCTATGGTATAGATTAATGGAAAGCAATCAAGCTGAACAGGTGAAAGACAAATACAGCATAGTGAGAATAGATTTAGAGAACTCAGTAACTCCATCAAGAATAATAACATTTGCATTATAGGGATCCCAGGAGGAAAAGAGAGAGAAACAGGAACAGAAAATATATTTGAGGAAATAATAGCTGAAAAGTTCCCAAATCTGGCCTCATTAATAGCCTTTTTTATTTTGACTTGGTTAGATTTTAGTTCTTTTATTTCTCCAGAAAGAGATTCTATAGAGTCTTCTATGCTTTTTTCAAACCAAGCTAGTATCTTTATAATGTTTATTCTAACATCTTACTTATGTCATACTCATTAGGTCCTTAGTACTGATTGACTCTTACTCTCTTTTTGAGGTGGGTTTTTCCATCTTGTCATTCTGTTCAGAGAAGAATAGATGTATGAGAGAAAAAAATACTAAAGTGGTAAAAACAACCCCAGAGAAATACACTGTGAACAAATCAGAAGAGACCTGAAACCAGGTAAAAAAAATAAAATAATAATAAAATAAAAAAGGAGAGTGAAAATATAATTAGACAGTTGAGCAGAATAGAGCAATACACTGGATTCTGTATGTATTTTGGTCTTTTTTTTTTTTTTTTAGAAAACTAGATCCCAAAATTGTACAGAAAGAAATACATTTTTGTACAAAAATAAAATTAAACACAATGAAAGAGTAGGATGCAACTGTAAAAATGGAAATTAAAAGACAAGAAAAATCAAAAGAGAAAGAAAACAACAATATAAAGGAAGGCATAGGTGAACAGAACAGAGCAATATACTATCTCTTGTGTGTATTTTGGTCAGTTTGTTAGAGGAAACTACATCTCAAATTATAAAGAAAGGAAAACTTATAGCAAAAAAAGTTAAATACATTGAAAAAATAGAATGTAAGTGTAAAGATGAAAATTAAGAAAAAAAAAACTTTAGCAAAAGAAAAAAGCCAAAAAAAATTTTTTTAAAAGGAGGAAGGAAAAAAAAAGAGAGAGAGAGAGAGAGAGAGAATTTGATCAGACGGGTAAATAGAACAGAGCCATACACTAGATTTCTGGTGTATTTTAGTCTGTTAGAATACATTGCATCCCAAAATCCCAAAATTTTAAGAAAGAGAAATATATATATATATATATATATATACACACACACACAAAAATAAGATTAAATACAACGAAGGGATAGAATGTAACTGTAAAAATCAAGATTAAAAAAAGATTTTAAAAAGGAGTTGGTAAAATAAGAAATTGGTTGAAAAGGGAAAGAAGAAAGTTTAAAAAAAGAAAAAAAGAAGAAAGAAAATAAAAAAGAAAGTTGGAAGACTATAGAATCATGGAGAAAAAAGCCATGAGTTCTGTGTACTGTATTCTTCTAGTACTGGAGCTTTGCAGTTCTTATTGATCAGTAAACCTGGTCTTGGCTGAATATTCTTCCCGATCTTCTGGGGAGGGGCCTGTTGAATTAATTGTCAAGTGTATTTTCCCCAGGCAGAATTGTACCACCCTTGCCAGGGGGCCAGGCTGTGTGATCTGCTCTGGTTTGCTCTACATGGCTTTTGTTCCCTGAAGGCTTTCTGCACAGTTTAAAAGAATGAGAATGAAAATGGAAGCCTCACAATCCATGGCCCCAGAGCCAAGAGCTTGGGGCCCAAGTCCTCAATGTGCCCTCAGAGAAAAGCAGTCAGTCACTACTATCTCTCTGTTCTCTGGCCTCACTCTGTGCTCACCTGGCCTGTGTCCAAGCATTTCTATCTCAGGCACACGACCCCATTTCAAGTCTCCAAATCCTACAGACTCCTGTGGCACACTCCCAAGCCATTCTTCCCTGGGGGCAGAAGGGAGATCTCACGGGTTATGCTGCCTGTTGGGCCCCTGCTCAGAAAGCAGTCAGCCAACTGTGCCACCTTTCCTGGTTTATGGCAACTGTGAGCTAAGAGCCCACCCCTGGGCTCACTGATTGAAGCCGGCTTCCCTGCTCTGATGCCTGGGAGCTCTGTTGCACTCAGACACCCCCAGTCTTCCTGTTACCCCAAGGATCCTGACACCACACTGCCCCAGCTAGATTTCCATCCCCACTTAGCACCCTGAGCAATGTCCCTCATGGGAGCAGACTTCTAAAAGTTCTTTTTTTGTGCTCAGCTGATATATTACTTGCTGGTAGCCAACTGATGGAGGCTCCCTCTGCCTCCCTGTGGTCTATCTTCCCATATATTGCCTCAGATGCACTTCACCACACCTCCTACCTTGCAGAAAGTGGTTGCTTTTCTATTCATAGAGTTGCAGCTATTCTCTTCTTCGATCTCTGGTTGAGTTCACAGGTGTTCAGAATGATTTGATAACTATATAGCTGAATTCCCAGGACCTGGTGAAATTAAGGTCTTCTACTCCTCCACCATCTTGGACTCTCCCTGGTGGAGCCTCTTTGAAAACAGTCTGGAGGTTCCTAAAAAATTAAAAACAGAACTACCCTAGGAGCCAGCAATTGCATTAGTGGGTGTTTACCCAAAGAATATAAAAATACAAATTTGAAGAGATAAATGCACCTCTATGATTATAGTACATTATTTACAGTAGCCAAGGTATGGAAGCAGCCCAAGCATTCATTGATAGATGCATGGATAAAAATATGAATTTTAGGGCGCCTGGGTGGCTCAGTCATTAAGAGTCTGCCTTCTGCTCAGGGCGTGATCCCGGAGTCCTGAAATCAAACCCCACATCAGGCTCCTCCACTGGGAGCCTGCTTCTTTCTCTCCCACTCCCCCTGCCTGTGTTCCCTCTCTTGCTGGCTGTCTCTCTCTCTCTGTCAAATAAATAAATAAATAAAATCTTTAAAAAAATATGCACATTGTTCAGCTATTAAAAAGAATGAAATCTTGCCAATTGCAATGACATGGATGGAGCTAGAGAGTATAATGTTAAGTACATTAATTCAGGCAGATAAAGACAAATACCATGTGATTTCATTCATATGTGATTTAAGAAACAAAACAAACAAGCAATGAAAAAAGGGAGAGAGAGAGAGAGAGAGAGAGAGAAACCTAGAAACAGACTCCTAACTATAGAGAACAAACTGATGGTTACCAGAGAGGAGGTGGATGTGTAAAATATGTGATGGGGATTAAGGAACGCACTTGTGATGAGTACAGGGTGATACGGAACTGTTGAATCACTATATTGTAACTTGAAATTAATATAATGCTCTATGTTAACTAACTGGAATTTAAAAATACAAACTCATTTGTTGTGTACCATTACAAAAATAAGAGAAAAAAAAATCTCTGACATGTTTTGTAACTCTTTTGTGTATTGTCTCTTATTTATTTTTCTATGTTTTCATTGGAACATTGAATACATATTTTATACAATTATCTTTTAATTGCTTATACAAGAGCTAATGTAATCTCATTAATAATCTAAATTGTGTGTAAGTTAGAGATTTCTAAAGGTGAATACAAAAAAAATGGTGAGGGTTGCTTGTTAAAATATAAATTCCTAGACCTATTAGGCAAAACTTTGAATCTAAACTCTGGGAAAGACCCCAAGAATATACATGAAAACACAGTTCCCACCAATGATTTTTTAAAAATTTTTTTCCACCAGTGATTTTTCTATGCGTTAATTTACTTTATTTATATTGCAGTATATATTGAAAATCAGAAAATTTTTAAAAAGTGCCATAAATATATTCCATTTATCATGATGATTTATGCATATAAACCAAAACCCTAAGAAGAGTTTCAAAAGAACTCTAATGTTTAAAAGCAATTGTATCCCCCACATCTGTAGGTTAGATTTTCCTATATTCAATCATGTGCTTTTGAATAATAAAGTTCTGTCAAATTTAAGATTATCATATAAATCTAACTAAACAAATTGCAACAGTAAAAATTACACATATGCACTTTGCATATATTATATGTGTCTACAGTAATTTTTTCTACAACACTAAAAATTATATACACATATATATATTATATATATCATATATAAATTAAAAATTTTGCAAGGACAAATAAATCAAACAACAGAAAAAATACAAGTCAAAGAAAATTATCTGTACATAATAAACAAAATTTTAATGTCAACATATATACATATCAATATCAAAAATCTGTATCATAAAAAACAATATATGCTAAGGATATGAATAGCATATTTACCAAAGAAAATATTTAAAACAGAAATAATCATAAGAAAAGATGATGAATATCTTTCATAATCAGAGAAATTCAAAATAAGGAATTTAAAGTAAAATTCAAATTTTATTTCTCAGGTAGCAAATGAAAGTATTGAGAAACACTGACTTGTCAAAAAATGGGTTTTCTCATACACTAATAGTTAGATTATAAATGAAATAGCTTTAAAGTTTATTAAACAGTATGAACCCTTTGCTTTAGCAATTCTACTTCTAGAAGTCTAAGCCAAAGTAGTACTAATGCGTAATTACAATGATAACATGTTCAAAGCACTTTTTTGTGATGTTGTTTGAATTATTTAAATATGAGGAAAAAAATCGTTCTATAAGGAATGCCTACATATGCATGGTTTATTCATCATATGTGATTTAATTTTTAAAAAGTAAAAATAATGAAATAGGTTCATAAGTACTAATGTGAAATGATGCTTATACTATATGGTTAGGTAAAAAAAGTAAATCATGGAAAATATAAACAAACGCTTCATGCTATTTATGAAAAAATGTATTTGTAACTACATGAGAAAAAAATTGTAGAAGCCTACACATCAAGCTAATAACATTAGTCATATCTAAAGAGCAGAACAAAAGATGAGTGGGTATTTTCACTTTTTATCTTGTATTTTTAAAGTATTAATTAGTAAGTACATATTGACAATTTAAAAAAATAAAATTCAACAGAAGAGGAACGAAATAAGTCAACGACAAAATGCTTTTCCTTAAATTCTTGGTAATGCTAGAATGTGATTATCAATGAATTCAATGATCGTAGAGGTTCTTTAAGATGAAATTAGTAAAAGGCTGGACAAAAGGCTCTCTACTGCCCCCTCTGGGAAGTGCAACAAAATCTTACAAAAACATGAGAACAGGGAACAAGGAATAGTTAATTCTTTACACCAGCTTGCCTAACGGGAATTATCAGAGATTAAATAAATAAAGTTGACTTCAAAGTTTAGAGGATATCCAGGATTACAGTAGTCCCCCCTTATCCATCATTTTGTTTCCATTGGTTTCAGTTACCCGTGGTCAACTGTGGTCCTGAAGCAGATAGTCCTCTCTCTGACTTATCAGAAGATCAGTAGTAACCTAATGCTATGTCACTCTTATGTCATTCACCTCACTTCATCTCATCACATAGGCATCTTATCTCACATCATCACAAGAAGAAGAGTGAATACAATACGATAAGATATTTTGGGAGAGACCAAAAGCTAGAGACCTCTTGCACATAACTATTATTACAATATATTGTCAAAATTGTTCTATTTTATTATTGTTGTTGTTTATCTCTTATTGTGCCTAATTTATAAATTAAACTTTATCGTGGGTATGTATGTATAGGAAAATCATAGTATATAAGGGTTTGGCATTATCCATGGTTTCCTGCATCCACTGAAGTTCTTGGAATGCATCCCACACGGATGAGAGGACTACTATATATTTTTACTTTTTTTAAATTTCCCTTGTAATTTCTTACTAATAGTTGAAACCAAATATATCAGCTTCTTCTCTACTATATATATATATATATATATATATTGTTTATTATTTATCTCTACTATATATATGATAGTTTTCTAAATATTATAGATATATAGTTTTTTAAATATATATAGATATATGATTTATAGTTATATATAGATTTATATATAGATTTATAGTTTTCTAAATATATATACATATGTAGTTTTTTAAAATTTAAACTTTGCAATTTAAAAAGAAGATTTTTAGAAAAAGGAAAAGAATTTTAGAAGTAGAAGAATTTAAAAAAGAAGAAAATATTTACTAAACATCAATTATATGCTAGTCACTCTACCAGGATTTGGGAATGTAGCAGTAAAAAAACAAACAAAAAATACAAAGCCCCTGCTCTCATAGTGCAAGGATAAATTCAATAAACAAATAAAGATGCAAACTCTAATAAGTGTCAAATGTTGATATGTGATATAAAGAAAATAAAGGAAGAGGAATAGGAGTAGCAAGTCTGGACAGTATATGTGCTATTTAAAATAGGATGATCAGAACATGCTTCACTGAGATGAGAATTTTCAGATCCAAAGGAATTGAAGGAGAAAATCTTGCTGATATTTCAGAAAAGGGCAACAATTGCAAAGACCCTAAATCAGGAATGTACTTAGCATTTTTAGGGATAACATGGAGGCAAGTATCACTGGAGGAGAGGAAGCAAGTGGGTTAAGAATGAGAAGTACATCAAATGAGCTCTCTGTGTGTGTGTGTGTGTGTGTGTGTGTGTGTGTGTGTGTGTGTGTGTTTATGTGTTGTGGGAAGAGATACAATACATATAGTCCTTTTGGCCAGGGTCAGCAAACTATACCTGGGGACCAGTTATATTAGAATACAGCCATAGCCTTTTGCTTTGCATTGTGTGTGGCTGACTTCACACTATAAAACAAATTGAGTAGTTGCAGCAGAGACCATAGATCCCACAAAGTATAAAATATTACTATCAAGCCCTTTGCTGGCTCCTACTTGAGACAATTGTAAAGACTTTGGCTTTTATTGTAAGACTGATGAGAAGGCAGATGCTTGATTCCTATTGTATCCATGTCCTGAAGGTCGTGATAACAGTTTTAAATTTATTCTATGTGTGAATAGATGTCTTTGCATATTTTTAATTAGGTCAGTTCTCAAAGAACTATTATAGCTATTTTGTGGAGAATAAATTATAAGAAAGCGGGGTTGGAAGTATAGAAAAGAATTAGATGGTCTAACAGCAATGTAAGTAAGAAATGACACAGGTTTGAAAAAAAAAGATGATATTGGAAAGAAGGAAATTATAATAAATGGAAATTACTAATACATTGGGTAGGTGGTGAGAGAAAGTTAAAAACCAAGGATGACTCCTAGGTTTTTAAATTGAGCAATTGGTGATATAGGGAATATTAGGGATAATTCCAAATATTGGAAGAGAGAGAGCATATGTGGCTCTTAGGGATAAAATAACCCTGGGATAGTTCTTAGATCCCAAGTGGATGTGTAAATAAAAATGTATATAGAGATTTAAGAAGGCAGAAATCAATGGGAATATATGGGAGTCTTTCTATAGTGAGAACACAATTTGAAGAGGTTAGATGAGATATCTAGGAAGAAAATGTTGATGGAAAAATAGAGAATTTTTAGATGTGTAGCAGAGGAGCGGAATGAGAGCAAGAGGCCAGTGACTTAGTGTGACAGTCAGGGTCCCCACAGGAAAAAAGATGACAGCATTCAACTTCATGATTACATTCCTGATACTTAACAACAGATGGAATTTGATTTTAATAATATACCACAGATTCTATTCTAACAGTTAGAAAATTGATTTTAGTAATATACCATGGATTCTAAACTGTATTAGGAGGGAAATGAAGACATGATGGATATTGAGAAAGTGGTAGGGATAGTGAATTCTACATACACAAAATGAAATCTTCTCATAATAGAATGCTTATTAGCCATGGCCTAAAGAAATGTGTATTATTCATGGTTGATATTTAACTTTCCTTTATTTATCATAAGGAGAATAACTGTAAATTATTTTAATAATTCCCTGTATTTGTGTGTCATTTTACACTTTAGATGATATTTATACATGTATCAGAAAGCCCCAAAATTAATAAAATAGTAACTGAAGCACATTGATTATTGTCTTAGAGACTTAATAAATGAAAGGTAATCTACCAATAATGTGAGTACCAGCAGAACATATGTCAGATAAATCCTAAGAAGGAAAACAGAACATTTTTTCAAGTAAAAGTTGGCTTAAGTTGTGCTAAAGTTGGGCATTCCTTACTGAAAATTATACTTATTTGTTTTACATTGTAGTCACGTGAGGAAACACTGTGAATAGTGGGTAACTGTCAAAGTCAAATCACTCTTTTCTGCTAATGTAATTCTTTGGAAATTAATAATCTCTTTATAAATTATATGGATGTGATGAGGTAAGAATTGATGTATTTTCTGAAGTACAGTCCTAAGAAGACATGCACTTTTAATTCTCCTTCAAACACCTTGGGGTTTGAACACAATTACTGATCTTAAAATGTTATGTGACAGTGGACAATTTCTGCTTATAGGTAGGATCTTGCTTAAATAGATAGGCTCTGTACTTGAGTAGATATAATTCATATTTTTTAAAGAGGATTATGCATTACTACTAAGTTATAACAAGCTATGACTGTAACAGTAGAAATGGAAATTAAACATTTATTATATTTCAAAGCTTGTCTTATAAATGTTAACACAGAATCAGCAAGTTAACCTCAAATTTAAATATGTACAATCCTGAATAAATGCTTCTCTTACACAAGCACTGGTGCTTTACAATTTACTGAGCTGGTTTGTATGACTGCACACCCAGCTGACACAGCCACTTTACACTTAACTGAGTAGATTCAGAGCCAGAGTAGAGTCACTTTTTATTTTAATGTCACCTATAGCTAAAGTTATGTCAGGGTTTCCATTATAAGCTTCTTTTCAGGGCTTAATATCTTTGTAATAGTTTTAATCATGGACTGAATCCAAATTTCTTTCTGAAGAATATCAAGCAGCATCGCATCAGAAAAAAGGAGGCCAAATATGTAGGGCTAAGGAAACATACCAATATTAGGAAGAACACAGTTTCTGTGGAGCTTATAACTATTTTAGTAATGCAGGTAAACAATAAAAGTACAATTTTTAAAAGTAATCTTTATAGCTAATGTGGGGCTCAAACTCACAATCCTAAGATCAAGAGTCACATGCTCTACCAACTGAACCAGCCAGGTGCTCCTAAAAGTATGATTAAAAGAAAAAAAGATTTATTTATTTGAGAGAAAGAGGGAAAGAGAACACTAGTGGAAGGAGGGGCAGAGGGAAAGAATTCCAAACAGATTCCACACTAAGCGTGGAGCCCCATGCAGGGCTAGATCCCAGGACCTTGAGATCATGACCTGAGCCGAGATCAAGCGTCGGATGCTTAGCTGACTGCACCACCCAGACGCCCCCTAAAAGTACAATTTTTTGAAAGAAAAAAAAATGAATGACACTCATAGAGATAGGCTGACAGGAGAGCAGTTTTATGGAAATTTACAGGCAGGATTAGATTCTTTGAACTGGCTCTTTCAACTTTTCAATCAAGGCTATCCATGCTATATTTGTTCAATTCCCCACACAATGTTTGGATTAATTTGTCTACCAGGAATTGTTATTTGTATATGTCTAGTCCACATACTGAGTTCCGCTCTTGATTTTTCCTCTTTACTCACCAATTCTACACTTAAAATATTACATTTTTTTTAGTGGAAATGTTTTTTATCAACCATGCAAACTTGCAACACTGAATTTCTCCCCACCTTAGTACTGTGCACCAGAAAAGTCCAGAAATGTTTCTATGGAGCATGGTGATTTCTGATGAGAAACAACAAATCCCCAAGTGAGTTTTATCCTTTGTAAGGATGCACATTGGGCACCTTTAGATCATTCACTTGAAGGCTGAGCTTTCTCACTTCTCACATAGTCATTTCTGAGGGATTTTGGTGGACACAGGTTGACTAAACATCATTTGAGTAAGTCTTGTGCATACTACAAAACATTGCTTCATATATCTTCCTGTGTATTACTATGAGAAAACCAATCTTTTTATCTTTGATTTTTCTTTGATATTATTACTTCCTATATATGACACTATACTAGATGCTTGGAATGGAAAAATTAGATTCAGTGTTCTTTCTTTCAAAAATGGGGAGCACAAAAATCTATTTGAAGAGTACAGCATAGTGTTTAGGATTCTAAACTTTGCTAATCTGGTTTGAATTTAGACTCTTGCATTTAAAGCTCTGAGACCCTGAGAAAAATCCACTTTCCAATCACCATTTTTCGTCAGGTAATCAGTATTAAATGACAACTATTAAATTTATAGCTCAAAATTGCAAGCATTTATTCAGTACCAGACACTGTCTAAGCATCCTTCATTTAATTCATACAACAACACATTGGGTGAGTTGTATTGTTATCTTAATTTTATGGTGAGTAAATAAGAATTAGAGATATTAGTTTTTTGGCAATCATGAGTATTGAGTGATGTGACTTGGACTTGTACCTAATAGTCTGGATTCCAACTTCATGCCCTTAACCTCATGCATTACAGTCACCCTTTCTGAGAATTAAGTAAACAATACCTTCAACAAACTTATCCCAATGGTTGGCACACAGGTAGTATTCAATAAATGATAGCTAGATGTAGAATCTTAAATGAATAGAACAGTAGATTATTTGAAAACTAGAAAACAGAAATATCCTATCAAAATATTTCTAAACTAAAGTCTGGACAGATTGTAACTTGGTCAATTTCAAATGAATCTATTATTCAAAATAAAAAATAAGGTAGGTAAGCTTAAAACAATTCACACATTCATTAAATTATCCATCCAAAAGTAATTATCTAGCAACATATATGGATAAGGTTGTCCCCAGATTTGATAGGCATATTAAATAAATGAGACACAGATATTTCCCTCACAAGGTAGGGCCTTAACAAAGACATTTGAGATCATTTGTCATTCTTCAGTTGGCTTATTCAGTTACCAGTCAGTAGGTTAGTCATTCAACAAGTATTTCCTGAGATCCACAAATGTGACTTTCAGATATTTTGCTAGACTCTGTGATACATTAGTGGACAACAAAATAAGATAAATTTATTCTTATGGAAGCAAGAGTCCATAAAATATTTACTAACAACAAGCTTAATGGCTCAAAATTAATCAGAACTGCTTAGGGCAGAAACAACTAGAACACATTTAATGCATAAAATGCTATTTCCAATGGACCTTAAGGAAAGGTAAGATTTGGCAAAGTGGAAATAGGTCATTTTTAGAAAAAATGTAAACCAAAAATGGATGATGATAAGATGTTGTGCAAATACTGAAAAATTAAGAGTTAAATTTATCTTTAATTTAAAACAATGGTTCTCAAATTTTACTAAATAGCAGAGCCACTTGAGAAGCCTTTAAAAATCCCAATGCCTAGGTTTCTGTCCATACCAATTAGTATGTCTGAGAGATGAGCTAAGATGTTTAAAGATCCCCAGAAGATGCTAGTGTGCAGCAGATTTTGAGAACCACTGGTTTAGAGTACGAAAAATAAAAACTAAACATTCTGAGAGGAAAAATAGATTTAATTACATTGTAGAAGGATTTAAATCTCAAGGGAAAGCATTTGGACATAATCCAATAGGATACATGAAATGACCAGAGAAGAGGATCTATATGCAAAAAAAAAAAAAAAAAAAAAGGAACTATGTTCCATAACCAAGGGAGGGAACTTCTGACATTGTGATTGTTGGGGAGGAAGAGCTTCCTCTACCCTGTGGTCCTTCTAACTGGACTTAGAATCAAATTGAAATGAGACAGATTAACAGAAGAAAATCAAATTTAATAGGCGTATGCACAGGGAATTTACACAGACATGAAATTTCAAAGACAATGAGGCATCATAAAGCTTATATGAGCTAAAGAGAGGGGTAGGGCCACTCTCTGTAGGAGGATACAAAGGAGAGAGAGGCCATTAGCAGGAAGGTGAAAGGAGATGTTTAGAAAAACAAAGGTTGCCATATTATGCAGATAAGTTTCTTAGGTAAAGGAGAGTCTCTGTTAGTAGTTCTTTTCCTGATACAGGCTCTCCTTTTCAATATAAGTTTAGGCAGTTGAGGGGGAGTCAGAGCTCCTTTCCTGCATCTGCTGGGTTTTACTTGTTTTTAACTCAAGATAATCTTTATGCCAAAGTGGTCCATGTTCAGGCAGCCTACCCTTGAACCCTACGTGATTGGAGCCCCAAAATGTCAAGGAGAATAACAACAGAAAAATGACTTATAGAATTGGGCAACTAGAATGCATTTGATAACTTTTGGGAAGCAGTTTCAGATTAACAAGGGGGAAAACTGGATTCCAAGTGGTGAAGAAGTAGCAAATATTAATATACAACTAATTATTCAATACACCTAAACACAAAGTGAAGTTTGTAGCTCTTTTTGGAGTAAAAAAAAAAATAGGAAGGAATAGAGAATGTACTTGATTATGTTATAGGCCAAAGGAAATGTAATAGCAAGAGAAAATAGAAATACAGATAATGGGTTACATACTCCCATCCCTGAGTGTGTATGTGCATTTTAGTTTGTATTCTTCTAGCAGGAGAGCTTATATCAAGGATTTGAGTGCAGGTAATTTATTTGAGAAACTATCTCAAAAAGCAAAGTGAGGAAACAATAAACTGGGACCAAGAAATAGGAAGACTCAACATCAGAATCTGTTTTTGAGGTCACTTATGTGAGCAATGGAGGCTTTTGATTCTGGGAACCCCTGAGAAGTGTCAGGGATGCTTTCTAGAAATATGCATTTAAGATATGGGAGACTGGAGTATTTCTCTGTTAGATCTAATCCCTCAGTGTTTGTGGAGACTTCTAGGGAATTAACCTCCATACATGTCTTGGCTGTGCTTGCCCTAGCATAACAATTTTTCCTGGTAGGTAGAAGACCTTGAGATAGAATGAAGTTAGTTGCTAACAGTATGAGGCAAGTCTGAGTTCTCACAAGTGCATGCACTGCAGCTGTGGTTGCAATTAGAGGTGCACTGAGGGAAGTCCACAGTTAGAGAAGGCTGGAGTTCACATGAGCAAGTGCTAGCATTTGAGATGGCACTCATGGTGGGAGTACATTCTATCGAAATGAAAAGTACAAAAAAGATTTGAGTGTGGAAATCAGGAGAAGCATTGTTACAAAAGGGGTTATGACTTATCAGTGTAGAAAATAAACGATGGAGAACAACAACCTGCTATATACCTAAGATGTTTGATATATTCGGTTTTTACCAACCCTTTGTGTTAGGTATTATTACTCCTATTTTATATTGAGGAAACAGAGGCTAGAGGCTCACCTAGAATGTGAATACAGATCTGCCTATACACAAAGCCTTTACTAATCCTCTTTACTATGTTAATTCCTTTGGATATAAGAATAAGTTTAGGAGCTTCTGGGTAGCTCATTTGGCTAAGCATCTGTCTTCAGCTCAGGTCATGACCTCAGGGTCCTGGGATCAAGCCCCTTGTAGGACTCTCTGCTCAGTGGGGAGTCTGCTCCTCCCTCTCCCTCTGTGCTCTCTGCCTCTGTTCTCTCTCTTGCTCTTTCTCAAATAAATAAATAAGATCTTTTTAAAAAAGAATAAATTTGTAATTAGGCTGCAACTATACCATTTCTGGGTGGAGAGAATTTGGTAGCATGAAGATAGCAACTGATGTGTTTTTGTTTTAGTACTAGTTCATTTGGAATGTCCAAAGGAGAAGCCAGAACTAAGAGTCACTCCTGAATGTACTTTTTGTAAGGAGGAGACTGTGAGGAGTAGGGTATGGGAGAAATATGCAGGAGGAAGAAAGAGACAGAATATCAAAAGCAAGAGCTAGGGAGACAGGCTGCAGCCAGATATGTGGGCGTGCCAGCTGGAGAAGCAAGGCAGACAGCAGTTCTTAAATATCAATATCAAGAAAAATGTTTTGAGCTACTTAGTTTCCACTGCTGTGAATTAGTCAACAAATATCATTGAGTGATATTATGTTTCTAATGGTGAACTGAATAGAACATTCCTCTCAAACATATTTTCTAGTAAGGAGGAAAAATATAAACAAGTATTTAAATAATACTGTGGTAAGTGACTTGTAGGAAATGTACAACGTGTTATGGTATTTCATGAGGGCTCTTTTCCCATGTGAAGGATTAGTGAAGTAACTCCTGGGTAAATGAATGAATGAACAACTGGGGTGAAAGCCAGGAAACAAGAGATCTAGCAACAGCTCTGGTATTTGTTGCTTTTGTGACATAAGTAATCTATTTAATTCTCTCACCTTTTTCTTATCTGAAAAAGTTTTCTTATATGAAAAATTTTGGGGATTATAGTGTAAATAAAATTTTAAGACCAAATTAAGAGAAAAATGACTTACAAAATAATAATGTTAAGCAAGAAAAGTTGATTTTTCCTAGCATGGAAGGAGAAATGCATTCAAATCAGCAAACTGAAGCTAAGATTTTATTAAACACAAGGCTTCTGTCAAAATCTGACAGTTATATCATGGACACCTCCTAAGGTGTCACTGGCTTACCAGTCACCCAGAGCAATCATGTCTGATAGGTTTTCTTCAATACTAAGATAGTGTTTGGAATGTTGACCTTATTAGGGAAGAGCAGAAACAGCAAGACAGAAATACAAGACCATAGAAGCAATATTAGTTGTCAGCTGTGTTGTCAGAACTGCTAAGTATAGAATGCTTTAAGATATGGAGCCAAGAACTATGGATTTTCCTTTTAGTGATTTTTAAAAGCATGAAATGCTTTGTTCTCAATCAAAAGAAATATAAAATAATAATGATACAAATTTTTAAAAAGAATAATGAAACCCTGCACATTGTAAAAGTTTTGCCTGTGAAAAAGCCCCTGGAGCATCATACAAGTCAAATGCTGCCAAATTCTATTTCAAGACCAAATTTTCTTCAGCCTCAGGGAATAGCTGTCAAATGTTTACTTGACTAACATTCAGACAAAGCCACAGAGTCGATTGATAACTTTTAACGAAAAAAGTCAGATTAATAAATGCTTGTTGACTTGAGAAAAAAAAAAAAAACCCGGCTATGTCATTGCATTCCAATTTCATATTGTGAAAGGAAAATGGAGAAAGCAAAAGTACATAAATTAATAACAACCCATGCTTTTAGCACTCCAATATATGGCATTCATTCATATCAGGATAGCAATGGACTTAGGTGGGTAAGCTCTCTGTGTATCTTTCTGAAGAAATGAGGTATAGTAATAAATTCTTTAAAGGCAATGTAATTCTATTATTTATGAAAAAATAAGTTTTTTGTCTTTAAACAATCTCTTATGGGAAACTACTTATTTGTATTTTGTTGAGAGTGTGTACACATGTATTCTATCAAAGAATTACAGACAATTATAATACAGTGTGATGAGTAGGATGATTAGATGTATATATGCAGAAACTGTGCATCTGTGAGTCATGCACATTTTCCAAGGGCTCAGTATTAAAGTGTGAATTAATGTAATAACCAGGGAGTTATCATAGGGAACAACATGTACAAAGATTCAGTGGCTTGGGATAGCATGGCATATTTGAGGAATACTAAGTCATTCTGTATCATTGTAACAGTGGTTGCTCTTTGAAGCATTGCAGAAGATAAAGTTGTAAACAATGATAGGCAGAAAATATTAATTGCACATCACTGGAAATTAATTACTCCTAAAATAGATTAGTCTGGTGTGAGATTCTAGCTCATTCTAAGCGTAACAAAAAATGTAGTTTTTTTCCCCTTGATATCTAAATGGGATATGAAAAAAAGGCAAAATGGTTAAAGCAAAAAAAAATAGTATTTCATTCTTAGATGGGTCATAAAAAATGATTTTTTTCTGTTTGGAGGACATTTTTTTTTATTATGACATGTTAATCACCATACAATACATCATTAGTTTTTGATGTGGTGTTCCATGACTCATTGTTTGCATATAACACCCAGTGCTCCATGCAATGCATGCCCTCCTTAATATCCTTCACGGGGCTAGCCCATCCTCCCACCCCCGCCCCTCTAAAACCTTCAGTTTGTTTCCCGGAGTCGATAGACCTTCGTGGTTCATTTCCCCCTCTGTTTACCCCCCCTTCATTTTTCCCTTCTTTCTCCTAACGATCTCCCTGCTATTCCTTATATTCCATGATGAGTGAAACTATATGATCATTGTCTTTCTCTGCTTGACTTATTTCACTTAGCATAATCTCCAGTCCCGTCCATGTTGCTGCAAATGTTGGGTAATCATTCTTTCTGGTGGCTGAGTAATATTCCATTGTATATATGGACCACATTTTCTTATCCATTTGTCTGTGAAGGGCATCTCTCCTCTTTCCACAGTCTGGCTATTGTAGACAATGCTATAAAATGATTTTTTAAAAAAGAAAAAAATGAGATAAAGCAGAACAATTGTGAATATGGTATGACAACTCACTGGAAATGGAGGAAAAGCAATGTAATGTTTATATATTGAACATCCAAGAACAAATGACAATAACAATGGCAATCATCACGTTATTCCATATACTACAATGACACAACCGCAAAGAACTTCCCATGGACCGACAGCAAGAAATCTCCAACCTCTGAAATCCACTAGCAGTAATTTTCAAATATTCATCTACATCATTTCCAAAAGAAACCTTAAAAAATGCAGACTTCTAAGCTCCACTTCAGAATATGTGGACCCGTGATTAAGGAACAGGAAATTTGAGAAATATAAAATAAAACAGAAATCTCTAGATTGCTCTAATGTGATGCCAGATTTGAGTACTTCAGCACTATAACTGTTGTGTTACTCAGGTATATTATTTGGTAGTTCAAATGTATTATTATTTTTATGCATATGAATCTTTGTTGAATCTATTTCATTTTGTTCTAGTAGTTTCTGAATCCATAACATTGCATAATATTATGTCTGACACCTATGAATATGTGTTGGATAAATACATTTATTTACTCAATCTGTTCAAGAATATATGTGTGCTTATAAATATATATGTCAGTGACAGATTTTTTCCTTAGCAATTATTATACTTTTCTCACCAATATAAATGGCAGCAATATTTTATTGACTCTCCTGATATGTTCTTTTCATTATTTACTGAGTAGTTTTCCATAGCCCAGGCTTCAGAATGTCCACTGGGGTTACTCAAGTATAATAAATCTTTTACCTAGCAACTAATCACTGCCTACTAGCATATATGATCTACTGTAAGGTTCAAAGACAGGTTAATTCCATGCTATTGTTTATATCCAGATCTACATGAAGCAAGCATAACCATATTACACCAAAATGTTAGGTGAAACCAGTTTTTAACCTTCAATAATGTTTATTTATTGTGAGTTAAAGATGATAAAATTAGGCCTTTGGATTACAAAAACTAAGATTTTTTTCTCTATTACTATAATCAGAAATAACCTATCAAGAAGCAATATATTTTTCTGAATAATCCTCTTAATCAAATAAAATGTATTCCAAATTCAATTAAATGCAATGAATTGAATTTAGAAGCTCCTAAATACAAAGTATTATCTTAAATTTAGATTTATATACTTATTTAATTCAACACAACAATAACATGAGATTGATGTTAAGATTTCCATTTTATAAACTATAAAATGGATGCTATAAGAATTTAAGTATCTGGCCCATAGTCACACAGTTATTAGAGCACAGTCAGGATTGGACCTAAATTTGTCCTTTCCACTACATCAATTTCATCCCTTATGTGATACATAAATAGGCCAATCTTTAAGGGAAATCTTAAACTATTTTAAGATTAGATTGTATATGATTGTTATATGATTACATGTAATCTACCTGTAAACTCACCTGACAATATGAAACGCTGGTCTCTAAAAAATAAAGTACAACTAGTCAGACCCAACCCTGGATTTCCAAATCACTTTCCTGTCCAGTTGAGTCCAGAAAGCTGAATTGTACATTTTCCTATACCTGTCTTATACTTATCAAGCTTAGGGAATTAGAGACTGCGAGAAACTCTGGGAAACTCTGGGTTTCCCAAATGCAATGATTAATTTCTTACTAAAATTTTATAGATTTTTGTAAGATAACTATTTGTTTAATAATACTTAAATAATAATAAAGTGTAATATATTCTTAATAATTTGTTTTCTATCATCAATGCTGGGAAGGTTTTGACTCATTGATATATATGTGTGATTGTTTTTATTCTTCAACACAGGTCAGCACAGAATAAACATTTATGTCATAGTTAAACCCTGTATATATATTTGTGCATATGTGTGTATATGTGTGTGTGTGTAATTTGATATTATATTATAAAGCTGATGCCAGATAGATGTCAATATATGTTTGTTTGCCAAAATATATCCTTTGGTTTGGTTTCCTTGACACAAATTTTGATTCAATAGAAAATTCTACCTGTTCTGTCAATAATTTCTATACATGATATGAAATAAATTAAAGTTTTTCTTAATCTTCGGATTTAATATTATAATTAAAATTTCCACATAATATTCATATAGTACCTTTACTAGCTAATTTCAAAATAATTTCATAAAATATGTTTAAGAAATATTTATTTGAATTTCTCATTTAAAATGTTGACCACCATTTTCTTTTCTTTTTTAATAATAATTTTTTTATGTTATGTTAGTCACTATACAGTATATCCTTAGTTTTTGATGTAATGTTCCATGATTCATTATTTGCGTATAACACCCAGTGCACCATGCAATATGTGCCCTCCTTAATATCCATCATTTTGTATAGGCATGCTAACACAATGATTATATACCATCTTTATTAATTAAATTCACATGACTCAGAACTTCGATTTATATGAAATGTTTCAGTAAGTCTGATATGTGAGTATACATAGAATAATGCACTAAAACTTGAGCTAATAAAGTTGAGTTTTCCTGTTTGTTTATATATTCAAGAATTTTTATCTATCAAAATCAAATTAATTAAAATGTTAAAAGTCAAATTAGTTATCAGCATGAATAAAAAATGATAATTTCCTCTATATGCAATTTTTACATTCATGAAAACATCTCAAAAGCCTTTATGCTGTCTTGATGTTTTGAATTTTCCTTTATTGCAGTTTACTATGCCCTTCACAAAATTGTAATATCAAAACTCATCACAGTTAGAAGCTTAGAATCTCTACCAAAGAGAATCAGAAATATTTGGGCAGGTTTATGTCAACATTTGAAGCAGCATAGAATATTTGTCTTCATAGACCAGAGCAATGACTTTGAATGGACCTGCATATGTCATGCTTTACCCTATTAATGAGGATCATGTGAGGGGAACTGTCAGCCATATGACATTCCTTTTCTTGCCTTAGTAACTCAAATCCCAAACTAGACACATTGACAGTTTGTTTATTAAACTGACTCTAGTCTCACTGTGCACTCAGTTGTCTGGGATTATATTTTGTTCATTTACAAAGAGTTTCAGTTTAAATTTTTTATATTGAGATGCCTATTGAAGCCTTGAATTTCCATAGTAAGAAATAAGAATTGTTAAATAAGATTCTGCATTTTAACCTCCAGTTATAAAATAAATGAGTCACAAGGATGAAAAGTAGGGTATAAGGGATATAGTCAATAATATTGTAATAATGTTGTATTGTTGCAGATGGTAATTATACTTATGGTAGGCATAGCATAAGGTATACAGTTGTCAAATCATTATGCTGTACACTTGAAACTAATATAATGTATGCCAACTTAACTTCAATAAAAAGCATTTTGTAACTGTGGATTATCCATCTAAGTTTTAACTACATAAATAAATTTATGCTGTTGAATGAGTAATTATTATGTGATCAAACAACCTATGATAACCTGGAAAATAATCTTCTCCCTGACTATACAAAACTAACCAAACCTATATAATTAATTTCAAACCAAACACCTTTCTGAATCCATACATACCATTTCAGCTTATACAAATTTCTCCCTACTTTAAACTCTTAAGCATTATGGTATTATTTTATTCTTAATCAGGAAATTACAATAAAATAATTTGCAGTGATGACTTTGCAGTGTGTCACATGTAGTTTATTAATAGTCTTATGTCTAGAGATTTTGAAATTTAATTGATGCAAATGATTCTCCAGAGACCATTAGGTTATCTGTAGGATATAAGATTTTAAAATTAGTTTTGTGGTAAAAAATCACAAAAAAGTTTAGTAAGTGTAATCACATGCCAAAATTGATTTTTAATCACTATTATCAGGTGGGTAAGTGTCTTGGGAATAATAGACGCAAATTCAGGATAAACAAAAAGAACACGTTCAGAATAAAAAGTAATACAGACATGTTTAAGTAAGAGCAATGAATTTCTGAAAAAAATTGTTGTAATTATGCTTTAAAGGGTATTCATACATCAATTAGGATTTGGAGAAGATGACTTTTCTTATAAATTATATTACCATATAATAAGGTATGTTCAGTTTGTCCTTTGCGTTGAGACACAGAAAGAGAGAGAGAGAGAGAAAGAGAAAGGACTGACAGACAGTAACATACACAGAGGAAGAGAGCTGGGTTTTAGTGATGTCCTGTGAGCAACGTGAGATAATTTGGAAATAAGAACAAAGCAAGAAAATGTAGTATATATAATTGTTTTGAAAAACCCATGCCCTGGCTAGGAAATAAAACAAAATTTAGTTCTTTGGTTGCAGTTTGGTGTTTATTTATTTCCTTCCTGTGCAGATTTCATCTTTCCTGACAGGATGAAGAGCAACATATTCCATGTGGAATGGGTACACCAGTTATTGCTTCTTCAAGGAGTCTGGAGTGTATATCCTGAGGGTTCTAAGATATCAATTCCTTAGGGAAATGTGCTATGCTCCTTGTTCCTGTCAATAATAGTTATTAATATCTCACATTTTGTTAAGCACCTACTATGCACTAGAAGTTTTATTGGTCATTGAAGTTGCCTAGCTCAAACTTTTGGGAACCAAAAGGCTGGCCCATCTCTGAAAACGCTGTTGATTTCCTTCTATATGGTATTGGCAACAGTGAACTGGAAAAATAGACTCTAAATAATAGTCTATTAAATAATATAAACAAATCAATAAATGTTTCTTGTTTTAAATTGGGACTAGACTACTGATGAAATGGTAGAACTTATCAGAGAATTGGGGCATTTATTAATTATATAACCAATCTAAACACTCTGAGAAATAAGCTAACATGAGCTTTAACTAAAAATGGCCAAGGGCAAATAGATAATTTTTTAAACAAAGTAAGTATGACCCTCAGTCTTTCCCTGTCCACTCTACCTGCAGAGATACAAGCACAGAGGAACAAAAGAGCCAGGTTTATACAGAGCCAATCATTCTATTGATATAAATAAAACATACTCTTCTGAGGAAAATGGAATCACAGTTGAATGTCACAGTTGCAGACAGCTAAGTATACAAATGTTATGGTTAAAATATATTTTACTGAAGAATTCACTATTAAAATGAAGAAATAACCAAAACATCAGTAGGAAATCTGAACAAAAATATAAAAAGAAAATGTCAAGTTTCTTTTTATGTATTTCTAAGCAAAAGAAGTTGCAAGGAAAGAAGTCACAGGGCATACTTTCATTGTTGAGTTCTAGCTGGGCATCTAAACCTATCATCATCTTAAAAAATGGAGACAGAAAGATCAGCTGAAACATAAGTAATTTTCTTACAAGTCAAATACAAGAGCATAACAGCCCAGGGGTTCTGATTTGAGCTGTAGTATTTCTATTCTGAGGCTTAAGCCAATTTCCAAAATTATTTAGAAAACCAAGTCTCTGATTTCTAATTAAGAGATCTGAAACAGGATGACTAGAAGAATATTTCATTTTGGCAAGAAGTTGTGACATAATGTAATAGTATTATGCAATTTCCTAGGAGAGGTAAATTAAACATTTAAATATGTGACAATTTTATTTTGTTAGCATCCACCCAATAAATTTAATTAAATACTTCAGGTTTATAAACTCAAGAAATATACTTTGTTACATGTGGATTGGGTAAAATAAATATGTGTATATTTAGTTTTTGCTAATTAGATGGTGAATGTCACACAAAAGATTCCAAATTAGCAGTTCAAAACTGGAGTGGAAACAGCATTTTAATAAGCCCCTGAGTAATTCTGAAGAAGTTGTGCCTAGACCACATTTAAAGAATCATCATTTTGGGGCAACTGGGTGGCTCAGTTGGTTAAGCGCCCAGCTCTTGGCTTCAGCTCAGGTCATGATCTCTCAGTTATGACCTCACGGTTGTGAGACAGAGCCCAGAGTCAGGCTTCCCTCTCAGTGTGGAGTCTATCTCAGTTTCTTTCTCCCTCTGTCCCTCCTTGCTCCTGCATTCTCACCGCCTCTCTCAAATAAATAAATGAATGAATAAATAAAATATTTAAAGAATCATTATTTATAGATTTAAAGTTTTTAGACTGAAACTGTTTTTATTTTAACTTTATAAATGCAGAAGTATTTATTTTCTCTTGCAATATTTCCAATACATGCTCATCATATAATGATCAATATTTCACTTTAGATTTATTAATTATTCATTTTCCATTCATTTGTTAAGTAAATATACTTTGAGAATCTACTATATTCCAGGAACAATGATAAGCAGTGAACATTTTGGGATGAGCAAGAGGAGGGTAGTTATTCTTGCAATTGGTAAGAGTAAACAATGACTTAAGACTAATAAGATAGGGGAAACTGACTGGCTTGGTTGCAAGAGCATGCGATTCAATCTCAGGGTTGTAAGTTTGAGCCCCATGTGGGGTGTAGAATACTTAAAACTAAATAAATTAATTAATTAAAAAAATAGAACAGTAAGATAACAAAGATTAAAATATAATAAAAATAATTAATACCATTCTATATCTCCATTAGAAATCCATAATATTTATTTACAATAGTAAGAGTTAGAAATTAAAAACACAAAATTACTTAAAGTAGCATCAAAATATCTAGTGTCTCTGAATAAATCTAAGAAAATATATGCAAGATATCTATGCAGAAAATAATACGACTCTTTTGACAGATATACCAGCAAACCCAAATACATCGAGATAATATGCTGCTTATGATTTGAAAAACTCAAGATGTCAATTTATACTAAATGGAAACATAGATATATTGCATACCTAGTGAAAATCTCCTTAGAGTGTTTGGAAAGTGGATGAAGAAATCTAACATGCTGATTTTAAAATTAATGAAGGGATACAAAGTTTTGAGTCTGGCCCAAATACTCTGAAGAAGAATAACAAAATGGTAAGAATGCTTTACCAAATGGTAAGATTTATCATACAGTATAGCTGTTAAATAGGGCTATAGTACATCAAGATTAGACAAAACTGAGAGTTGCAATCATGTGACCTACAGGCCAGTCATCACTTTTTGTAAATAAAGTTTCATTAGAACATAGCTATTCTATGCTACACCAACTTGTCACCACAGATTGTATGGCCCAATGCCTAAAATGTTTTCCATTTGGTCTTTTAAGAAACAGTTTGCCAATCCCTGAGCAAGAACAGTGAAGCAAACTAGAAAATACAGAATTATGCACATGTGCATATTTGTACATGACAAAGATATATGTGAAGAGTAGTTGAAAATATAGAGAAAATGACCACGACTTCATGCCATAAATGCATACACACACACACACACACACACACCTCTATATAAATGAAAAGGCATGTAAATTTGATTAAAGTCATAAACTTCAGATATATCACTAAGAAAAGGAAGCCACTTGGTAGAAGATATTTGCCACACATGTAACTGGCAAAGAGATTATTCATAATATTTTTAGAATTGAAATACATTAGTAAGAAAGGTCAGATAACCTAATACAAATTTTTGCAGGAAAAAGAAAAGAGGGAAGGAAAAGAAAAGAAAAAAGGAAAGAGAAAAGGGAAGGAGAGAGAGAGGGAGATTTCTCAAAAGGAAACTAAAAAGTTTTCAGAAAAGAGGATACAGAGTTGGCCAAATATTTTGATCAGGTGGTGAATCTAACTAGTAATTAATGAAATGCACAGTAAAGTCATGAATATATACACACTACAAATCCAAAAGACTAACATTAAAGAATACAAAGTCTAACAATCCCACGTTGGGAAGAATTTGGAGCAATTAGAGTTTACAATGGCAGTAAAAATATAAATAGCACAGAAAATTTATACTTTTATTTTTAAAGCTGAAAACAATAAGAACAGTAAGATCAAACAAGAAGTATTATTTTGTATAGCTGAGAATTCATATACTCTTCATTAGGGAGTTCTACCATAAACATTTATTCTGTGGAAAAATGCTCATTTGCACAAATATATAAGGACAACTATGTTCATAGTATTATTATTCATGACAAATAAAATGAAAGCAACTCAAAATGAAATCAGGAATAAAATGAACAAGTAATGATACATTTATACAAGGGAATATACCAGAGAAACCAAAAATTATAAACTGTACAGTAACTTAGATGAATTTTTAAATATTATACTGAGTGGAAGAAGACAGAAACAAAATTAATAAATATGGAATGATTTCATTTCTATAAAATTTGAAATCAGGTGAAACTACAGTTTAGAGTAGCTACATTGTTGCTTTTGCAAATTTTTTATGCTGCACATCTGTATTTTTTACACATCCTTTTGGGATATATGTTATGACTTAAAATGTTTAGAAATTAAAATCTTCAGTAGAAAAAATGGCAAAAGGCATCACAGGCAATTCATGGAAGGGGAAATCTGAATGACTATTAAACATATGAAAGAATACTCAACATCAGTAATGATCTGAAAAATTCAAGTGAGAACTAGATATAGTTTTCACACCTGTCAGTTCTGCAAGATTTAAAGTCTGATAATTTATTTATTTTACCAGTGTTGAATATAATATGTGAAAAATATAACTCATTTAAATTGCTGTTGGGAGTATAAGTTGTTAAAATCACTTTGTAGAGAAATTTGACACTCTAACCAATTAAAGTTTTAACATTGTGCATACTTGGGAGTCCAATAAGTCTGCATTCAGAAATCTACACGAGAAAAACTTTTCCACATGGCAGACAAGGGGAGAATTTTATGAATGTTTACTGAAGGCCTCTTAGCATAGTGAGCAAGTATACAGATAATGTAACCGTCTTTCAGTAGAAGTATGAAAAAATAGATACATATTTATTTATTCAGCAAAATAATGTATTTAAGCCAAAATCAATAAACAAACACCATATATATTGGTATGAATAAATTTCAAAAACCTAATGTGGAATAAAAACGATTTGCAAACTATTTATGTATGGTAGGCAAATTCACCCCTTTTAAGAGCATGGGAGGGAGATTAAATGCGAATTAGTTCCTTTATTTTCTCAATGTGTCAAGAGAGGTGAGTTCAATTCAAAATGAGAAAGGGAAGATGATAGTACTAGAGATTTGTGTATTGGAAGAATAGGTTTGAGATCATCTTCTTGAAAAGCAGAAGAATGAAATCCTTAGGGAAATTAGCGCTTTCTCCACTGGTACTGAGTTCCCATTTGAGGTTTATGGTACAATTAAATGGAACCCAGTTAGCAGGGACCTATGGTTTTCACTAACCATGTTCGGCGACTGATGTGAAGATGCAGAAGAGGTAAAATTTGTGCATTACTGGGGTTTAGAATTTTCTAGACAAGGTGCTGGTGTAGGGAGTGAGGTACAAGAGAGTAAAGAGTTTATGAACGGCATGGTTCTGGTGGGGAGGCATGAAATCTAAGCTGAAAAATAAGAAAAAGAAAACAGAAGGGGTTGACAAATGGAATAACTGGATTTGTTTATGGGACAGAAAAATAGGTACAGTGCTTGCACTCATGTAAAGGAGCAGAGAAAATATTAAATTTGGTGAAAGAATTGAATGCACGAAGTTAGGATTTCAGAGATGATGTAGTAATTGATAATGAAAATGTCTACCACATGAGAGATAAGTAAAGTGGAATTAAGAAGTAGATTATTGGAAGTGTAGATGCCAAAGACCTAGGAGGCCAGGGAATTGAATCAATCCTTAATATAAATTTAGACCATGTCAAGAATAATAACAAAAATGGTGATATAAGTGAAGATGGTAAACTAGGTGAGAGAATGAGGAAAATTCAAGAATGAAGAGGAGCAATGAGGTGACTGTGTGGCTCAGTCAGCTGAGCATCCCACTCTTGATTTCAGCTCAGGTCATGATCTCAGGGTCGTGAGACTGGGCCCTGTGTAGGGCTCAGGCACTGCGCTCAGTGTGGAGTCTGCTTGTCACTCTCCTTCTGCTTCTCTTCCTCTTCTCTCTCTCGCTCTCTCATTCTCTCTCTCTCTCTTTCTCTTGAATAAATAAATAAAATCTTTAAAAAAAAGAATGACGAGGAGTGAGAAATGTTAGTAGATGCCAACATCAAAGACAGCTAGGAGATAGTAAAGACTAATGGCATAACTTGAAAGAATTCTTGGTTTTTGAGATATAACATATAATCTGTACACTGAAATGAGATACAAGGAGGTATACCATCTTCAGACCTTGGAGTATGGAGTATGGCGTACATGGAGTATGGCAGCTTACATTTTGAAGGCTGCATTGGCTGTCACATCTTCAGGAAAATAAGGCTGTAACAGGGAAGTTCAGAGAAGGGTTTGAAGCTGGGTGGGAGGTGGGGCTGCAGTTGACAAAAGGTGTTACAAGGAGAACAGTGGTAAGGTTTGGAAGTAAGGGAATGAGGAAAATTGGGTCACTAGGGAATTTACAGAGCCATCTGGGGATGAGATTCAGTGGTGAGAAATTTACCGAAGGTTTAGACTTGCTAGGAATAGGAGGTATACAGAGGTAGTTCATGATGAGATTTTCTTGAATTTTCCACAGGTAAGATAAATCATCAGTTCAAATTAAAGCTTCTCTCACATGTTCTTTTTTGATTAATACCAGTGTTATATAAAAGTTTGAGATATGAAAATATGTAATATACTTACAAAATAAAGTTGGTGGAATCAGAATACTTTTTATGTTCCTTAAAATAATTTAATATTTGTAAGAAATATAATCAAATTACAAACTGCCAATCTTCTTCTGTTTTTATGTTAAACGTAAACACTTGAATTTATAGAATTAAATTATTTTGCTTCATTTTATACACTTTTATTTTTGCTACAAAATTTAACTTTTATTTTATTTTATTATTGATTTATTTTTATTATGGTAAGAATATATAACACAAGATCTACCCTTTTAAAAAACTTTTATGGTACAATATAGTTTTGTTAACTATGGACGCAAGTTGTACAGCAGGTCTCTAAACCTTATTCGTTGTGCATAAAGGAAACTTTATACCCATTGAAAAACTCTCCATATCTCCTTCCCCCCAAGCCCTGAACACCACCTTTTTAATCTGTTTCCATGAATTTGACTACTTCAGATAACTCATATAAATAGAATCATGCAATATGACTGGCTTATTCCATTTAGAATAATGTCTTTCAGGTTCATCCAGATTTTTGCATATGATAGTTTTTCCTTCTAAAATTTAAAGTTTAAGATTATTTGGTAATGTCTTAAGAGCCTTTCAATTTACCCAAGACAAAATGATTATTTTCAAAGGCTATTTATCTTAAAGTCAGACTGAGATTATACTCTATGTTCTTCCATTTAATGATACAATCCTTTTAAAATTACTAAATCTGTTTTTTCATTAATAAAATGAGACCATATAATTATTAGGATTAAATGAGTCATGCAGAATCCCTGGTCCCACTTGGTGCTCAAAATGTTAGTCCATGTGAAGGTCCTGGAAGTTAAACAGGTGGTATCTAATTAGGGTAGAATAAAGAGAACCATTTAAGCTTATTTAATGTGAGAACCAGGCTTATACTATTGAAAGCAATCTCCACTTGATTCTGAAAAAATATATATGTATAGATATGTATTCATTTAGAAGTCACATTATACTTTTTCAGTTTCTACTTAATAAACTATTAAATGTCTCAGCTAAGGAAAAGATTAAAGGAAATTTTAAATAATAAGTAGGACAAATGCTATATTCCTAGCAATAAATAAAGAACTCTTAGTGAAAAAAGATGCTATCCACTTCAATGGAAAAATTCCCAAGTAGGCACACTTGATAACTCAAGGAAGCTGGCCTGTAAGTGGTTTTACCTGATTTAGATGATATAGGAGCCTAAGGGAGGGAGAAGTGTTACTAATTTTTGAAGAGTCTGAAGAAGGAGGGAGGAGATTGAGACTGCATTGTACTTCAAAAGCTTAGTAAAATGTTACCATTCTTTTCACCCTTAAACTCTTGAAGAAAGTTACAAACTCATAAAACTTTGCTGTAAAATGCCATTTTGTGAGTAAAGTAGGAAAAAGATGAGTGTATGGAGTGTATGGCAGAAAAGAATCAGTATTTGTTTTTTCTAGAGTAGAGACAAGGGTCAGAAGAATGGAAGGGAAGCTCTAAATTAAAGTAAGTTCACCCAAACCTCAAAAGGCCAGAGGTCTGATAATGGGTTGGTGGGAGTACACTAAATCCCTTTTCTGTCTCAAACAGAGAGCTCTTTGCATGATTGCACTACCCTCCTTTCTTCTACTCAACTGTCCTTTTGAGGACTCTTACAGTTGTTATTTTTTACTTCTGTTAGTAATTGTAAACACTAATTTCCTGTAGGCATGTTTTCTCTACTGTATCAGGAGCTGACCTGTATAACCTGTCTCTGGGGAATCACTGAAGCTTGTAATTCCTTTCAATGTGTTCCTCATAATAAGACAATATCTTGCAACCATTTCTAATCCACCTGCACAGATTACCTGCCTCTGGGAGTAGCTATTTATTCATTTTTTTTAATTCACAAAAGCATTTTATAAGTTTCTTCTTATAAAGTACATAAATGATGAACTTAAAGCTGCATTCTGACCAACTTTATTGGACACTAGGGAGCTGATAAGAATTAAAATAACATATGTATGTCATGCTTTACCACCAAAATTTTTATTCATTTATTTCATCTTATTTTATTTTTGCAATAATCCTGTTGTTTAGTTAGAGATGTATTTTTATTTTCATTTTGCAGGTGAAAAGAAGAGCTTCAAGATGAAGTGGGCCTGCTCAAGGTGGCAGAACTACTGAGACTGCAGAACTCCATGAGTTCTCATGTGTAGTGTTCCCAAAGCCAGAGTTCTGTATACAGTACAGTGAGTTCTCTCTCTGTACAGCAATTACCAATACGTAAAATTTGGTGATCATTTCTCTTAACTGGCCAGGCTTAATTAATCTCCTATTGTTTTACTTTTCTTTTTTTAAAGAAATAATTAATTAGAGAAATAATGCCAGAGCAAAATGATGTTTATTTTTTCTTACGTACAGAGTGTACCAGTGACTTTTTTAAAGCAATTTTAGGTTTAAAATCATCTGATTATCTGGTCCTATTCTGCATATTTGAGGAAGACAAGATGAAGATGTAAACAAACGACAATTCTAAAACAAACTCTAAAATGTGAGTATTTGACTTTTGGTTATTTTGAACAGGAATTAATTTGCAAAGGAAAATCTGTTCATGAACCAAATAGTGCTTGATTTATGAACAAAAATCCTCAAGTAAAAGATAACAGAATATAACTCTAGGAACCAAGAGTTCAAAAAGAATAGTATTGTTTAGGCTTCGTTTGGCCAAACATAATATTTATTCATATTTCTATTAGGCTATAGAAAATCAATGTTTTAAACTTTGTTAAGAATACATTGTCTAATATTTTACTTATGCTAAGAGCAAATTTTTTTGGAGCAAATCTAGTAAGATGTAAACCATTTCAGGGCACCTGGTTGTTTTAGTCAGTTAAGCAACTGACTCTTGATTCTGGCTTAGGTCATGACCTCAGGGTCGTGGGATTGAGCCCTGCATCGGGCTCTGCATTCAGCAAGGAGTCAGTTTGAGATTCTCTTTCTCTCTCTCCCTCTGCCCCTCCCCCCACAATCTTCCTATTTCTCTCTAAAATAAATAAGTAAAAATCTTAATAAAAAAAGATGTAAACATCTCTGAACTCCTAATTGCAAAACTTTGGATATGACACATTAATATTTCTAATTATTCTTACTTTAGACTGAAGACAATAATACTGTCTACCTGTCTGAGACTGCAGAACTCCATGAGTTCTCATGTGTAGTGTTCCCAAAGCCAGAGTTCTGTATACAGTACAGTGAGTTCTCTCTCTGTACAGCAATTACCAATACGTAAAATTTGGTGATCATTTCTCTTAACTGAGTCGTGAATGAGTCAATGGATGTAGTGCTGAACACAGTGAATGTGACATGGCTTATGCTAAATAAATCCTGCTCCTTCCCCTCCTCCATCTCTCTCTTGTTTTCCTTCTTTCATAAAAAAATAATTTGCATTGAACTTCCTTTCCCCTTGTGTTCAGGATCATTATTTGAAAGGATTTCTTAGCTCTCAGTTCTTTGTCTAAATAACTTTTTGAAAATAATCTTCTGAGAAGGAAAATATAACTTATCATCTCAATGTCTGTCCATCACTGAATTTATTAAAATTAAAGGGTGATATCTTTTCCACACTAACTCAAACACCAGTCAATAAAGAGGAGTACAGTGATACAGATTTCTGCCTTAAAATGCAACTTTGCAGAGACTATTCAGATGTGTCCTCACTGGAATCTGTATTTGATGATATTTCTAAAAGTAGAATTTCAAAACTGTTCACCCTGATTTTTTCATGTGAAAGTTATTATTCCATTAAAGATTTGTCATATGTGATTTTCTATCTCTTCAATATCAAAATCATTTTGCAACATTATGAAAGCTCAAAATATATTTTTCCCTAGTCAATCTGCAAATGGTATTTGTGTGCAAAGAATCTTGGATATCTTGCCATCACCATCTGAGGTCTGCAACCTTAGTATTACTTAATCCTATTCTCAAATAATATGAAAATATCAATTCTATTTCTGATAAATGTATGAATAATTTAAGTCAGCATAATAAATTTCCATTTACATTTTACAATGTTGTTAAATTCTAAAAATTACAAGTTTATATATTAATTTTGATCTTTTTGACTATTAGTGTTTGCCATGCTATTCATCTTTGAGTTTTAGATAACGATAAAGTTCGTGGAAATAGCTATAATAAATCATCTGCGTGGCTTGACTATTGAAGGCATAGTTTGATTTACTGACCATATAGAAATCCAAAAACTCAGTTTTTTCTATGTTCTTAACTTAAAAATAATACATTTGTTCAGGGGCACCTGGGTGGTGCAATGGTTAAGCGTCTGCCTTCGGCTCAGGGCGTGACCCCGGCATTAAGGGATCGAGCCCCACGTCAGTCTCCTCCGCTATGAGCCTGCTTCTTCCTCTCCCACTCCCCCTGCTTGTGTTCCCTCTCTCACTGGCTGTCTCTGTCAAATAAATAAATAAATAAATCTTTAAAAAAATACATTTGTTCAAATAATTTGCATGAAACAAATATCTGATATGTACCGAATTCAAATGTTTTATCCAGATGACTTAAAAACTGCATCATATGTGACTCTTACAATTGATCTTGCATCTTTATTCAATAACTAAGTTAGTGGTGTAGTTTCATTATTTTCCAAATCAAAGAACATTTTTACCTTAAAAATAACTTTTCCTTTGCAAAATTTACACTTAGAAAGTGTCATATAGTTGTTGGGTCAACCTCTTCTCCAGCAACTGTACTGTAAATCAGAAAATAATAAAGTTAATCACCTGTCACTGTTACAAATGTTTCACTTCTAAAAATGATATGTGAAATACCTTATAATAATAATTTTTAGTTCTTTCATTTGTTCTGAAGGCTATTTGGAGAAATTACATAGATGGAGTTAGATCTCTTTTAAAAAGCTAAGAATTTTAATTCTAAATCTTAATGAATATTTCTTTGATATGATCAGAGATATGATCAAATATTTATTCTAAGTGATAATTATGACAATGAACTTCATTTTCACAAATATTGGAAATTATCTATATGTCAATTATATACCAACATACTAGTGACTTGTCTATTATCTAGAAAATCTAACATCACCATGCACTAAAATATCATGCAGTCTTTTTTAAAAAAGATTTTTTTTTATTTATTTGAGAGAGAGAACACAGAGTGAGAGAGAGAGGGAGAAGCAGACTCTACACTGTGCAGGGAGCCCAATGTAGGGGCTGACCTGAGCTGAAGGCAAATGCTTAACTGACTAAGAAATTCAGGTGACCCTACCATGCAGTCTTTAAATTCATGTTTTCAAAGATAATTTGATGATATGTAAAATTTTCATGACATAGTTTAAAGTATAAAAGTAATGAAAAGATGCATATACATGCATAGATTATTATATGGCTGTGTGTGTGTGTGTGTGTGACATAAGAGAGAGAGAAAGCTGTCAAAATTAGGGTACAGAGTTACTTTCTTGGGGTTTATTAAGAGGTGCCACTTTGATTCAGTACCCCCAATATCAACTCATCCTTTTGTGGAAAACAAACACTAGATAGAGAGGGTTAAAGAATTGGTGATAAATATAAGTGGAGACAGCAAAAATAGACAATTGGCTTCACTTTCTTTGGTTGAGCATCCTGTGAAGTACAGGAGAAAGAATAAGGGCATTATATCAGCCTAGAGAAGCTTGTTCTCCAGTTTACTGGCTGAACAGGGATGAACTAAGGGTTTCCTGTGTGTTAACTGAATATCCTAAAAAGTATCTGGATTTGAACAACCTAAGCTTACCCCAGCAGCAAAGATTTATGAAATGTGGACCTATGAGCAGCTGTTAAAAGTAGTTGGAGAACGTCAGGAAGAAGCCAGATCACCCACATTAGGGAAATGTGGAGAGCAAAGGTTTTTTCATGGCCTTCTGAAGCTAATCCTTCAGAAGGATATCTAATCATATCCTTTTAACAGTCCCTATTGATTTTGAGCCTTTCTTTGATTTCTGGCATGAAAAGAGGTTCCCAGTTCACCTTTGTAAATTTCCTGCATCGGTCTTGGAATTAGTAATTTTTTTTTCAGGAAGTCCTACTGACTTTGATCTGAACTTACTTAGAATCCAAGACCAAGAGCAAAGGTGTAAGGTATCTTAGGCTGTTCAGATTGTTATACTGAAACTACCATAGACTAAGTGGCATAAAAAGGACAGAAATTTATCTCTTATAGTTCTGGAGGCTGGGAGGTGCAAGACCAAAGTGCCAGCAGATTCTGTGTCTGGTGAGGCTCCACCAGATACAGGTTCATAGATGGCCATCATGGTTCACAGATGGCCATCTTCTCCCTGTAACCTCACATGCAGAAGGAACAAGGTGTCTCTCTGGGACCTGTTTTATATCTTACTCTTTCCAGCAAAGCTAGGCATGATTATTTATTATGTATATAAAACATATTAATTGCATTATGTGTTATTATATATAAATTATGAGTTTATACTGAAACCTTAGATCCCTTTCCAGTACCACATGATTCTTCCCTTATAACCCCCTATTGCACTTTTGTATTCCCTTCTCCCACACTGGGAATTCTGGCTGCCAATGACTAATTAAAGTTTAATATTTTTTGTAGTTCTTTTAAATTTTTATAGTCAGTGTCTATATTTACTTGGATTAGTAAAAATTATTTGGATTAACTTTACTTCTTCCTTAGTGGATATGTTAATAATGTGATATATTGCTGTATTAATATATTTCTTTTTAGAAGTCAAAAACATAAGAAAAGGTATACCTTAAAAAGTGGCACTCACTCATGTAACTGATACTACTCATCTTCTCTAGGCAACCAAATTAATGGTGTATGCTTATCTTTATTTCCTTTTTTTTCTTTTTCTACAAAAGTAAGCAGAATTTCCCTCTTCTTCCCTAAAATATGGCATGTATCGTTTGTTTTTGTTTTTTTGTTTTTTTAATAGGCTTTATTTTTTAGAGCAGCTTTAGGTTGAAAGCAAAATTGAGTGGAAAGTACAGAGTTCCTATGTGTCTTCTGGCCCCACAAATCTCCCCTACTATCAGCATCCTGGACCAGAGTGGTACATTGTTGCAGTTGATGAAACTACAGATACATCATTTTCACCTTCAATCCATAGATTACATTAGTGTTCACTCTTAATGTTACACATTCTGTGGGTTTTGACAACTATATAAAATGATATATATCCACTATTATAGTATCACAGAGTAGTTTCACTACCTTAAGAATTCTCTGTCCTCTGCCTATTATCCCTCCATCCCACTAACCCCTGAAAACTACTGATCTTTTCATTGTCCCCATAGTTTTGGCTTTGCTTCTCCAGATTGTCATCTATAGTCACATAGTAGCATTTTTAGTTGGCTTCGTTCACTTAGTAATAAACATTTAAGTTTTTTCCATGTTTTTTATTCTACGTATTTTTTATGGCTTGTTAGAATTTTTTTTAAATCACTGAATAATATTCCATTGTCTGGACACACTACAATTTCTTCATCCATTCATCTACTGAAAGACATCTTGGTTATTTCCAAGTTTGGTAATTACGGACAAAGCTGCTATAAACCCAAGTGCATGTTTTTATGCAGATATACTTTGTCTATTATTTTAAGCAATTACCTAAGGGAATGATTGCTGGATCATATAGTAAGAGTATGTTTACTTTTGTAAGTCTTCCAAAGTGGTAGTACCATTTTGTATTCCCATCAACAATGAGTGTTTCTATTCCTCTTCATTTTGCTTTCTTACTTGGCAATATATTCTATAATCACTCCATATTAGCTTTTAGAGATTCTTTTCTTATTTATTTTTACAGGTCCATAACATTTCAGTGTATGAGTGCACATAGCTTATGTCTATTTAACCAATGTAGTGTGTGTGTTACTGTGTTTGTGTATGTTATGTGTGTAAGTACTTCACAAAGTAGGCAAAATTAATTCCAGGGAAGTAGATAAGTGAAGATGTTTATCTTAATATAGGATGAAACTGTTCATGACTCAAATGCCACCTGAATCAAAAGTTGTTCCAAGGAAGTTTGCATATATCCATCATGCACTGACTCTCCACTACCTCTTCTCCTGGTATAATATCTGTAAGACTTGATTGATATTTTTTATTCCATTTCAGTCTCCATCAGACTTTTTCATTCTAAATAACTTATAGTTTTCCATATATGGTCAAACAGTGACATGTCTGTAGATTATTCTGTTTCACTGAAATTATGTTGTTATTTTCCTTCTTGTTGTTAGTTGCAGAGACTCAGATCTTTCTACTGATTTACAGTTACTCGATGGCAAACCATCTGCCGTCCTGTACTTGTTTGCACATACTGCATTATATCTGTGACTTGGGACCCTTAGTAGTTAGGTTCATTTTTCCCCCCTTAATTTTCTCCATATCTCTCTTTTTCCTAAGTAAATGGAAGATTATTTATAATTTTAATCAGAAAAAATTTCAATTGTATTTGAGTGCTCTCTGTTACTTACAGGTACATTTATCTTTATGAACTGTTAAAGGTGAATGGAAAGGTAACTTAAATATCTTTCTTTTTTTTTTTTCTGAACAAGGTTTTGTTTTGTTTTGTCTGGTCCCAATTGGTGTTGTTTCAAGTATTATGCTATGGGGAACTATGCACATGATAGCCACTGCTCTGAACTTAAATAATGTGGAAAACAATCAACAATGTTATTTGTATGTATGGTATGTTGGGCAGGGTGAAATACCAAAATACAGAAGTCTTCCTCCCTTCTTCCCTCCCTTCCCTCCTTCTTTCCTACCTTCCCTTAGTTTTTCTGTCTCCCATATATTTATTCTTTAAGTGTTTATTCCTCAAATATATACTATTCACAAGGCACTGTGCAAGATGTCTCAATTAGGTAATTCTTTTATGGATTTTAAACATCCATGTTAGATCATATTTTCGACATCGAATGAAAGAAGTTTATCGTGTTGTGTTCCTTAAATGGATTTCAATTGAGAATATAACAAATCATATTATAATATCTATCTCAATGAATTTACAGACTTGAAACTATAATGGAATTTTTATTTGGCATTATAACGTAAAAGAGTACATGAATTATTAGCCTAAATTTTTATATATACATACCTCATACAAAATATGGAAATTTTACCTGATAGGAAATTTACTATATAATGAAAATGTATTTCCTCAAATCAAGTTTAGTGAATCAAGCCCAAGGCTTCTTGCTTCAATTTTCATTTATTTTCCTTATTGTTGCCATTCACAGCAGGAAAAAAAATGTCCCATAAGCACAGGACCATTAAGTAAAAACCATTTCATTGAAAAACCTGTCCTTAAAAAGGATTATCTGATCTACAATTTGGGATTCTGCATGTTGTTAGATAATTAAGGTCCAAATCTCAGTAAGCAACTTTTTTCTAAACGCATATAGGAATATAAAAACTTAAATAACAACAAAACAACAATAACAACAACAGAGAACATCATGATTCAGAAAAACAGTACAATGAGGACTGAATAGTCTCCTGACCAACAACATGATTGTTTTGCCAAAACATGATTGTTTTTCTCTAGGGAAAATCACTTCAAATTGTCAAAGATCTATCACCAAAAAATAAATTATTTATTTTTGCCAAACATGATTGTTTTTCTCTAGGGAAAATCACTTCAAATTGTCAAAGATCTATCACCAAAAAATAAATTATTTATTTCATGCATTTATTATTATAATATATGCATTTAATACCCAAGCTGTGCAGACTGAGTTAATTGATATGATGTGTGCATACTGGGTCCCTCTTCACAAAAACAAGTGTGATTTTTTTCTATCAATTGCCTATACGTGTAGTGCATCATCTCAGATCAAGGATAATAAATATGGCAGTAGTAGATTATTAGCCTGCAAGAGTAACAGGACAATCATCAGAGTCCTCCTAAATTGCATAAGACAAAAGGATAGTGTGATGTAGTATATCAAACTGTATTTGTAACCAGACTGAATTGGGTTTAACATCTTGCTCTTCATATTACTGTCTCTCTACCCTGGGCCATCTATATAATTTCTCTCCAATCTAATTTCTCTTATATGTAATATAGAAATAAACACATCCACATTGCAAAAATTAATTAGACAATGATTAGCATTTCAAATTCTGGTGACACTGGTGTCATATGTTCATAGCTGCCATCACTAATCTCAGCCACCTCACCTTTCTCTATTTTCATTAATAAATACCAAACCTTTCCAATTTCTATTTATGTCCCTTTTATTTTTATAATTTGAAGTTTTTAGCCTATCTTACATATAGATTTGAAAGTGTCTCACATTTTATGTTTTTCATTTTTTTATTTATTTGTACCTATAACCTAGCTTCACTTAGGATTGAATACGAAGTGGGTATAGGTGATGATAAGTAGATCAAACCTAATTATACTTGCATACTTAATTTATCCAATAGCAAATTTCAAAAAATATATAATTTGATCCTCAAAGTGATTCTCACCATCACCGCCATGATCCACTGACACTTAATTCACACACTAATCTAAAACTCTAATTCTAGCTGTTTTTCCTTTTGCGGAATATTCTCAACAGCATTGTAAATTTTGAGTTCCTGTACTATTCTTTTATTTGGGGTATGTCTTCAGAGATTCAGTCAGTTTGTAAATATTCCCATATAATCTTAATTTATATCAATCAAATAATCTATGGATAGTCCAACACTGTAAGTATATATTTGGAACTATTTCTTGCTTACCTTCAATGTATTATGTATGGTGCTGGATGATACAGTCCCTTAATGGAGATGATATGGCAAGGGCTCAATTGTCAAGTCAAAATCTTAACTACATAGATTCCAGTATCTTTTAATCTGAAACACGATGCTAATAGTTAATCAAGGAAGAGAGAAAGTGGCCTAGAGATCCCCTACACTTTTGAGGAAATAGAACATTATGCAACTCTAAAAGAAGATAGAGCCCAAATTGTATTTTGTCTTCATTGCTTTCTAAGTCTTTTTAGTGTCTAATTTTAACAAAGTTATATGAGTGTATTTATGGTCAGTTATTTCTGCAAGGATTTTAATGAACAAAGCTCCTCTATTTCACTTTTTTTGTTTTTGTTTTCCATTTCAGTCTCACCGAGGTGAATACTTTTAATGTCTTTTAGGCAATTATTTTGGTATTTACATATATGCCCCTGAAAACACAAACTTATGCTTCTTCCTTAGACTTTTTGGTTTAAGGCATGAATTACTTGCTCCTAGTATGGAACAAACATGTTTCCATAGACACACCCTTCCCCCAACCTCACTCACCACACATGCATACTTTCCCCATTCACTTATCCTTGAAACACGGTCGTGCTGTAATTTTGGCTTGACCAACATTTGTTGTTTAATTTGCTGTAACTGAATTGTATTTACATCTAAGCCATTTAGTTAACTATAACTAACCTTTCTTTCTACACCACTTTTGTTTCTTGGAAGCTAGTCATTTGTATGATTTTCATTAACTTTGTTTTCCATGTAGTTTGCATTAAAAAAAGAAGAAAGAAAGAAAGAAAGAAAGAAAGAAAGAAAGAAAGAAAGAAGAAAAAGAAAGATATCAACAAAAAAATCCTCAGTTATCTAAATATGCCCTTGAAGTTTGGACATATCATGTGTCTCACCAACTAATATTCCTACGAAAGTCCTACTGGAGACTATAATCCCACTCCAAACAGATTTGTTGGCCTTCTCCATCTGTTGCACATGGATCCTTCTAAAAGGTTCCTTTACCCCCTCTTTGTTTTTGAGTCTCCTGTGTCTGCGTATTCTTTTTCTCTTTATTTTCTCACTTGTTGGTAAATTACATCCTCCAATAATCTTTTATTATTTTTCTTGTTCTTTTTAGATATGGTATATATTAAAATGACTTTACTGTCACATATGTTTGGGCCAGAAATAGAATTTTAGTTTGCATATCTTTTCTTCAGAATTTTGAAGGAATTAACTCACAAAATTATATTTCCAATTTTGTCATGAAAATGTAGTTCTTATTACTGAGCTACTTTATGTAGGTTTGTCATATGCCCCACTTTGCTGGGTAGTCTCCTTTTATACATGTTTTTACAGCATAATTATTAATAGTACCCTACTTCATATCAAAGAGGCCTGTATCATTTAATAAATTATATGGTTACTCTGTTTATATGTAACCTTTTGTTGGTCTGCAATGTTTTAATTCTTCTCTTTATTCCATGTGTTCTGTAATTTTGTGATTATATAGTCTGTTTTCATTCATAACTCCAAGTGTTATTTGGGAAAGGAAACAGGCATCAAAGTGCAGGAGGTCCAGAGAACCCCCCTCAAATCAATAAAAACAGGTCAACACCCTGGCATAAATAGTGAAACTTACAAATCTCAGAGACAAAGAGAAAGTCCTGAAATCAGCTCAGGACAAGAGGTGTGTAAAATACAAGGGTAGAAACATTAGATTGGCAGCAGACCTATCCACAGAGACTTGGCACACCAAAAAGGATTGGAATGATATATACAGAGTGCAAAATGAGAAAAATAAGCAGCCAAGAATACTTTATCTAACTAGTATGTCATTCAAAATAGAAGGAGTGATAATAAACTTCCAGGACAAACAGAAACTTAAAGAATTTGTGATCACCAAACCAGCCCTACAAAAAATATTAAAAGGGATCCTCTAAGCAAAGAGAGAGCCCAAAAGTAACATAGACCAGAAAGGAACAGAGACAATCTACAGAAACAAGGACTTTACAGGCAATACAATGGCACTGAATTCTTATCTTTCATAATTACTCTGAATGTAAATTGGCTAAATGCCCCAATCAAAGACACAAGGTATCAGATTGGATAAAAAACAAAGACCCATCAATATGCTGTCTGCAAGATACTCATTTTAGACCCAAAGACACCTCCAGATAGAAAGTGAGGGGATAGAGAACCACATATCATGCTAATGGACCTCAAAAGAAAGCTGGGGTGGCAATCCTTATATCAGACAAATTAGATTTTAAAACAAAGTCTGTAATAAGAGTTAAGGAAGGACACTGTATCATAATTAAAGGGTCTATCCAACAAGAAGATCTAACAATTGTAAATATTTATGCCCTTAACATGGGAATAGCCAAATACATAAGCCAATTAATAACAAAACCAAAGAAACACATCAATAATAATAAAATAATAGTAGGGGATTTTAACACCACCCTCACTGCAACGGATAGATCATCTAAGCAGAAGATCAACATGGAAATAAGGGCTTAGAATAACACATTGGATCTAATGGACTTCAGAGATATATACAGAGCAATGCATCCTAAAGCAACAAAATACACATTCCTCTTGAGTGCACATGGAACATTCTCCAGAATAGATCACATAGTATAGGTCACAAATCAGGTCTCAAACAGTACCAAAAGATTGGGATTATTCCCTACATATTTTTGGACCACAATGCTTTGAAACTGGAACTCAATCAAAAGAGGAAAGTTGGAAAGAACTCAAATGTATGGAAGCTAAAGAGCATCCTACTAAAGAATGAATGGGTCATTACAGAAGAATTTCATGAAGAAAAAATTCATGGAAACAAATGAAAATGAAAACACAACTGTTCAAAACCTTTGGGATGTATCAAAGGTGGTCCTAAAAGGGAAGTATACAGCACTACAAGGCTCTCTCAAAAAAACAAGAAAGTTCTCAAACACACCACCTAACCTTACACCTAAAGGAGCTGGAGAAATAATAGCAAATAAAGCTTAAACCCAGCAGGAAACAAGAAATAATAAATATTAGAGCAGAAGTCAATGTAATACAAATCAAAAGAATAGTAGAACAGATCAATGAAACTAGGATCTAGTTCCTCGAAAGAATTAATACGATTGATAAACTCCTGGCCAGACTTATCAAGAAGGAAAGAGAAAGGACCCAAATAAATAAAATCATGAATGAAAGAAGAGAGATTATAACCAACACCAAGGAAATACAAACAATTATAAGAACATATTATGAGCAATTATATGCCAACAAATTAGGCAATCTGGAAGAAATGGATTCATTCCTAGAAACGTATGTATAAACTACCAAAACTGAAACAGGAAGAAATAGAAAACCTGAGCAGACCCATAACCAGCAAGGAAATTGAAGCAGTAATCAAAAATCTCCCAACAAACAAGAGCCCTGTGTAGCATGGCTTCCCAAGGGATTCTATCAAACATTTAAGGAAGAATTAATACCTATTCTTCTGAAGCTGTTTCAAAATATAGAAATGGATGAAAACCTTCCAAGCTCTTTCTATGAGGCCAGCATTATCTTGATCCCAAAACCAGACAAAGACCCCACCAAAAAGGAGAATTACAGACCAATATCCCTGATGAACATGGATGCTGAAATACTCACCAAGATACTAGCCAATAGGATCCAACAGTACATTAAAAGGATTATTCACCACAACCAAGTGGGATTTATTCCTGGGATGCAAGGTTGGTTCAACCTCTGCAAATCAATCAATGTGATACAATACATAAACAAAAGAAAGGACAAGAACCATATGATCCTCTCAATAGATGCAGAAAAAGTATTTGACAAAGTACAGCATTCTTTCTTGATTAAAACTCTTCACAGTGTAGGGATAGAGGGAACACACCTCAATATCATAAAAACTCTCTATGTAAAGCCCACAGCAAATATCATTCCCAATGGGGAAAACTGAAAGCTTTTCCCCTAAGGTCAGGAACATGACAGGGATGTCCATTATCACCACTGCTGTTCAACGTAGTGCTAGAAGTCCTAGCCTCTGCAATCAGACAACAAAAAGAAATAAAAGGCATCTGAATCAGCAAAGAAGAAGTCAAACTCTCTCTCTTTGCAGATGACATGGTACTTTATGTGGAAAACCCAAAAGACTCCACCCCAAAATTGCTAGAACTCATAGAGGAATTCAGGAACATGGAAAGATATAAAATCAATGCACAGAAGTCAGTTGCAATGCTATACACTAACAATGAGACAGAAAAAAGACAAACTAAGGAGTCAATCCCATGTACAATTGCACCCAAAACCATAAGATACCTAGGAATAAACCTGACTGAAGAGGCAAATGATCTGTATTCAGAAAACTATAGAACACTCATGAAAGAAATTGAGGAAGACACAAAGAAATGGAAAAATGTTCCATGGTAATGGATTGGGAGAACAAATATTGTTAAAAATGTCTATGCTATCTAAAACAATGTACACATTCAAAGCAATACCTATCAAAATATCATCAAACAATCCTAAAATTTGTATGGAACCAGAAAAGACCCCAAATAGCCAAAGGAATGTTGAAAAAGAAAACCAAAACTGGTAGAATCAAAATTCTTGGGCTTCAAACTCTATTACAAAGCTGTAATCATCAAGACAGCATTGTACTGGCATAAAAACAGACACATGGATCAATGGGACAGAATAGAAGACCCAGAAATGGACCCTCAACTCTATGGTCAACTAAACTTCACCAAAACAGGAAAGAATAGCAAATGGAAAAAAGACAGTCTCTTCAACAAATGGCGTTGGGAATATTGGACAGCCACATGAAGAATGAAACTGGACCATATTCTTACACCATACACCAAAATAGACTGAAAATGAATGAAAGATCTAAATGTGAGACAGGAATCCATCAAATCTTAGAGGAGAATACAGGCAGCAACCTCTGTGACCCTGGCCACAGCAACTTCTTGCTAGATACGTCTCCAAAGGCAAGGGAAACAAAGGCAAAAATGAACTACTGGGACTTCATCAAGATAAAAAGCTTTTGCACAACAAAAGAAACAGTGGACAAAACCAAAAGACAAGTGACAGAATGGGAGAAGATATTTGAAACTGACATATCAGATAAAGGTCTAATATCCAGAATCTACAAAGAACTTCTCAAATTTAGCACCCAAAAAAACAAATAATCCAGTCAAGAAATGGGCAGGAGACATGAACAGACATTTCTCCAAAGAAGACATCCAAATGGCCAACAGACACATGAAAAAAATGCTCAACATCACTCAGCATCAGGGAAATACAAATCAAAACTCCAATGAGATATTGCCTCACACCACTCAGAGTGGGTAAAATTAACAAGTCAGGAAATGACAAATGTTGGTGAGGATGCAGAGAAAAGGGAACCCTCCTACACTGTTGGTGGGAAAGCAAGCTGGTGCAGCCAGTCTGGAAAACAGTATGGAGGGTCCTCCAAAAGTTAAAAATAGAGTTACACTATGATCCAGCAATTGCACTACTGGGTATTTACCCCAAAGATTCAAACGTGGTGACCTGAAGGGATACCTGCACCCCAATGTTTATAGCAGCAATGTCCATAATAGCCAAACTATGGAAAGAGCCCAGATGTCCATGGACAAATGAATTGATAAGATGTGGTGTGTGTGTGTGTGTGTGTGTGTGTGTGTGTGTAAAATGTGTGTGTGTGTATACACACATAATGCAATATTACACAGTCACCAAAGAAATAAAATCTAGCCATTTGCAATGGCATGGATGGAACTAGAGGGTATTATGCTAAGTGAAATAAGTCAAACAGAGAAACACAATTATCAAATGATCTCACTGTTATGTGGAATTTAAGAAACAAAACAGAAGATCATAGGGGAAGGGAGGAAAAAATAAAACAAGAGGAAACCAGAGAGGGAAATAAACCATAATAGATTCTTAACTATAGGATATAAACTTAGGTTTGCTGGGGGGGAGAGAGTGGGGAGGAATGAGGTAATTGGGTGAAGGACATTAAGGAGGGCATGTAATGTAATGAGCACTGGGTATTATATAAGACCGATGAATCATAGGACTGTACCTCTGAAATCAATAATACAATGTATGTTAAGAAATTAAATTTTTAAAAAATGTTTTAAAAGATTTAGTTTTATTTCTTATCTGAGTCTAAATTTAATCTTAAATACACATTCTAATGACAGTTAAAAATCGAATCTTCATGATTCCTAGTAAATTCAGTTAATTTAATGTTTTCTTAGTTGAAAGGTTATTACAATTCTTGTTTCCTTTCTCATCTTTGGTACATAAAGATCTGTGAATTATTACAATTGCTAGGACTCTAAACCTGGAAACTATTAGTGCCACATTTCTGGCACTATCATCTGCACAGGAGAGTGGTATACTAGTTTCACTTGCTGAAACTACATGGGTAAACCCTATATAGAACTTACAACTTACTGATTTTAACTTACGCTCATGTAGGATATCGTAGAATCCCTGTATTGTCGATAAATTTCCCAGTTGTTATCTGCAAACTAAGCACAGAATTTATCTGATCTCAGATTCCCATATCTACCTGGGCTTCTAATTATTTTACTGTTGTCCAACTTCTCTAGCCCAGAATTTAAATTCCAGTTAGTCAACATAAAACACAATACTAGTTTCTGTTGTAGAATTTAATGATTCATCACTCACATACAATACCTGGTGCTCATCACAAGTGCCCTCGTTAATAGCCATCACCTATTTAACCCACCCCCCATCAACCTCCCCTCCTGTAACCATCAGTTTGTTATCTATAGTTAAGAGTCTGTTTCTTGGTTTGCCACTCTTTTCTCCCCCTCTTCTCATCTGTTTTGTTTCTTAAATTCCACATATAAATGAAACCATATGGTATTTGTCTTTAACTTATTTCACTTCACAGAATACTCTCTACCTCCATGTCATTGCAAATGGCAAGATTTCATTTTTTATGGCTGAGTAATACTCCATTATGTATGCTATATATTCTATATCATTTATATATCATAGGTTAATATAATATATAATATAGTTATATTTATACATATATATGTTGTACACACACACACACACACACACACACACACATACGTAGATACCACAAGTTCTTTATCCATTCATTGGTCAATGGATATTTGGGCTCTTTACATATTTTGGTTATTTCTGACAATGCTGCTATAACATTGGGGTGCATGTGTCCTTTCAAATCAGTATTTCTACATCCTTTGGATAAATACCTAATAGTGCAATTTCTGAATCATAGGGTAGTTCTATTTTTAACTTTTTGAGGAATCTTCATACTGTTTTCCACAGTGGCTGCTTCAATTTGCATTCCCACCAACAGTGCGAGAGGGTTCCCCTTTCTCCATGTCCTTCACAACACCTGTTATTTCCTTTGTTGTTAATTTTAGCCATTCTGACTGGTGTGAGGTGATACCTCATTGTAGTTTTGAGTTTTTATTCCCTAATAATGAGTGATATTGAGCATCTTTTCATGTGTCTGTTAGTCATCTGTATTTCTCCTTGGGAAAATATCTCTTCATCTGCCCATTTTTTAACTTGCTCTTTATCAGATATGTCATTTGCAATAACTTCTTTCATTCCATAGATTGCCTTTTAATTTTGTTGATTGTTTCCTTCACTGAGAAGAAGCTATTTATTTTTATGAAGTCCCAATAGTTTATTTTTGGTTTTGTTTCCCTTGCCTCAGGAGACATATCTAGTAAGAAGTTGCTACAGTCGATGTTAAAGAGGTTACTGCTTGCATTGTCCTCAAGGATTTTGATAGTTTCCTGTATCACATTTACATCTTTCATCCATTTTGAATATATTTTTGTTTATGGTGTAAGAAATTGGCCCAGTTTCATTCTTCTGCCAGTAGCTGTACAATTTTCCCAATACCATTTATTGAAGAGACTGTCTTTTTTCCATTTCATATTCTTTCCTTCTTTGTTAAAGATTAATTGGCCATAGAGTTGTGGGTTCATTTCTGGGTTTTCTATACTGTTCTATTGATCTATGTGCCAGTACCATACTGTCTTGATCACTACAGGTCTGTAATATAACTTGAAACCAGAATTGTGATGCCTCCAACTTTTTTCTTTTCTTTTCTTTTCTCTTTTCTTTTCTTTTCTTTTCTTTTCTCTTTTCTTTTCTTTTCTTTTCTTTCTTTTCTTTTTCTTCTCTTCTCTTCTCTTCTCCTTTCTTTTCTTTTTTCTTTTTCAGGTTGCTTTGGCTGTTTGGGTTTGTATGTGGTTCCATAGAAATTTTAGGATTGTTTGTTCTACTTCTGTCAAAAATGCTGTTGGTATTTTGATAGGCATTGCATTAAATGTGTAGATTGCTTTAGTAATGTAAACATTTTAATATTTGTTCTTCCACTCCAAGATCATGGAATATCTTTCCATTTCTTTGTGTCATTTTCAATTTCTTTCATCCGTGCTTTACAGTTTTCAGAGTAAAGGTCTTTTACCTCTTTTGATAGGATTATTCCTAGGTACCTTATGATTTTTGGTACAGTTGTAAATGGGATTGATTCCTTGATTTCTCTTTCTGTTGCCTCATTATTAGTGTACAGAAATTCAACAGATTTCTGTTGATTTTGTATCCTGTGACTACTGAATTTGTATATCAGTTCTAGCAACTTTTCAGTGGAGTCTTTTGGGTTTTCTATAAAGAGTTTCATGTCACCTGCAAATAGTGAAAGTTTGTCTTCTTCCTTGATGAAGTGCTATATTAAATAAGGGTGGTGAGAGCAGACATCCCTACTTTGTTCTTGACCATAGAGAAGAAGGTCTGTTTTTTGCCATTGAGGATCATATTAGCTGCGGGTTTTCCCTAGATGGCCTTTATTATGTTGGTGTATGTTCCCTCTAAACCTACTTCATTTTATCATGAATGGATATTGTACTTTGTCAAATGTTTTCCTGCATCTATTGAAAGAATTCTATTGTTCTTATCATTTTTTATTAATGTGGTGTATCACGGTGATTGATTAGTAAATATTGAACCACCCCTGAAACCCAGGCATAAATCCCACTTAATTGTGATGAATGATTTTTTTGATGTACTGTTGGATTCAATTTTTAGTATTTTATTGAGGATTTTTGCATCCATGTACATCAGGGATGTTGGCCTGTAATTCTCCTTTTAAGTGTGGTTTTTGGTTTTGGAATCAGGGTAATGCTGACCTCATAGAATAAGTTTAGAAGTTTTCTCCTCTTTTTATCTTGTGGAATAGTTTGAGAAAAATAGGTATTAACTTCTTATAAGCCTGGTAGAATTCCCCTGGGAAGCCATCTGGCCATGGACTCTTGTTTTTTGGGATACTTTTTATTACTGATTCAATTTCTTTGTTGGTTATTGGTCTGTTAAGTTTTCCTGTTTCAGTTTTGGTAGTTTATATGTTTCTAGGAATTTACCATTTCTTTCACATCGTCCAATGTGTTGGAATATAGTTTTTCATAACGTTCTTTTATAATTATATTTCTGTGGTGTTGGTTGTTATGTCTCCTCTCTCATTTGTGATTTTATTTATTTGGGTCCTTTCTCTTTTATTTTTGATAAGTCTGGCTAGGGGTTTATCAGTTTAATATTTTTTTTTCAAAGAACTGGCTCCTGGTTTCATTGATCTGTTCTATTGTTCTTTTATTTCTATATCATTTGTTTCTACTCTAATCTTCTTTTTTTCTGCTGGCTTTAGGCTTTGTTTGTTGTTCTTTTTTCTAGCTCCTTTAGATGTAAGGTTTGGCTGTTTACTTGACTTTTTTTGCTTCTTGAAGTAGGCCTGTATTGCTAAATATCTTCCTCTTAGGACCACTTCTGCTTCATCCCAAAAGTTTTGGACCATTGTGCTTTCATTTTCATTTGTTTCCATGTATTTTTTTTTTAATTTTTCCTTGATTCCCTGGTTGATCCAATCACTGTTTAGTACCTATTGTTTAAGCTCCATTTATTTGTGGTCTTTCCAAATTTTTTTCATGTGGTTGATTTCAAGTTTCATGGTGTTGTAGCCAGAAAATATGTATGCTATGATCTCAGTCTTTTTGTACTTGTTGAGTCCTGATTTGTGACCTAGTATGTGATCTTCTCTGGAGAATGTCCTATGTACACTTGAAAAGAATGTGTATTCTGCTGCTTTAGGATGAAATGTTTTGAATATATCTTTTAAGTCCATCTGGTTCAGTGTGTCATTCAAAGCCATTGTTTCTTTGTTGATTTTCTGTTTAGATCATCTGTCCGTTTCTGTAAGTAGAGTGTTAAAATCCTCTACTATTGTATTACTATCAATGAGTTATATTATGTTTGTTATTAACTGTTATATATATTTGGGTGTTCCCAAGTTGGGAGCACAAATATTTACAATTGTTAGAGCTTCTTGCTGGATATACCCCTTTATTATGATGTAGTATCCTTATTCATCTCTTGTTATAGTCTTCAGTATAAATTCTAGTTTGTTTGGTATAAATATTCCTAACCCAGCTTTCTTTTGACATTTACTTGCATGGTAAATATTTCTCCAGCCTTTCATTTTCAATCTACTGATGTCTTTGGGTCTAAAATGATCTCTTATAGGCAACATATAGATGGTTCTTGTTTGTTTTTTGTTTTTGTTTTTGTTTTTTGTTTTTATCCATTTTGACATCCTATGTCTTTCGATTGGAACAATTAGTCCATTTATATTCAGAGTATTGACAGATATGCATTTAGTTCCATTTTATTACTTGTTTTGTCATTGTTTCTGGAAAATTTCTCTGATCCTTTATCTTTGTCGCTTTTGGTCTTCCCACTCACAAAGTCTCCTTTATATTTCTTGCAAATATAATGACTGGTTTAGTCGTTGTGAACTGCTTTAATTTTTGTCTATTTGGGAAACTCTTTATCTCTCCTTCTATTCTGAACGATGGTCTTCCTGGATAGAGTATTCTTGGCTGCAGATTTTTCCCATTCAGCATGTTGATTATCATGCCACTCCCTTCTGGCTTGCCAAGCTTCTTTTGAGGGATCTGCCACTAGCCTTATGAGTCTTCCTTTGTAAATTAGGGACTTCTTTTGTTTGCTGTTTTTAGTATTTTTTTCTCTATTGCTATATTTTACAAATTTAATATGTCTTGATGTTGGCCTGCTTTTGTTTATTTTTTGGGAGTTCTCTGCCTCCTGCTTCTGGATGTCTGTTTTCTTCCCCAGATTGGGAAAATTTTAAGCTATCATTTCCTTAAATAAATTTTCTGCCCCCTTTCTCTCTCTTCTTCTGGGACTCCTATGATACAAATGTCACTACATTTGATGGAGTCAATGAGTTCCCTAAGTCTATTCTCGTGTTCCATAATTCATCTTTCTCTCTTTTGTTTAGCTTCATTATTTTCCATAATTTTATCTTCTGTATCACTTATTTGTTCTGCTTTTTCCATCCTTATGGTCATTACATCCAGTCTATTTCAAACCTCACTTATTTTTCATTTCTAATTGTTTTTTTTAACTCCTTTATCCCTGTGGTAAGGGCCTCCCTGAAGCTTTTAATTCTTTTCTCAAGCCCAGTGAGTATCCTTATGATTATTGTTTTAAATTTGTTTAAATTTAAATTTAAAAGTAACATCAGGCATGTTACTTTTATCTGTTTTGATTAGATCTGTGGCTGTGACCTTTTCTTGTTGTTTCATTTGATATGAATTACTCTATGTTGGCATTTTGTCTGTCTCTGACTTCTTCTGTGTGTTAGAAAAGCCTTGTTGTGTTTCCTGTTCCTGAAAGTAATGGCTTTATGTGTCCAGAACCTGGCATTTCAGGGAGTATCTCTGGTGTGTGCTGTGTGTACTCTGCTGCTGTATTTTGGCTGCTCTATCCTTCAGGCCAGTCATCTGCAGAAGCTCTCCTTGCCTGCAATGGGCAATGTTTGGACCTTGGCCAGCATGTGGTGTGTTTTAAGTAGGTATGCTCTGTTCTGCTTCTTAAATGAGACTGGATGCTGCTTCCACTAAAACTGAAGCCTTGCAGAACTCTCTTGTCAGGAGACGTGGTGTGTGGGGAGCATTTCTGCTGATCATCTGAAAGAGGGGCACACTGCACTGGGTCTGATGCACACCAGGCAGAGAAGGGCAGTAGTGGCAGAATGCAGGGGGCTGGGACTTGACGTAAGTAGGTTAGGCAGCCAGTGTTGATGCTGTGCTATTTACTGAAACAGGTTTATGCTGAGAGGTGGGGAAGGGAAATGACTCCATTCAGCTCCTTTGTCCCCAGAGAGGGTTCTCCATGCTTGCTGCTCTCAGGGAAGCACTCCCAGAAGAGTAAATAATCTCCCTGCTTGTGTTCCAGGCATTTTCAAGCTGCAGTTTTCATGTTGTCTGTCTCCAGGTTGCTTGCTTGTCAGGAGTAGTGCTTTGCACTTTGGGCTATATCCCAGCCAAGGCTGCTGACTTTGAAAACTCCAAACTTTAGGGACCTGCTGTGGGGCACTGTGATTGTCTTCTAGGGGAGGGTCTTGCTGCACTGGGACTGATGCAGGTTTGCCCGAGAAGGGCAGTCATGCCACAGTTCCAGGGCATGGGACTTGGAGGCTAGGCAGCCAGTGTTCAGGCTAGCCCCTCAGCAGGTGGTTCTGCATCTACACTGAGGGGTAGGGAAGGAAATTGCATCCACCAGCTCTTTTGTCCCCCAAAAGGCATTTCTGTGAATGCTACCTCTCATAGATGTGTTCTAAGAGTGAACAATCTCTTCTCTATGAGCCTTGGGCATTTTTCAGGTCACACCATCTGCCTCCAGGTTGTTTGCATGCCTTCTATCCAGGAGTAGGACAGTGCCTTCAGAGCTCTATCCCAGCCAAGTCTGACCTGTAAAACTCCAGTTGTCAAGCCACTGTAGTTTCAAAAACTCAAGAAAATCAGCCCCTCTTGTTTTCCATACCAATGGCTTTTGACAGTGTTATCCCTGTGAATTCCCTGTGTGCTCCCCTCTCTCTCACCTTTCTCCATGACCAGGGCTCCCTCCCCTCTGCAGCACCCATGATCCATTTGTCCCCCAAACCACTTCGTACTTTCCTTGATGTGGCCTCTTCTCTCTCTCTAGTTGTGGAATTATTATTTTTCTTTTTCTGTTAGTGTTCAGTTCCATTTCTTGGATATTCAGAATGATTTGATAGTTATCTTGCTGAGTTCCAGGGATGAGACAATACTAGGGTCTTCCTATTATGTCACCATCTTAGCTTCCTTCCCAGCCCAGACATTTTTATCTACCTAAGAAAAGATAGGAAAGAATATTAAGACAGACCCTTGACTTAGTATGCAATTTTCCTACTATATTATTTAGGTTAAAAGCCAAGTAAACTTGTTTTGTTCCAACTTCCTTCCTTCTTTCTTTAAAGATAGATATATTCTTATATCCATACAAAATTATAGCCAACCATGTTTAAGTTTCACTTGTCATACCTAATCAAATAACATAGTAATATACATACAATTGATATAAATTTATTTAAATCATTTTTCACCTAATAAAATATCACTGACAAAGGTACGTCATTAATTATTTTTATTTTCTATTACCATTGGTAATATTGGTATACAAATTGTGTACAAAAATTCTTGTCTAACTTTCCAAGTATTTTGTTGGCATAAATTTCTATATGTAGAGTTACTGGGTTAAAAGTAAAGAATATATATGATATTTTCTTACTGAATATAATAAAATGATTTCAAGGTCTCACTAATTTACACTATGAGCAGCTTAAGAGAGTCCCTTTTTAATTACTTCCACACAAAAATTTGTGAGAGCAAAGGAATCTATCTCAAGAATTTGAATACTAACCTTACTTTAGAAAATACGTTGCTTAGTCTGGTAGAAACAAATTAAACCAAGTAGAAAGAGGTTGAAAAATATGAACAACACAGAAACCAAGTCCACATGAGTAAGGCAAAATATAGAACAAAATTCAGAACAGGCCACTCTGATCACAATATGACAAATAAATAAACAAACAAATAAATGTAGGTATAATATTTGAGGAGTATTTGCTCATGAGATTTAGGAATAAGGACAGATTTTGGAATGAAGTTGCCTATAGACAATTTGGTAAATTATATTGAATGTGTTTGGTCTAATTGATTTCAAGAAGCTTAATCTTTTCCACCTTAACAATATAATCATGGCAGATGAAATTGATTTTTAATTATCAGCAATCCATCTAAATATAGTAGGAGCAGAAACTGTGATTATTTGAGATAGTTTTTAAACATAATGAGATTTTGGAACAAAATGTCAGAAAAAAAGTTTTAAAGTCTCTGAGTGTGTCTTATTACTCCTATTACTTTATTGTTCATCAGTTTAATAAAGAATGATAATAGGTTCTAAGACAGCTATGTCAAAAATTAAATATAAATAGAAATTGATTCCTAAGAATGAGTGTAAACAGGAAGGATCTTATTATGATACAATCCAAAAACTTGGACCCCACAATAGTAATAAAAATACCCCCCCAAATAATCTGTAACACTATGTACAAAGTATCATCATAAGTGCTTTATATATGATTAGGCCTTTTAATTTTCAAAATACTCTTTAAAGTGTGTGTAATTACTATACCCATTTTATAGATAATGAAAATAGGGACAAAGAATTAAATAACTTGTCAAAATTTAAAGGTCTGATGAAAATCCCAAAGACCTAGGCTATCTGCTCAAGCAATCCTCTATGTTGACTCAGTATAATGATATTGGTAAAATATATCATTAAACACCTAATAATCTTACAGTTTTATCTATAATTTCCCTGTTAAGTTAGTACATGTATTTCTCACTAAAATAATGACATTTTCTAGTAAAATCTATTGACACAGTCATATTGGAATATGAGTGTGCACAAATATCTATCTGATAGCCCAAACCTTTATAAGCACATGTTATTTTAACAAATAACATCCATTTTGCCAGAAAACTGACTAAGGACCAGAGGAAATTTCTATCATATGAGTTGTGGAACTCATCTCTGGCCAACACTATGCAATTTTTATTTCATAGAAGAACTTGCAATGATTATGAGGACACATTTAGGAAACTTCACTAGTCTAAAAAAAATTATATATACAAACTCTTGTACTGTTATTCAGCTTAACTCCCTTTTTACAAAGATAAACTGCAATTTGCTCATCTTACATGTTGCAAGTTACCAACAGCCAATGAAAGTTAAAGCACATTTAGTCAACTAGTCCCTAGAAATAATAAGAATCTGCAAGGATTTGGGACAAGTTTCTCTAAGATGGAAGCAGGATTGCCTTCATGTAGATTTTTAAGAATTACACTTGCAATGGTGCAGTTGGGCAAAACTTGTCCACAAAAATTTTCCAATTTGTAAACTGAAAGGACCCACAGGAAACATAAATTCTATATATAGAATATTAATATATTAATAAATATTTATTATATGATTAACCATACAAATATATATAATATAATATATATTTTATAATATATATATTATACATATAATACATAAAGGAGAGAATGGCTGAAAATAAAGATAGGATTGATTCTTTCATGAAAATATTGTTAAAATACTTCCCCATTGGTCAAATTCTACTAACAAGTAGAGGATAAGATAGGGGACTAATAATAGAGAATCAATTTAAAATAGTATTACACTTATGTATTACTCTCTTAAGTCATTTATTATTTAGAGTTAGGTGAAGAAGAAAGCAATAGTACTTAGTCGGATTTTTTCTCTTAAGTTATACTGTTCTAATCAGACCCTAGATTTTCAAAAAAAAAGATCCAACTAGATTAAAAGAGTTGTCTTGAAAATGTAGAGCTGACTTTCATAAAATAACAGAAACCATTCAGAATAACTTCTACTTCAAATTCTGCTTGGCATGAATAATGTAAGAAGTGATCAGGAGGGTAACACAAAACCAGGTTTTCTCTTCTCTGGTGCTCAAGGCGGGCTGGGTATGTGTAGTTTCAGAAGTAAAGCTATAGGACATCTCAGTAACACCCTTCTTCATACCACTGTTTTCAAAGTTAATCCCAAATACAATGTTTACAAATATTTAATATAATTGAGTTTGAAAGACAAGATTTCTCAAGTTTTGATATTGTGAAAGAAAATTAAAACAACTATGCCATTTACAGAATGTATACCTATTGGCTTTTAGAAGACAAATCATATAGCATGATGACAATTTTGGCGGTCATATCATACCACTGTCATAAATCAAAATGCACCCTATTAAAACCATTAACAATAAAGAATTAGCCCTAATATTAGCAATTAGTGTTATTTTCATTCATAATTTATTTGCTAATAAAAGAAAAAAATTGCTAAGCATTTATTCATGTAATATATTGAACATCTAAAGTTTTGTTTGTTTGTTTTAATTTGTCTTCCTTGTTAATCAGAAACTAACATAAGTGTATTACTCCTTGTGCCAGGCAATTTAGATACATTTCCTCACTTAATCCAGAAAACAATCTCACCTGGTAGATATAATCTACATGTTACAGTTGAGGAAAATGAAACATGGAGAGCAATGTACCAAGGGTCAAAGAGTAATAGTAAACAAAACTATCATGCTGAGTTATAGTAATCTAAATTATAGTCTTTGGTTAAAATAACTATGTTTAATTATTCTACATATGTGTATATGTTGTGTAAGGTCCTTATACATAAATGATTACCCTTGAATAATTTATTCTTACCCGGTTATGATGCCACAATTGTCTTGACAAATCTTATGTGATATACCTTATATTTATTTCAAATAAAATACCAGATACTGGGAAGAAATAACTTTTAGATTATCAATTAAGTGTAAACTTCAAATAAAGGCAAGTTAAAGCATTTTTACCTTGATATAATCTTGTAATATGGTACAATCAACATAATTTCTTATTATGGTTTCGCCTCAATGTTTTCATGACATGCAAATAGTTTAGCTATCACTCTATGCAGATGTTCATGAATTATTGATCTAGTCTCTGTTTACCAAAATCACTTTGCTCCACTTTTTCCTTAAATGGTATATATTATGTAAAAATACAAAGAACTCATTATTTCATGAATTAGAATGATGATTTTAAAGTATACCAATCATCAAAAAATATACCAATATTTTAAAAAATATATTCAAGAAATGATCAGTGGTATGAACATTATTGAACTTCTAAAAATATGTATAATAGTCATATTTATTAGGCATATTTTGTGAGTTAAAACAACATAAGAACTATAGACCAAAAGAAGACTTGCTTACCAAATTAAACAAATTATATACTCCAGTTATCAGGTGTGGATTTCTCAGGCATCCCTTCCACTTAATCTTTATATAAACATCTAAGATAGAATGCAATGAATTAATATCTTGAAGATTACCATTCTTTAAAATAAAATAAGCAAATGTTAAAATTGGACTTCTGTAAAATGTTAACTTTGAGCATGTGCCATAAATCTATTTTGGGAAGCCAAAAATTGGTTTTCTTCTAAACTTTTGTTCCACTTGAAGTGCTCCAGTATATTCAAATACGAAGGTATGTCTCTAATTTAAAAAGGTATCTATATTTAGATGAATGTGTAATGTTTCATGCAGCTTTTCTATGTAATTCAATTCCTCAGTATGCTGCAAAGTCAGTTTGAAAACCTTTTCTTTTTTTTTTAATAATTTTTTATTATGTTATGTTAGTCACTATACAGTATATCCTTAGTGTTTGATGTAGTGTTCCATGATTCATTATTTGCATATAACACCCAGTGCACCATGCAATACGTGCCCTCCTTAATACCCATCACCGGCCTATCCCAGTCCCCCACCCCCTCCCTTCTGAAGCCCTCAGTTTGTTTCCCAGAGTCCATAGTCTTTCATGGTTCATTCCCCCTTCTGTTTACCCCCCCTTCATTCTTCCCTTCCTTCTCCTACCGATCTTCCTGCTATTTCTTATGTTCCATATGATAATTGTCTTTCTCTGTTTGACTAATTTCACTTAGCATAATCTCCTCCAGTCCCGAAAACCTTCTTTTCTTAATATAACACTAAAGTTTGTTTTCAAACTAAATCTCCTGAAAAGAGAATTTAAGTATCCAGGAGAAGAGAAGAGCACTGATTAGTTGATTGAATAAGGGATAAGTCTGACACACTGTTCTGGTTTATTATTTTTTTTTTAGATGGAAAATGTTGAATATGTGATGTTTCAAAGCAATGCCATATACAATCAACAAGTTCTTACCAGCACGTACATTACTTTTCAAAAACATGAAGAAGGATCAGAAGTTCCCTCCCGTTCACTGAGTTGATAAAAATAACTTCTACATAATAACTCAGTTGGAAAAATCAGGAAGGATTAGGTGTGAGCCTTCAATTTGAAAATCATAAATGATTGAGAAAAGAAGGATGAGGATGCACAGTTGGAGGGCAAGGAGGTGGAAGAAATCATGTAAGGAGAAACTAAATAATATTATAGCTAGTTCCCTTCTTTAAGGAGAGTGTTGTTGCCTTTATGAATACACTGTTTAAGGAACTATCTTTTACTGAGCACCTATTATCCACAATGTAATTTATATAAATTATCATGTTTAATCTTCATAACAATGCATTTTTCATAAAGAAGAATTCATTCCAGATTATGGAAACTAAAATTAAAAAAACTAAGTCATTTACTCCAGACTATGAAAACCTCCAATCTTCAAAGAAGATTTTCAAAGAGATTAAAAATTATAATAGATGAAAAGATGGAAATTTAGGTCTATACAAAGGAAAAAAGAGTGATGAAAATGGCAAAAACATGAGTAATATAAAATATTTTTCTCATTTTTAATGCAAATGTAATAATGTACCTTGAGTGTAAATATATATGTGGAAATTGCATGATAAGAATTGTACAAAGAGGGGTGCCTGGGTGGCACGGCAGTTAAGCATCTGCCTTCAGCTCAGGGCGTGATCCCGGCGTTATGGGATTGAGCCCCACATCAGGCTCTTCCGCTATGAGCCTGCTTCTTCCTCTCCCACTCCCCCTGCTTGTGTTCCCTCTCTCGCTGGCTGTCTCTATCTCTGTCGAATAAATAAATAAAATCTTTAAAAAAAAAAAAAGAATTGTAGAAAGAATGGAAATGAGAAAATTAAGGTATACACTTGCAGGATTTTTACACTATAACTAAAGTAGAATATTATTTAAAAGATTAACTAATAAAGTAAACAAGTATGATGTAAATTATAGAAAAATAATTTTAAAAAGTAGAGCTAAAAAAAAATAATGGTTATAAAATGCAATCGTAATACTCAAAAGAATATAGAAAAACGGGAAAAACAGAAACAGATTAAACAATTAAAAATTAAACAGCAAAATTGAAAATTTGAAAATCATATTGGTAATTATATTAATGTTAAATATTCTGGGCACTCTGATTAAAGCCAAGGATTGTTAAATGGATAGAAATGCAATTCACAGAAAATGTAGACAAAAGTCTTTATGGAAACAGGACTTGATTAATACTATTAACCAACTTAAAGTTCACATTTCTAGAGCTCTCCACCTAATAACAGCAGATTTCATACTGTATTCAAATGCACATGGAATACTCACCAAAGTCAGCTAATTTATTGGCCACAATTTAATACATTCAAATATATTGACTTCTTAAAATCTTAAAGAGGTATGTTCTTTAATCATAAAAGGACTAACTAACTTAGAAATCAATGATGAAATCAACTCCAAAATATGTGAATATTAAATAGCAAACCTAGAAAGGAATCCAAAAACAAAAACAAAAAGAACAATGAAAAATATATATTTTCAATGTAGGAAAAATGAAAAACAAATTCAAAATTTATGGGATGCACCTGAAACAGGGCTTAGATGTAAATTACAAATTTGATGATGGAATAGGAAGTCCCAGCCTTCATTTCTTTAGGGTGAGCACTAATCTGACATGACCAATGTTCTTATAAAAAGAGAAGATTAGGAGAAAAAACATACAGACTCATCACGTGAAGACACCAGAAGATGGCCATCTGTGAGACAAGAGAAGAGGTCTTAGAAGAAACCAACCATACCAACAACTTGATCTCAGAGTTCTACCCTCCAGAATTGCTAGAAGATTAATTTCTATTGTTTAAGCCACTGGTATGTGGCAGTTTGTTACGGCAGCATTAGCAAACTAATGCACAAGTCTAAGAAAAACACTCAGCTCTAAAGATCTGATTACATTGCTTGGCATCTTCATGTCCTTCTGCTTCTTGCTTTCTGCCAATATGCCATATACACATTGTTTCTCTCAAAAATGTGGATAATTTTCCATATTGTAATTTTCTTAAATTTGCAGAAAAGATCCTGTTCTAACTACTCAAGGTTTCATTTCTAAACTTCCAAAAAGACAAATAGTTGGGCACTGGGATTAAAAAGTTATGCTGTCTGATTCAAATCTACCTTTGATACTTACACTTCTCAACTTTAGTCTTCAGCTTTTTAAATCTTTAAAATGGAGGTAAGAATAGTGCCTACCTTAAGATATTATAATAATGATTAACTGAGATAGTAATATGAGGCACATAGAGCTGTGTATGAAAAAAGAGTAAGCATATAACTTATTGTCAAAGGAAGATCCTTTTCAGGTTGGTAAAAGGTGCTCTTCATAATCATGCCAATACATAGCCATAACCTGGTACTAATTGGGCAAAGGTAAACATAATAAACGTTTAGTGGATATTAGTTGCTTTTATTATTAATAACTGATAAGCAAGGATGTTAAAATAGACATAGCTAATGTCCCTATAGTTTCTATAGTTCTTGGCACAGTTGTAGGTTTCATTCACTTTCATATAATTTCATGACTCCTTTCACCCATTTTGTAACATGACCATGTTCATTTTGAGTTTTCAATAAGATTCTTAAGATCTTAAAAAGGTATGTTCTTTAACCAGAAGAGGACTAACTAACTTAGAAATCAATGATGAAATCAACTCTGAAACATGTGGATATTGAATAGCAAACTTAGAAAGGAATCCAAACAAAAACAAAAACAAAAGAACAATGGAAAATATATATTTTCAATGTAAGAAAAATGGAAAACAAATTCAAAATTGTGTGGTGCTTTTTTTGAGTATAGCTTCTCTAAAAGTTTAAATTAAACTGCATAACAAAACTCACATGGCACAAATGAGATATAATCATATGTACAAGGATAAAAGTCTGATCTCCATGACATGATCAAAGACAGCAGATTCTCCTCTCTAAAGGATGTAAAATTAGGTATACACTTGTTTGGCAGTGAGTGTTGGGCCTATGCAGATATGTTGATTCAGGGTTGACGTGCAAGATGAGCCTTGTGAACACAGAGGGGCTCATACATTAGTATCTGTGTCTTAGGCTGTTTTCTCAAACCTGACAATTAGCTGCATTTTACTTGAATGGTTTAACTTGTGTGATTTGCTTCATCTTTCAGCCCAAGAATTCCTAAACCAGTCAGATGAAAACTATTTTTGACAATAAACAACTATTACTAGCATATACTAAGAATAGACATGTATACTGTAAAGGAAAATTTAATATCTCAACCTAGACAGGCTTAGCTACTACAATATATAAGGCTGGTTGCATATAAAACTGGCAATAAACCCTTGGTGGACCAAGTGTTCTTTGTTTGTTTCTTTGTTTCTTTTTGATATGCTACTTTAACATTTTACGCATCCCCACACAAACCTTCCCATCTTAAAAAAGAGAAGGAAGGAAGGAAGGAAGGAAGGAAGGAAGGAAGGAAGGAAGGAAGGAAGGAAGGGAGAGAAAGAAAGAAAGAAAGAAAGAAAGAAAGAAAGAAAGAAAGAAAGAAAGAGAAAGAAAAAGAAAGAGAAAGAAAGAAACAGACTTTGTCAGGCTTTCCAACTAAACATAAGAAATGATGCATCTTAAAATACTTTTAGGATTTACATAAAGGCATGATAAATGAACAAAGAATGAACAATTCACCTTACTCTGTAGTCATTACATTAATGGTTTGTGGATAAGAAAACCTTCAAATTCATGAATACTATGCCTCAATGTTTAGACAGTTTATACTTGCCATAGCTGACATAAATGTACATAAATAATGTTTTTTGACAGATTTGAATTTGCTTCAAAATTATCTGTCAGGAGGTTGGAATAGGTCAGGTTAAAAAAATATTTATTCTTAAAACAACCACTCATACCAAAATTAGACTCCGTTGTTTTCAATGATAGTGTCTGGGAAAAAAATGAACCTATAAGATCTTTACTATATTTGCAAGTAATAACCACACAATTTAATCTCACTTAAGTAGCCTTACTCTTAATTTTTTTCATAGGCACAGGATGTGTCTGGTTAGAAATTGCAATCTCAGGCCTCCGAAAAACAGTATTTCATGCTGTGAGGTCTCTATTTTATGTGACTGTGTTTGACGTTTCCTAAAATTCAGATCTAGGAAAATAGTTTCAGAAACACACACACACACACACACACACACACACACACACACACACACACAGTTCATTTGGGAAATAGTTTACCTCTTTCAGAATATCTTTAAAAGAGCTCTTCTCTCTAGCTTTGAATGTCTGTGTTAATAATTATTACCCTTATGTTGTACAATGTTTTTTATCTTTAAAACTCCAAAGCCATGTGATCATGTAATTTATATCATTTGCATCAGTATGTTATAAAAAATCTGGTACAAATGACTTCTAATAAAAGTTGTGTATAATAATGGATGATAATAGATAGCTGATCCAAAGATTTCTGCTATCCCAACACTTCACTTGTTTCTTGCGAACTCTTCCTGGTACTTTTCTAAAACTGCCATTTGTAGTGAAGAGACATGATGATTGATGGATGGTAGTATCAGACATCTTGCTTATTCTTCATTCCTCCTGAAATTTCAAACTGCTGGCAACTAACGTAGTAATCATATACTCAGGCAGTTTGAAGATAGGGAGGAGGGTGTTTCCACTATCTTCCCAAATTTCCACTTTCCTCATTCCCCATAACTGGTGTTAGATTGTCTAACTTTAGTGAAAATTTGATGAAAATATTAACTTTAAACATATTTTAAATATTTAAAAAGTCTTCAACAACAATAGCAGTTAATTTCTCAGGAGTTCTAAAGTTCTCTGAAATCTATTATCTCCCTTATTATTTAAAAAGCCAGTGTGAACACAGAAATCAGATCAGGTGGTGATACCAGTGTATTTTCCCAACAACCGTGTCTTATTTGTATAACATCTGACTCATACTTTACCTTCTGATATCTATGTTTAAAGTGTTTAAGGGCAATCATCTCCTCACAAGTAATAATTAATCCCAGCTATCTTTTATGAGTTTAAACCACTCCGAAATAAAAAAAAAAAAAAAAACCCTCTAAAGGAAATTGAAATATCAGCTTTTTTAATCTTTAAGTGCTGGGCTGCAGAGCAAACTTGAATCTACACATTCATGCTACATACTGTGAATTTAGGTACCGTATTTACAGATTTCTCACTGGTAGGAACAAATCTTACTCTGGTAATCTTCCTCTAAGCAGGAGAGAGAAGTTGGAATGCTATGGGCAGGCAGTGGCACAGAGAAAAGAAAGAGATAAGAACAGCAATGTTTAATACCTTTGTTCTACTCAATAGTGAAAAGTGGGCACATGGATGATGATGAATTCTTAACACGTGATAAATCACTCCTCTTCTGGGGAGATAAAGTGTAAAAGATGGAATAGAGGGCAGAAATGTTATTCCAAGTTTGATTCCTTACAGGCATGGGAATGTCTTCATTGAAATATAAGGAATGGAGAATATAGTTACTTTAAAACTTTGCCATGTATGCTTTTAGGTGATATACCATTGGTTTCCCTTAAATGGTTCACTGATCTTGGAACCCAGGCTACCTCTTACATTTGCACATTCTCTCTATTTCACTGCCCACCATCATCATGTTATTGCCACTTCATTCCCTAACCTTAATTCCATCAAACCCATTGTGGCTGGGGCAGCTAAGTGACTCCATCAAAAGGAGAGGCCATGTGTATATTTGTTTTACTATTTTTAGCATGGACTTCAAGGTCAACTACACAATTTGCATGACCCAGTGCAAAATGGAAATGCAGGGCTCTTTGTTCAAAAAACAGAAAAATAGTGCCATTAAAGGTACTAAAACATAAAGCTTTTTCTTTCTTCTACAGTCTTTCCCTTGACCTGACATACTGTTTTTAATTTGAATTTAATATTGTTCCAAATAAAGAAAAGTTAAAATGTTAAATTATTAATATGAATTTTACCATTCATCTTTATATTGTACATTTCCAGTTTTAAATGCAAATATAAGAGTGTTCAACTAATGTGCAGAATCACCTAATGACACAATTCATATTTTGGGGCTCATCCATGCATATGTATTTTGTTCTTTCCAGAATAATGGAAATATCACACAACTAATTCAATTGTTTTTCTTTCACTTCTTAATATATGCATATTCTGCCAACACTTTCTACCTTTGGTTTATTAATGACTAAAGAAGAAACTAAAGGAAAGGGAGCTGTGGGTTGCTTTATCTTTCCCTTTCCTTCCAGGTCATCATTTCCAGTGTAAGTAGTTGGCTAATGAAGGGAAGTAATATGAGTGAAAAAGAATAGAAAAGCATTCCTAGGCCATTTGCATTTCTTAGAATGCTATTGTCTTCTTTCTGCATTCAAAGTAAGTTCTGGTTCAAAAAGAGAGTATGGTCCCTTGGGTTTGTCAGTGTTCGGACTTAATCAGTTATTGATTTAACACATTTACCCTGTAGTTACTTCCAGATTCATTGAACTCCCACACATTATGCAACTACTAGAATCCTGTGTTCATGTGACATGGTGAATGCTACATGCAAATGGAACATCAAGGAATGACAGATAAGCATATGATGCATATCTCTTCTGCTCACAGATAAGCTCTATTGTACCATTGGAAAACCACAAGTTCAAAGATAAAATTAAGAAATTCAAGATTGTGAAAGCACATTACTAAACCAAGTGTGGTCCTGAGTGAGGGACCCTGAGAGACTGCATAGGTGGCACAGTCATTAAAACAAGCAATGGTAGGCTTTCTGGGCTTCTTTCCATTCATTAAGTAATCCCCTTTATACTATGAATATCTTCTTGGCTTCTCAAAACTGAAGTCGCTGTCCCCTACAACAGACACCTGATTATTCCTCTGTCTTCTATGAATCCCCTTTTGTAGTCAATATGACTCCAAACTCCAGAATCACCTTCTATTTATTCCTATTTCTTCTTTGCTTTCATGTCTAACCAGTCAAGAACTGTATTTGTTGGTACACCTTTATTTCTAATATTAGCACACTGTCTCAGAGTAGCTTAAAGAAAAAATGGGATTGTTGGCTCCCGTACCTAGAAAGACATTTTGGGAACTCACAGAATCAAAAGAAAGAGATGAAGAAAACAGGGCCATAAAAACTACAATTGTGGTCTTAATATCACCAGGCATCTGCTTCTCCAACTGTGTATCTCATTTCTTCTCATCCCCACTAACAACTTAAGCCTGAATGAATTTGTATTTATAAATCACTTAGGATGTCTCACGCACAGTAAGTGTTCATTAAAAATATTGTCATTTACTTTTATTATTATCATCATTATTACATCCATGAAGAGTAAGAGGAGGCTTCTGCCATTAACCCCAGTTTGGCCTTTTTGGAAAGAAAGACTTCCATTGCTCAGGTTGGATTGAGGTTGAACACCAAGAAGAAAGAGAAAGAATTGGCATAAAGGAAGAATTTAGATTGTTTGCTTCTCAGAATCACATGGATCAAGATGAAAACACACACCAAAGGAAAGAAGTTTCTTTATCCTGAAAAAGGGAGCAAATAAAAAACAACGGCTATGTCAGTTTATTATGTTCCAAATGAATGTTGCCACAAGCACTTTGTATCTCAATTTTCTCTTCCATTTTACTAATTCAGGAATTTAATCCTTCTTGTAATGTTCTGCAATTATATTTTATTACCCAACCTTCATGATCCCCCTTACAATCCTACCAAATAAAAGTTGTTATATGAATATTCCTGTATGCAGATCTGATTTGATTTCCACATAGCGTAAAACCTAATATGTAAACTCCATACATTTCCTAGTTTTGATTCTAAAGTTTTCCTCAGCCAAAATAATTAGCCAGTAGTTTCACTAAGTCAGAAAAATCCCTTACTCCCCAAATATGCATTGTAGATCCTTGGTTTCTTATCTTTGTTCAAATTGATCTCTCAGCTTCAAGTATAGTGCTTGCAAATATTTCTACTTAAATTAGACATCCATGTCATTGCAAATGTCAAGATTTCTGTTCTTTTTTATAACTGAATACTATTCCATTATACATAAACCACATATTCTTTCTCCATTCATCTGTGGGTAGGAACTTGTTAAATATACATATTGTTAAAATGTCTATATTGCCCAAAGCAACCTACATGTTTAATGCAACCCCTATCAAAATACCAACAGCATTTTCACAGAACAAAACAAACAATCCTGAAATTTGAATGGAACCACAAAAGTCCCCAAATAGCCAAAGTAATCTTGAAAAAGAAGAGCAAAGCTGGAGGCATCACAATTCCAGACTTTAAGTTGTATTACAAATCTGTAGAGATCAAAACAGTACAGTACTGGCACAAAAACAGACATACAGATCAACAGAACAGAATACAAAATCTGGAAAGAAACTCATAGCTATATAGGCCATTAGTCTTCAACAAAGCAAGAAAGAATATTCAATGGGAAAATGATAATCTCTCCTACAAATGATGTTGGGAAAATTAGACAGCAACTGCAAAAGAATGAAACTACACCAAACACAAAAATAAACTCAAAATGGATGGAAGACCTAAACGTGAAACCTGAAACCATAAAAATCCTTGAAGAGAATACAGATAGTGACCTCTATGACATTGGTTGTAGAGACATTTTTTCTAGATATGTCTCCTGAGGCAAGGAAAATAAAGGCAAAAATAAACTATTGGGACTTCATCAATAAAACTAAAAGGCAACCTACAGAATGGGAAAAGATATTTGCAAATGACATATCTGATAGAGGGTTAGTATCCAAAATCTATAATAAACTTATAAAGCTTGATATCCAAAAAACAAATAATACAACTAAAACATGGGCAGAAGACATCAACATTTCTCCAAAGAAGATATACAGATGGCCAAGAGACATGTGAAAAACTGCTCAACAACACCCATTATCAGGGAAATGCAAATCAAAACTACCATGAGGTATCTCCTCACACCTGTCAGAATGGTTAAAATCAAAAACAGAGGAAAGAACAAAAGGTGCTGGTGAGGAGAATAAAGAATCAATCCTCTTACACTGTTGGTGGGGATTCAAACTGGTACAGCCCTGTGGAAACAGTATGGAAGTTCCTCAAAAAATTAAAAATAGAGCAACACTATGATCCAGTAATTGCACTACTGGGTATTTACCCAAAGAAGATAAAAACACTAATTCAAAGAGATACATACACCCCTATATTTATAGCAGCATTATTTTGTAATGGTCAAGATGTGAAAGCAGCCCAATTGTATGTACACACAATGGAATATTACTTGGCCATAAAAATAAGGATTGTTTTCCCATTTGAATTTTTTTAAATTTTATTTCATTATGTTATGTTAGTCACCATACAGTATGTCATCAGTTTTTGATGTAGTGTTCCATGATTCATTGTTTGGGTATAACACACAATGCTCCATGCAGTATGTGCTCTCCTTAATACCCATCACTGGCCAACCCAATCCCCCACCCTTCCCCCCTCTGTAACCCTCAGTTTGTTTCCCATAGTCCATAGTCTATCATGGTTCATCTCCCCCTCTGATTTCTGCCCCCCCTTCAGTTTTCCCTTTCTTCTCCTAATGTCCTTCATTCTATTCCTTATGTTCCACATATAAGTGAAACCATATGATAATTGTCTTTCTCTGCTTGACTTATTTCACTTAGCATACTCTCCTCCAGTTCCATCCATGTCAATGCAAATGGTGGGTAATCATTCTTTCTGATGGTTGAGTAATATTCCTCTGTATATATGAACCACAACTTCTTTATCCATTCATCTGTTGAAGGGCATCTTTTTTCCTTCCACAGTTTGGCTATTGTGGACGTTGATGCTATGAACATTGGGGTGCATGTGGCCCTTCTTTTCACTACATCTATATCTTTGGGGTAAATACCCAGTAGTGCAATTACTGGGTCATAGGGTATCTCTATCTTTAACTTTTTGAGGAAACTCCACACTGTTTTCCAAAGTGGCTGTACTAACTTGCATTCCCACCAAGATTGTAAGAGGGCTCCCCTTTTTCCACATCCTCTCCAACATTTGTTGTTTCCTGACTTGTCAATTTTTGCCATTCTAACTGGTGTAAGGTGGTATCTCAATGTGGTTTTGATTTCTCTGATGGCTAGTGATGTTGAACATTTTTTCATGTGTCTGTTAGCCATCTGTATGTCTTCATTGGAAAAATGTCTGTTCATATCTTCTGCCCATTTTTTGATTTGATTATTTGTTTGGGTGTTGAGTTTGAGAAGTTCTTTATAGATCTTGGATACCAGACCTTTATCTGTAATGTCATTTGCAAATCTCTTCTCCCATTCCGTGGGTAGCCTCTTAGTTTTGTTGACTGTTTCTTTTACTGTGCAGAAGCTTTTTATCTTGATGAAGTCCCAAAAGTTCAATTTCCCTTTTTTTCCCCTTGTCTTTGGAGACGTGTCTTGAAAGAAGTTGCTGTGGCTGATGTCAAAGAGATTATTACCTATGTTCTCCTCTGTGACTTTGGTGGATTCCTGTCTTACATTGAGGTCTTTCATCCATTTAGAGTTTATCTTTGTGTATGGTGTAAGAGAATGGTTGAGTTTCATTCTTTTGTACATAGCTGTCCAATTTTCCCAGCACCATTTATTGAAGGGACTTTTTTTCCATCAGATATTCTTTCCTGATTTGTCAAAGATTACTTGACCATAGTAAATATTTACTATCTGGCTTTTTTAGAAAAAAAAAGTTTGCCAAACCTGGTCTTTAGTCTGGTACAATATTTAGCAGGTAGTCAGTGAACTTGAAAGCAATTTGAATAAATCTATATGTATTTATTGAAATTTTATTTAAAACTAGGCTGTGAACATGCTATTTGCTGAAAGTTTATGGAGAAGATTTAAATTTTCTATAGGCTTTGAAATGAGCTTTCTTTATTATCCCATAGGGTTTAGTTTAATACTACTCGGACAAATAAAGTTGGATATGTTTCTTGAATTGAATGCTACACATTATATTTTATAAATTTGTTCTCTTGGTTTTATTTCAAGAAAGATTATGAAACAAGTAGAGCTCCAGGAAGAAATAAAAGTTTTGACTATTACATGAGAAATGCATACTGCACAGTTCTCTCACTGAGGCTTAGATCAAAATGGTGAATGTCATTTATTTTGTAGCTAAAATGCCAGCATAAATTAATGTTTATTTCATTCATGAGCAATCAAGATACTCTATAGTAGAAAATGCATAAATCAAAATCACTTCATCTTTCTAAATTATATTGCTGTTGATTATGTTATTTTTAAAATCCAAAAATATCAAAAATTCTCTAAGGAAGAAATAACCAGTATTCCCAACAGTGTTATAAAGTTGGCTAGTAGACTTTGAAAAGGGACCTGCCAAAATCCTGATTGCTATAGCATATAGACTGTAATTCAATTACCATTTTTTAACTATAAAAAATCAGTTACTGTTTTTATCATATCTAAAATTTGCATGACAGAGCATAGTGAAGAATCAATTAATGTGTATTCTCTATAATTCCAGGTAAAGATGGGGGACTGAAGGGTAATCACAAATTCTCCTTCCATGAATATTTAACAAAATTGCAATAGAAAAGGAAAAAGGAAAATGAAGCAATAAAACAAGTTCGGAAAGAAAGAAAGAAAGAAAGAAAAAGCTAATTGGGAGGAGAGCAAGATATATAATAAGAAAATGCCAGAAAGGAAAGAAGGGACTAGGAAGAGGGAATGAGAAATGCAGGAGGGAAGAAAGAAGGAGGGAGATACTGGTGTGATTGAATTTAAGTCTATGATCTTATTAACTTTATATTCTATTTCTTATTCTTTTTCCTGTGTTTATTAAACTTGCTATTTCTGTTTCTGTTTTTCAGTTTTCCATTTTATCATTGTCATTGACATATTACCTATGCATCTTTGCTTTATTTTTTTAGAATTTTCTGAATGATTTGCATATACATCTTTAACTTAATACAGTTTGCTTTGAAAAACTATCATATTGTGTCATGCATAATGTAAGAACTTTATGACAGTATATTTTCATTTCCCACTTTATCCATTGTACTCTTTTGTCATATATTTCATTTCTACATGTATTATAAACTCAATCTTTTTAAAGAATTTTTTACTTTAGTAATTAAAATGACTTTTCAAATAAATTTTGAAAGGACTCAAAATGAATGTTTATATTTGCCCATTTACAGTGTTCTTCCTTCATTCTCACAGTTTCCAATTTCTACTTATACTTATTTCCCTTCTACTCATAATTATTCCCTTCAGTCCAAAGAACTGTCTTCAGCATTTCTAGGAGTGCAGGTTTGCCAGTGATCAATTCTAACAGCTTTTTTGTATCTCTAAGTATCTTAAATTATTTTTCAATTTGTAAATATTTTTCTTTTGTTTGATAAAAAATATTCTGGCCTCTATTTTTCTGGTCAAGATCAGCCACTTTTTAATCTTTATCACTCTCGATGTATAGGGTCCCTACTGCACTGTTTCTGTTTTGTTTTTTGTTTTTAATTTTTCTTTATTTTTGATTTTTTAGCATTTTGGTTAAGATTTACATAGGTGGGATTTACTTTGGCTTTATCCTGCTTGGGGTTTGCTGGATTTCTACAGTTAATTGATGTTTATCATATTATGAAAACTATTGGATATTGTTTTAATTAATAAACATTATTTTTAGAGTAGTTTAGATTCACAGCAAAATTGAGCAGAAATTACAAATATCTTCTGTCCCCAAACATGCACAACCTCCCCAATATTGACATTGTGAACCATAGTGTACATTTTTAAAAATAAATGATGCAATATCATTGATACAACATAATTACCCAAAATCTATAATTTAATTAGGGTTCACTCCTGGTGCTGTACATTCTGCAGGTTTTGACAAATGTATAATAACATGTACCCATTGCCTTCCTCTTCCCAATCATAGCCACCACTCATCTTTTTTTATTGTTCCCATATTTTTTCACTTCCCAGAATGTTATAGTTGGTATCATACAATATGTAGCCTTTTCAGATTGGCTTCCTGCATTTAGTAATACACATTTAACTTTCCTCCATGCTCTTTCATAGATTGATCACTCATTTCTTCTCAGCACTAAATAATATTCCATTGTCTGGATGTACAGCAGTTTACATACCCACTCAACTACTGAAGGAGATCTTGGCTACTTCTAGGTTTGGGCAAATATGAACAAAGCAGCTATAAATATTCATATGTGTATTTTTATGTGAACATAAATTTTCAATTCATTTCGGTAAATGCCAAGGAGTACAATTGCTGGGTCGTATAGTAAAAAGTATGTTTAGTTTTATAAGGCACTGCTAAACTGTCTTCCAAAGTGGTTATGCCATTTTGCAATTCTACCAGTAATGAATGAGAGTTCTTAATATTCCACATCATCCCCAGTATTTGGTTTTCCTAAGTGTTTTGAATTTCAGCCGTTTTATTGAATGTATAGTGGTCTCGTTGTTTTAATTTGCAAGTCTCTAATGACATAGGATGATGGACATCTTTTTATATGCCTAGTTTGCCATCTCTCTCTCTCTCTCTTTTTCTCACTCTAACTTCTTTGATGAGGTCTCTGTTCACGTCTTTTGTCACACTTCTTTTTTAAGATTTTATTTATTTATTTGAGAGAGAGGGTGCACACAAGCAGGGGGAGGTGCAGAGGGAGAAGCAGACTCCCCACTGAGGAGTGAGCTCAATGTGACTCAATCCCATGACTTGAGCTGAAGGCATGTGCTTGACCAGCTGGGCCACCCAGGTGCTTCTTGCCCAAACTTTTAATGGTCATTCACTTATGGATGACTTTTAAACATTCTTTATGTAACAGTCCTTTCTCAGATATTTATTTTCCAAACATTTTCTTATAATCTGTGTCTTCTTATCTCTTGACTTTATCTTTCACAGAGCAAGACTGTAGGTTATCCTATCTTTCATAGATTATGCCTTTCATATTGCACCTAAAAAGTCATTGTCATACCCAAGGTCACCTAGATTTTCTCCTATATTATTTTTTAAGAGTTTCATAGTTTTGGTTTTAACATTTAGTTCTATTATTTATTTTGAGTTAATTTTCATGAATGCTATAAGGTACATGTACAAATTCATTTTTTCACATGTGGATATTTAGTTGTTCCAGCACTATTTGTTGAAAAGATTATCTTTGTTCCATTGTATTGCCTTTGTTCCTTTGTCAAAAAATCATTTGATATATTTATATGAGTCTATATCTCATCCCTCTATTCTACCACATTAATCTATATATCTATTCTTTTATCAATATCACACTGTCTTGATTACTGTAGCTTTATAGTAAGCCTTGAAGTAAGTTAGGTATGTCATCTTCCAACTTTATTCTTCTCCTTCAATATTGTGTTGGCTATTCTGGGTCTTTTGTCTCTTCATATAAATTTTATAATCTGTTTGTCAATATCCACAAAATAACTTGCTTGGATTTTTATTGGAATCTTATTGAATGTATAAATCAAGTTGAGAGGAACTGATAGCTTGATAACGTTGACTCTTCCTTTCTAGAGCATGGATATATATCCATTTATGTAGCTCTTCTTTGATATCTTTCATCAGAGTTTTGTAATTTTCCTCATGCAGATCTTATACATATTTTGTTAAATTTATACCTAAGCATTTTATTTCTGGTGGTTCTAATGTTAATGGTAATGTGCTTTAAATTTCAAATTCCCATTGTTCTTTGCTGGTATATATGAAAGTGATTGATTCTTTATATTAACCTTATATCTTGCAATATTAATAATTACTTACTAGTTCTAGGATTGTTTTGTCAATTTTTTTCCTTGGATTTTCTTGATAGATAATCATGTCATCTACAAATGAACACAATTTTATTTCTTCCTTCTCAATCTGTACCCTTTTGCTTTTTTTCTTTCTTACTGTATTAGGTAGAAGTTGAGTACAATGTTGAAAATCAGTGGTAAGAGGGAACAATTTTTTAAAGATTTTATTTATTCACAGAGAGAGAGAGAGTGAGTGAGCACAAGCAGGGGGAGTGGCAGAGGGAGAGGGAGAAGCAGGCTCCCCACTGAACAAGGAGCCCTATGTGGGGCTAAATACCAGGACCCTGTGATCATGACCTGAGCCGAAGGCAAATGCTTAACCAACTGACTCTTAAAAGGAAATCTTCAAGTGTTTCATTATTAAATATGATGTTAGCTGTAGGTTTTTGTAGATGTTCTTTATCATATTGTAGAAGCTCTCTTCCATTCTTAGTTTGCTGAGTTTTTATCATGAATAGAATTTGGATTTTGTCAATTTTTTTTCCTTTTTCTCTTGATATGATCTCCTCATTGCCTTGCTGTGCTTATGTGATGGATTACATTAATTGATTTTTAAATGTTGAACCAGCCTTGTATACCTAGGATACATTCCACTCTGTCACGGTGTACAATTTTTTTTTTACCATTGTTGGATTAGATTTACTAATATTTCATTAAGAATTTCTACATCTCAGTTCATGAAAGATATTGGTCTGTGCTTATTCTTTCCTGTAATGTCTTTGTCTGGTTTTAGTGTAGGGGTACTGCTAGTCTCATAAAATGAGTTAAATGATATTCTCTCTGCTGCTATCTGTAGAAGAGATAGTATAGAATTGGCATAATTACTTCCTTAAACGTTTGGTAGGATTCACCAGTGAATTCACCTCTGGGTCTGGCACTTTTTGTTTTGGAAGTTTATTAATTAGATATAGGCCTATTTACATTCTCGTCACTTTTGTGTGAGTTTTAGCAGATTGTGTCTTTCAAGGAATTGGTCTATTTTATCTAGGTTATCAAATATGTGGGAATAGAGTTGATCTTAATATTCCTTTATTATCATATTAATGACTATAGGATCTGTAGTGATGTTCCCTTTTTTGTTTCTGAGATTAGTAATTTGTATCATTTCTCTTTTTTTCTTAGTTACAGTTATAGTTCAGGTTTTCCTACTCAGTCTGTAGTTCTTACAGAGGTTTCCTCTGATCCCAGGCTTTATCTCTCATATATTGTGGATTTTCTTTGTCTGTCTGTCTTTATCTGCCAATTTTGGGGGGCAGCAGTTTGCCCCATAACTTCACTTCTCTGTCCAATTAAGAATAATTGTTAATTTTTCAGCTTGTCCAGTTTTTACTTTTTAGAATGAAGTGGTGACTTCTAAGCTCCTTTCATGCCAGGTGAAAAAAGGGCTATTATTTTTTTTAAATATTCTATCTGCCCTTTTCTGTCACCCCTCCTTCCCAGACTTCAATTACATGCATATTAAATCTCATGATACTCTTACATAGTCTATAAGAGAGTATCAAATATTTCTTTGGTATTAATGGTTATCCTAACCTGTTGTCATCACTTACATTTGTCATGGCCATGATTTGTGTGTGTGTGTGTGTGTGTGTGTGTGTGTGTGTGTGGTGTGTTTTATTATCAAATGGCTTACTTTATTCTTTTTTAGAAATGTTTCTGGTTTAGGGGCACCTGGGTGGCTCAGTCATTAAGCATCTGTCTTCAGCTCAGGGCAATGATCCCGCAGTTCTGGGATCGAGCCCTGCATCAGGCTCCTCTGCTGGGAGCCTGTTTCTTCCTCTCCCACTCCCCCTGCTTGTGTTCCCTCTCTCACGGCCTGTCTCTCTCTCTATCAAAATAAATAAATAATCTTAAAAAAAAAAAAGAAATGTTTCTGGTTTGCAGCAAAATAATTATTTCAATTCTTAATCCAATGACCTTTCTTTTACCTTTTTATGTATTAATTAACTCTTGTTGATGATAATAATTTTTAAATTTGTTCCATTTTTGTCATTATGGGGTAATAGATTTTTTACCACAATCCTCAGACCATTCTGATGCAAGTTATTAAACCAGTTCAGGGAACTGTAGGATAAGGACCTTAAGCTGAATAGTTGTGAACAATAATGTAGGATAAGGACCTTAAGCCGAATAGCTGTAAGCAGTAAGGTTTGAAGATTCTGGGCATTAAGTCTACCTTCTCCTAGATAAAAATATGGCTTTCTGGGGCATTTGGGTGGCTCAGTTGGTTAATTGTCTTCCTTTAGCTTGGTCCTGATCTCCAAGTCCTGGGATCAAGCCCCACATCAGGTTCCCTGCTCAGTGAGAAGTCTGCTTCCACCTCTGCTCTCACCCTGCTCCTGTGCACCCTTTCTCTCTCTCTCTCTCAAGTAAATAAATCTCAAGAAGAAAAACAACACATGGCTTTCTTGAATTTTTGGCTCAAGAATAATGAGCTAATGGGGCACCTGGGTGGCTTAGTCATTAAGTGTCTGCCTTCAGCTCAGAGCATGATCCCAGGGTCCTGGTATCAAGCCCTGCATCGGGCTCCCTGCTCTGCTGGGTGCCGTTTCTTCCTTTCCCACTCCCCCTGCTTGTGTTTCCTCTCTTGCTGGCTGTCTCTCTCTCTGTCAAATAAATAAAACCATAAAAAAAAAAAAGAATAATGAGCTGACTAAATGTAGGTTTTTATTTTGGGGATATATCTTATAACTTTTTCTGAATATATACATAAGAACAACGTATAAAGGAGATATAGTAAAGCAAGAAAACATACTTGCTAAGTTTGGATGGACCTTCATGTCAATATATATCATTTCAATATATATTTATTTGTTTTTATGTAAGATAAGCAATGGAGAGCTTTTACTACTTCATCTTTTATATTTTTCTCATTTTCCCATATTAACATTGTTGATCTGAGATGGCAAAAACAAGCAAGCAAACAAACAAAAATACAATTTAATATGTTCTCTCTTTTTATCAAGGTGAATCAGATTTTAGGTATTTTGAAAGTAGCCAATTCACCATCACCCAGTCCCTGTTTCTTCAATCATTCTTGTTTAAAATACGTATTTTATTTACTACCATGGGAAGTTATGATTTATCTGTCTGAGATTCTGATGTCTCTTTATAAAATGATCTTCCTCTGGCTCCAACTTTGTAACTTTTGGTAACATCACTTTTACTGACCCAGATCTAAAACTGGAAAGAAATCCTCTACTGTAAGGGAAGGTTTGTAACCTTAGCACAGAAGAGACTTTTATCAAACTCTAGTAATTCTGTCTACTTGTATAGTCTTATTTAAATTCCATGCCAAAGCACACGGATAGCTCAGTCAGTTAAGCATCCAACTTGTGATTTCAACTCAGGTCATGATCTCACAGGTGGTAAGATCAAGGCCCTCATTGGGTTCCACACTCAGTGGGGAGTCTGCTTGAGATTCTCTCCTTCGCCCCCTGCCCTACTCCCCTCTTGCATGCACACACTCTCTAAAATAAATAAATAAATCTTAAAAAGATAAATTCTTTGTCATAATTGAGGGACATCTTGAAAATTTACTTATTCTATCAGTAGAATTTTAGTGTTTCACAAATCAGATATCTAAAATATGTTGAATAACTTAAACATTTTCCTCAGTTCCTAAGCTTGTTATATAAAAGTGTTATGGTTATAGCTCTTGATCAAACATAAAATGAAGAGATCAAGAAAATCAACTTTAAAATAATCTTTAAAAACAATAAAATTAACATGAATACTCAGATTTTTAGGTTTTTAAAGACTGTATCTTATATAATTTTATTAATCAATTACATTATACTTCAAATTAGCTTTTTAGCTAAGATTTCAAATAGTGGAAGAAGAAAGAAACTGCATTCCAATGTAAAACCTCTTAAAAGAGAGTCAAAATACAAAGTTATGAACACACACATTTGTAAATAAGCATTACTATCTAGCAACAAGTCTCTGGATTTTTCTCTGTCAGTACACTTGTTAGCTGCCAAATGGATTGAAGTGATGCTAGTAGGGCCTAGCCCACTCTGATCTGCCAGATACTGACAGTTGTAATACTTAAGGTAGATTTTTTTACCTGTAATACCTAGCGATGTTGTGGTTCAATCAGCATCCTCATAACTCTGGGGAAAAAAATCAAGAAAAAGAAAATGAAAAAAGATTTTTAAAAGGGCACCTGTTTCACTGTGAATAGTGAGTATAAAGGGAAAAAAGGGAGAACTGAAAGATTGTTTTATCACATGTATGAGCTGCTATGATTAATAAAGAATAGTCCATGAAGTGTGCTTTAAAACTTTGTTAATATTGGAGAAGCTTTAAAAACAGATTTAATTATTTCAGGGTAATCGAGGTACAGATGTAGTTTCTGTGACTTCTACCTGATTCCAGGTTTAAGTGGTACAAATATTGTACATTTAATGTTAAAAGACAGTCTACAATAATAAAACAAGTAGGCATTGTGGGTGCCCAGCAGTGCTGAGATGTGACAACTCTGTTTAAAGCTTTGGAAACATAATTTGTGGGACAGATGTTTAGATATAATTCTAGTTACAGAAAAAAAAAAAGGTTATATGTGTCTCACAAATGGTTTTACTATCTTATATTTAAAAAGGGTCTTTGGATTTATGTGAACTATTTTGTCTCCAGTGAACACATACCATGTGAATTTAATAAGTATATCAGTAGTATTAATCCATTAGTACAGTGTATATAAATGTCAGATGTGGTGAGATTTTATCTTATAAGTGTAATCAGATAAAATAACTCCTGACAGAAAGTAAGAAAGCAAACAGTGTTTGACCCGATTACTGATGTTGTATGATTTATGTTAAATGTATATGATTTTAATCAATGAATAAAGCATTAAAAAGTAAAAAAAAATTGGCCAAGTTAGTAAGTTTTGACAAACAATGTTGTCTTACTGAAAATGTGTCACCAATACTGGATGTATTAGAAAGATGAATTTGCACATTTTTATGGTTTTATTATTTTTTACTTGATTATTTTTATTTTGGAACAATAGATAATAATTGAGACATTGCTACTCTTCATTGTTTTTTAAGATTTTATTTATTTTATTTGAGAGAGAGAGAGAGCGGGGGGGTTGCTGAGGGAGAGAATCTAAAGCAGACACTGTGCTGAGCATTGAGCCTGATGTGGGGCTCAATATCATGACCTGAGATCATGACCTGAGCCAAAACCAAAAGTCTGATGCTTAACCGACTAAGCCACCCAGGCGCCCCTCTAAGTTTTCTTTTTAGTTCCACTTACATATATTATTATATGTTATATTATGCTTCAATTCTCCCACTCTTTTCTGTATTCATGTTAATGTGAATCATTTTCTGATACATTGTGCCAAACATCTTCTGGTTCCATTGGTGACATTGCAATTATAAACACAAAAGTGGGGCACTTGGGTGGCTCAGTTGGTTAGGCATCTGACACTTGACTTTGACTCAGGTCATGATCTCAGGAACATGGGATCAAGCCCCACATTGGGCTCTGCACTGAGCATGGAGTTTGCTTGAGATTCTCTCTCTCCCTCTGTTCCTCCTCCCAGTCTCTCTCTTTCTCTCTAAAATAAATAAAATCTTTAAAAAATTATAAACATAGGGATGCCTGGGTGGCTCAGTTGGTTAAGCATCTGTCTTTGGCTCAGGTCATGATCCCAGGGTCCTGCGATCCAGTCCCACATTGGGCTCCTTGCTCAGCGGGGAACCTGCTTCTCCCTCTACCTGCCTCTCCCCCTGCTTGTGCTCTCTCTCTCTCTGGCAAATAAATAAAGGAAATCTTAAAAAGTAATAAACATAAAATAAAAATAAAAAATTATAAACACAAAAGTAAATTCAGGCACTGAAATCTGATAACTATACTTTGTCAAAGAAAATATAGTATACTGGGGATGGGAAAAAATGGACTCAATATCTTTTTAAGTTTTCATTAGAATAAAAATTCTAAATTATACACACCTGTTCACACACATACATATACACACACTAATAGTTCATTGGATCTAAAGAAGGTATTTACAGATCTCAGTCTGAGATACAAAGAATAAATGATATCAGAAACCAATGTTGTACAACCAAACAAGTATGGAGTGATCTGAAGATTCATCCATTAGGCAAAGATAACTGATTTAGGCTAATGCTATGTCATGAGCATCAATGCCAAAAAATGAGAGCCAAGTTTGTAATAAGAAAAAGTGCATGTGCTGAGACGAAAGGAAGGAAGAAAATAGAAGAAAATGCTGGTTGAAATGAGCTTTCTTTACATTTGTAGATAGTCAAGTCTGGTCTTAAATTTTTTTTTCAAAGTTCTTTTTAAAAAATTTTATTATTAACATGTGATGTATTATTCGTTTCAAGGGTACAGGTCTGTGATTCATCAGTCTTACACAATACACAGTGCTCCCCACAGCACATACCCTCCCCACTGTACATCACCCAGCCACCCCCTTCCCCTCCAGCAACCTTCAGTTTGTTGGCCTTAAATGTTTTTTAATAAAGGTAAACATGCAACTCTAGCTTTTTAGTGTCTTAAATGAGCACTGATAGAAGAAACACATTTAAATACATTTCATCCCCAAATCAAAGTGAAATATTTCAGGTAATTAAATAGTAAATGTTAATAAAATTTACTGATTTTGTAAAAAATTTTAAAAAATCTAAACAGAAATTGATTACTTATTTTCGGCAGGTGGATGGACAGTATTGGGACTCAAGAGGATGGCACCGAGCCAGTCTTATATTCATTTCAGATATGTGCAGCAGATGGCATAGTGGCTACTCCATTTACACTGAAATGATTCCATTATCATTTTGTTTTTCTGGTGGTGGAATAATGTAGAAGGTAATTTTGATAAACACAGGAAAAAATTTTCACAAATTATACACTTGATCAAGATATAAAAGACACAATTAGCTTAGCTACAAGAAACACCAGTTGCTCTTGACCACGATTCTATACTTCCAAATAAAGAAAAAAAAAAGTTCTTTAAAAAAAAATTAAAAAAAATACAATCTGGTATAAATAATACTGCAAGCTCTTGTTTAACTCAACATCAGGAAATTATTAATACTTTAGAACAAGTAATAGGAGGTGATTTTATGATAACAAAGGGAAAATTTATATTAAATATGATTTAATTTTGAATATGTTAAATATGTGGTTATTTTCATACTAAATTTTTCTACTCCATTTCAATTCAGGTGTTCAGACATGGAAAAGATTTATCATTTCATTTATTTGATTGTTAAATATTTATTGCAAAAATTAGCTAGGATTTACGCACCTAGTAATATAACAGATTCTCTAGTGTTAATGCTGCACAGAGGTCAAATAACAGAAGAGCTGAAACTTTTCTACAGGATTTACAATCCAGCAGTGATTAGTGGTATCATCACAGCAGCATTAGTAAAATAGAGGGAAATAAATGGCGAGGACTAAGGGGTAAAATATGGAAAAGTTGAAACAGTAAATACGGATGTTTTTTCCAGAAATTTTACTGTGACTGAAAAGTTTAAATAAGGTAGTATGCAGAACAGAAGTCAAAGTTAAGTGATAGCTTTTTAAGGGTGAAGAACTTAATTTCAAATATGTTGAATAATATACAATTTTCTGGTTAATATGGCATCAGTTATCTAACCAATTTTTTATTTTTGTAACTTGTAATTCCACACTGTGGTTCCTGATTCATAACAGTATACTCAAATGAAGTAATTACCTTTCATTTATAATGGAGATAAGAGGCAGTAAGAGATGTTGGGATTCACATATCATTGAAAATCAAATTTTAGAAAGGGCTGACTTTTAAAGAATTCTGACAAATATTTAAGAAATCATCACCACAAGTTTACTATAAATCTAACGGGCCACATGTTGAGTTCCTTGGTATCTGAGTAAATCTTAAGTATACAAGTAATTCAACACACATATTTTGAGAACAAGGTAAGTCTCAGAAAGGTAGCTACAACATAAAAATATGTCTGGTTGTCACTTATTAATGAGACCAACAATCCCTTATCCATGTGTGTCTTTTATGAAATGTTCCACTGAATGCTTTATGCTATTGATTTTTTTGCTTAATACAGACGATTTGGGAATAAGCAAATAAAAGTCCAGGTTGTCTTCAAGTAATCATTTTTCTGGTGCTTGATTCCCTCTGCCACTACATTTTTATTGTGTTTGGGCATTGAGGGTAGAAATAATTAAAAGGATTTTCATTTTCTGTTCTCACTTTGTCTAGAAAGCATCAAATTAATGTACTTTTTAAAATGTTTTCCAAAGTTGATGCTTGTTGAAGAAGCAGGGGAGGGAGGATTTTTATAGGAAGGCTCATTGTATCTGTCATCGAAAAAATGGCAAAGACTCCATTGTTTTGAACATTTGTGGCCCATACTTAAATTAGCAAACACATGCAAGACCATTCAAACTTGAGGAAAAATGCATTATTTGGGATCTTTGCAGAAGTTAATTGAAAGCTTGGCTGGATTAACTACTATCCCACATTTTCATATAGATGAGACCAGGGAAGCTAAGCTGCTTAACCACGGGATTTTTTCCCCCCACAGTGCACTGTGTATCTCAACATTCAGTGAATATTTTGGAAAAGTATGTGCTATCGTGGGATTCTAGTGGCAAAGCAAGTATATTTAGTCGTCATGTGAGCTTTAACTTTTAACCAAAAAATTATTGTTATCCTTTTATTGTTATTAGTAGTATTACTATTACAGGAAACTCACCCTTATTGGACAATGCTAATACTGACCACTGTGCTAAGTATTTTATTTTGGTGTTTAATTTAATTCTTGTTGCACCAAAATTAACACTTTTGTTTTACTAATGAAGAAACTAAAAAACAAATATGTTAGATAATTTTCTCAAGAAACACAGCTGATACCATGCAGAACAGAGAATAGGATTAATTTTGTCTCAACATCGAGCTTGAGCTCTTACCCCCTGTTGCTTACTGTCTCTGATTGAATGTGGTATAAAATCCAGCCCAGCATGACCTTGTGGATCCCTCCACAGGTAGAAATGCAATGCCATGGTGTGTTGTACATGACAAGGAACATCATTAGCTTATGCTGTTTATACAGGCTAACATAGTTTTGTGTATATCTTAAAATATGTGTGTGTGCACATACAAAGCAGGAGCAGTTTAGTGATTTCTGAGCCATAATTAACAAATATAGGTTAGCCTATATAAAAGGACAAGACTGATGATGAAAAAAGGCAGTGAATTTTAGATTTTAAAAAATAAGATAATTTTGTCCATGGCGACATAGTTTCCTTGAGAAAGTTTTATATAAGTGTGGGTGTGTCATGTGTGTGTGTGCACACCACACACACACACACACACACACACACACACGGCATTGAGACTCTATGTCAAGACCTGGAGCCTAGAGCACAGAAAATAATAGCTATAGAGCTTCCATAGTGAGATGGAAAAAAGAAAAGACTCCTATCCTAGATGAATTTATTTGACATCTTATATGAAAGTCTACATTCCTAGTTGTCAGTCCGTATGTCACAGGAAAAAAAATTCAGTAAGGAATTAAAATACTCCTAGTAACACCAAATGAAGCAGCTTAATAGAATATTTTGCTCTGACCTGTCACCTGCTTATATTTGACAGCTGTGGCAATCTCTTTGGGCTAGTAAAGAAACTATTCTTGTCTTTAGTCTTTATTCCTTCTCTCCTTCCTTTTGTGGTTGTGGTAGAGGGTGGAATAATTATACTTAAATTTGTTATGTAGCATTGGTGTAAAAACTGTAAGCAAATAAATTATTAAGTGATAAAATTAGCGATTTTGTTTGGGTGTCTTCAGACATAAAGATTCAAGTAAAACGGCTTTACTTGATACATGAAGGAAAACTCAGATGGGGAGTGGAAAATGAGACAAGAAAGAAAAGGCAACACAAAATGTGTATTATCAAGCCAGATACCACTGTGGGCACCTGGAGCTTAATTGTGCTGGAAACCTCATGCACTGAAACATAAAGCACTTGGCTGAGATTTATTTCACCTGTAGCATGAAGGAAATGAGGAATTTATACAACAACTTTCTTCAGTTATTGGTTGAAGATTGCTGGGGGTGGGGCACAGTGGTCTTAATAAAGCAGTGTGTGTGCTCTTTCCTTAGGGAAGATTTGTTCTGCAGAAGGCAAGGATGCTTGCAGACAAATGTCTTTATGAATTTTGTTAAACAAAGCTTAAAATCATTGGAGAGATTATAATTGATGTTCTGAGCACATGGTAAAGCAGATCTAGCAGTCAAGACAAAGTCTTTAAACAAAAGCTAGAGCTACAAGTTAGAAATTAGGTTGCTAATCGGTTGCTAAATACTGAAGTGGCAAGGACTAGGGGATATGGGACAGGGTACCAAGAGCAACTGATAGTACTTATGTTAAAATTTCATATGCAAAAATTATTTAAAGGGTAGGTTTTTTTTTTAATTAAAAGGTGTAATATATGCTAAGAATGTAGAATTTAGAAGGTGATCAATTACTTTAGTTTCCTTCATCACTTTTTTTCCCCCTTCGGTAACTCTGCCCTTATGAATTTTTTGCTAATTGATTTGGGATTCCTCAAATCCTTAGGTTTCTCAGTGTCTAACATAAATAAAGCCAATTTCTGAGCACTTGAACAGCTGATAACTCATTTAAAGTCCTATAGTAATTAGAAAGTTATATCTTTTCTTTTGTAAAGTTCCCATTCTCCTGCATTTCAGATTCAAATTTAAACATTAATATATCAAGAAGGTGTAGAAAAGATTCAATTATGGCACCTACGATTGCATTAAGAAAAAAAATGCATTTAAATTGGTAAGGAAGAAGTAACATTTTTACTATTTGCAGATAACATGTCACTATGTATAAAAACCCTAAAGACTCCACCAAAAACTACTAGAACTGATAAATGAATTCAGTAAAGTCACAGGATACAAAATTAATATACAGAAATCTGTTGCATTTGTATACACTAATAATGAAATAGCAAAAAGACAAATTAAGAAAACAATCTCATTTCCACCAAAAAGAATAAAATACCTCAGAATAAACTTAACCAAGGAGGTGAAAGGCCTGTGCCCTGAAAATTATAAAACACTGATGAAAGAGGGGTGCTTGGGTGGCTCAGTCAGTTAAGCATCTGCCTTCAGCTCAGATCATGATCCTGGAGTCCCAGATCAAACCCTGCATCAGGCTCCCTGTTCAGCGGAAAGTCTGCTTCTCCCTCTGCCCCTCACCCCACTCTCATGCCCTCTTTCAATCTCTCTCAAATAAATAAATAAAATCTTAAACAACAACAACAGCAACAACAACAAAAGGAATTGATGAAAGAAATTAAAGATGACACAGAAACATGGAAAGACATTTCATGCTCATGGATCAGAAAAACAAATATTGTTAAAATTTCCATATCACCCAAAGCAATCTACAGATTTAATGTGATCCCTATCAAAATACCAACAAAATTTTTCACAAAACTAGAATAATCCTAAATTTGCATGAAACCATAAAGACCCCAAAGAGCCCAAGCAATATTTAAAAAGAAGAAAAAAGGTGGAGGTATCACACTCCTAGATTTCAGGTTATACCACAAAGCTGTAGTAATAAAAATAATTTAGTACTGCCATAAAAATAGATACATTCGTCACTAGAACAGAATAGAGACCCCAGAAGTAAACCCATGCTTATATGGTTAACTAATCTATGGCACAGGAGACAAGAATACACAAATGGGGAAAAGATATTCTCTTCAACAAATGGTTCTGGGAAAACTGCACAGCTACATGCTAATTAATAAAACTGGACCACTTTCTTATACCATACACAAAAATAAACCCAAAAGGGATTAAAGACCTAAATGTGAAACTTGAAGCCATAAATTCCTAGAAGAAAACATAGGCAGTAATTTCTTTGACATAAGCTATAGAAGCATTTTCCTATATATGTCTCCTAAGACAAGGGAAACAAAAGCAAAATTAAACAATTGGGATTACATCAAAATAAAAAGCTTCTTCACAGTGAAGGAAACAATCAACAAAACTAAAATGCAACCTATGAAATGGGAAAAGATATTTGCAAATGACATATCCAAAAAGGGTTAGTATCCAAAATATATAAAGAACTTATACAACTCAACACCTGAAAAACAAACAATCCAATTAAAAAACGGGCAGAAGACATAGACATTTCTCCAAAGAAGATAAACAGATGGCCAACAGACACATGAAAAGACGCTCAACATCATTCATCATCAGGGAAATGAAAATCAAAACTACAATGCCATATTACCTCACACCAGTCAGAATGGTTAAAATAAAAGACACAGGAAAAAGCAAGTATTGGTGAGGATGTGGAGAAAAGGAACCCTCTTGCACTGTTGGTGGTAATGTAAACTGGTACAGCCAGTGTGGAAAACAGTATGGGAGCTCCTCAAAACATTAAAATAGAACTACCATATAACCCAGTAATTCCACTGCAGGATATTTACCCAAAGAATATGAAAACACAAATTCAAAAAGATATATGCACCCCTATGTTTATTGCAGCATTATTTACAAGAGCCAAAATATGGGAGCAGCCCAAGTGTCCATTGATAGATGAATGGATAAAGAAGTGCTGTGTGTGTGTCTATTATATTGTATATGTATATTATATTGTTATATATTATTATTATTATATTATAATATATAATATTAAAATAGAATATTACTCAGCCATATAAAAAAATTAAATCTTGCCATTTGCAATGACATGGCTGGGTCTAGAAAGTATAATGAAGCAAAATAAGACAGTCAGAGAAAGACAAATACCATATGACTTCACTTATATGTGGAATTTAAGAAACAAAACAAAAGAGACAAGTCAAAAAAACAACTCTTAACAAACTGATGGTTACCAGAGAGGAGGTGGGGGGATGGGTGCAATAGGTGAAGGAGATGGAGAGTACACTTATCTTAATGGACATTGAGTAATCTATAGAATTGTTGAATCTGTGGAATCTATAAAATTGTTGAATGTTGTGCACCTGAAACTCATATAACGCTGTATGTTAACTATACTGGATTTAAAATTTAATTTCTAAAAATTAGAAGAAAAAAAGCATGATTCAATTATGGTAACTATGATTGCAGTAGAAAAAAGTCCAGATAGCCTATTTTTGAAATTAAGAATATTTAATATCCATAATATTCTTGCTTCTACTTCTTTCCTTAAAATTTTTATTATGAAATGTACTGCATGCCAGAAAACATGGTGTAGTGTCTGGAAGATCAGTGAGCACCTTCACAGTTTACTGTATCTTTATAGCTTATGGAAAAAAGTGAAAGAATGTTATTGGGAATGCAATTGCTCAAGCATTGATCAACCTAGGGCATATAACCTCTTTGTCTTTGACCCCAGATCAAATTATTATGAAGGTCAGAGTATTTATGTGATAAAATATTGCTTGATGGTTGGTCTCTAGTGACAATTATGATACAGTCCAGCCATTATCCTTTCTGCTTAGATAGTGAATGTACGTTATATTCTGTGTTTAAAAGGCTATTTGGTGGGACAAGTGACCTTTCTAACTGGGCTATTTGCTAGTCAAAACTCTTTTCATGATAACAAAATATACCATGATGATATTTTCGTACAAATATATTTTTTATTTCTTTATCTATTTGTCTTCTGACGAAAAAATACCCAGTCTAATCTGTGTAGCTATTTCTGTGTTTCCGTCTGTGTATGTGTGTCTAAATCTTCTGTCATAGAGCTGCATTCAGAATAAGACATCAGAAATTTTTAGATATACTTATAAGAGATGCTCTGTTCTTCTGTGCTAGGTGCTTTGCTACCGAAATATGGATATGAAAAAAAAGTGTTATAATTCTCATATAGGACAATGAATAGAAAACCTAGAGGACAAATTCCAACATGACCTAGGAAAAAAGGAAAGGTTAACAGGTGATTTGGGTATATTCCTGTTACTGGATTCCTTCATCTTATTCTGCACTACTGGGAGCTTAAACTGTGTAGACAAACTAGAAATGCCAGAATTTTAATTTCTTTTTTAGGAGAAAGTAAAAGTCTAGAATTGAAACCAAAACTGGCATAGATTCCAGCCAAACAGCGACATAGATCCAAGGGGAAAGTTCAGTGTTTTGTTTATAGTACTTACATATTCAGTGATTTTCATATGTAGAAAAATGTCCTCTTTGTGATAAAATCACCTCAGAGTACAAGTATGGATTCATTGTGTTTAATTAAATGTTTTATTTCAATTTACTTCAATAACCCATGTTTAATAAAGCCAACTTTAAAATGTTTGAGTGTAAGCCAGAAAATCGGAGCTCCACAAACTGGATGGGCATGAAGTGAGGCAGCCAGTAACTAGGCCCTTTCGTAACAATGTGGGTCAGAAATGACTACATTTCCAGCCCAGTGCCCTCTTCATATAGTGTAAGCACTTAGAAATCAAATGGATGAATGATAGAACATTTTTGTTTTGCTTTTAATTTGCCAACTTTTTTCTGTTAGTTTATCTTACAATTTGTTAGAAAATATCATTTAATTTTCAAATTTTTACATTATATACCTCAATAAATGTAGCCATTTAAATCATTTAAACTGCACTTTCGCTACTTATGAGTGTTTCCACACATGACAGAAAAGGAGTGATTATGAAGATAATTTGAAGTCATAGAGAAGATAGATTCATGAGAAAAAGGCAGGAAGTAATTAGGTAGAATAGCTTCAAGGGCAGATTTTGAAGCTGACCTCCCTTGTGGCCCTGGAGGTTTATCTATTCATTTCTCTAAATAAATATATACATCTCTATATATGCATATATACATATGTATATAAGAATATATACATCTCTATATATGCATATATACATACGTATATAAGAATATATACATCTCTACATATGTATCTGTATGTTTATATATCTTCATTAGAACACACTGAGATATGAGAGAATTGCTTTTTTTTTTCCCCTCCAAGTATTTTTCTGATTATCTCTTCCATATTTAGGCAAGTTCCTTGTTTGTGCTTTCTTAAACTAGTGTCTTGTTTGTGCCTTGGGGAAGATTTATGTCTTGGCAGAAGGCATAGGTGCCTGTAGGCACTTGTCTTTCTGGCTTTGGTTTACAAATGTTTAAAGCCATTAAAGAGATTATAATTTGATCTGAGTCCAAAAATCTAGGAAAGTAGATTTTGAGAAACAGAGAAAAAAATGACTATAAAGAAGAATAATTTATGCCCAATTAAAATACTCCCATGGAACAAAGATAGAATATTTTAGGAGTAGGACATGCAGGTAAGACTCTAAGATTTAAGATTCCCAGCAACATCAAAAAAATCTGATGCCCCACTTAGGACACAAAAGCAACAGAGCTGGTGGACTTGATGGGGCTGTGTTGCCCAAAACAACAAGTTTCTTAGCAGTTTAATCTGATCATCAATGATACAGGAATGGAAAAGAGCAAAGAGGCAGTTCAAATATTGACTGAAGTTAAATGCTCTGTATGTATGCATATATAGAGGCTTAAAGAGTAAAATTTAATTATGCAGAATTTTATTTCTGTTCTGTCCTAATCATCTATTTCTTTCTCTCCAGTGTATCATAACCAGCTGCATACAAACATTTATCTACCATTTTAAAATTCCTTCCTTCCTTTCTTCCAAGCTTTTCAGCTATTTCCCTATTCCCTTCCATAAATTATTTCCTAAAAAAAAAAAAAATCTCCACTTTCTTCATATCCTATCTTCTTTTTGCTTTCTGAATTCTTCATTTCATTCACTCACTTTCCACATGGCAACTCACCAGGGGTCTTTTTGATGACAAATGAAATTTCCAATTCTCTCTTTTCATCTGAACAGATCTCTGAACACCATTCCACACATTTAACCATCGTTCCTTCTTGAAATACATTTCTTTATTGGCTTTTGTAATGTCAAATGCTCCTGTTTTTTGTTTTCATTTTTTTTACTTCACGCCTTCTCAAATTCCTCAGTTATCTCTTCCTTTTTTGACCAAATCTTGTAATTATTTTAATTACTCTTGTACTTTCTTCACTTTTTCCTCTGTTTTTTGACTGATAGTTCTATGAAGATGTTCTAGTTAATAGCTATTACTTTCTAGTAAAATAATAATTCCCTGGGTTGTAAGATAATGCTGCCATCTGATCTCTTCAGGTTTATCTTACCCTTTAAACAATATATAAAAAAAGGGTGTTCCTTTATTGGCTGGAGTGATTGAGCTTGATTATGGAGGGAAAACAGAATTGGAGAGAGAGAGCGTTCAGCCTAGGCTTAGAGAATTCTCAGAGTACCTCCTTAAAACTCTGCTATTCCAGGATAAATTATAAAAAAAATCCTATAACAACCTTATAAGGCAGGATTGGTTACAGCTCAGACCTTCAGATCTTTTCAGAATAAAAGATAGGATCACTCCACTAAGACAAGTATCCCAGGGCTCCTGGGTGGCTGGCTCAGTCAGTTAAAGTTGGGACTCTTGATTTCTACTCAGGTCATGATCTCTGGGTCATAGAATTGAGCCCTGCATGGGACTCCACCCTTAGTGCTAAGTCTGCTGGAGATTCTCTCTCTCCCTCTGCCCCTCCCCCCCATTCACAGGTGCACGCGGCGCTCTCTCTCTCTTTCCCAAATAAATCAATAAATCTTAAAAAGAAAAGAAAGGGAAGGGAAGGATAAGGGAAGGGAAGGATAGGGGAGGGAAAAGGAGGGGAGGATAGGGGAGGGGAGGGGAGGGGAGGAGAGGAGAGGAGAGGAGAGGAGAGGAGAGGAGAGGAGAGGAGAGGAGAGGAGAGGAGAGGAGAGGAGAGGAGAGGAGAGGAGAGGAGAGGAGAGGAGAGGAGAGGAGAGGAGAGGAGAGGAGAGGAGAGGAGAGGAGAGGAGAGGAGAGGAGAGGAGAGGAGAGGAGAGGAGAGGAGAGGAGAGGAGAGGAGAGGAGAGGAGAGGAGAGGAGAGGAGAGGAGAGGAGAGGAGAGGAGAGGAGAGGAGAGGAGAGGAGAGGAGAGGAGAGGAGAGGAGAGGAGAGGAGAGGAGAGGAGAGGAGAGGAGAGGAGAGGAGAGGAGAGGAGAGGAGAGGAGAGGAGAGGAGAGGAGAGGAGAGGAGAGGAAAAAAGGAAAGGAAGGGAAGGGAAGGGAAGGGAAGGGAAGGGAAGGGAAGGGAAGGGAAGGGAAGGGAAGGGAAGGGAAGGGAAGGGAAGGGAAGGGAAGGGAAGGGAAGGGAAGGGAAGGGAAGGGAAGGGAAGGGAAGGGAAGGGAAGGGAAGGGAAGGGAAGGGAAGGAAAAGAGTACCCTGACCAGCAGAAGAATTGGCTGACAGCACAGGGAATACTGGGTTGGGTAGTGAAAGAAAAGTTCCAACTACAGCCCTATATTCAGATGCAGGTATGACTGCTATAACAACTATACATTGAACTATACATTCCCCCTCATCTTCTTTCCCTAATATTTTATATAAGATGTTGTAGTGTTGGTTATGCCCATAATTTTTTTTAAGTTAAAGGATCTCAAGTGAAACTGTGACTAATCCAGTGATGGAATTAATATCACTTAGATATATATGACTTACAGACCATTGCAGTCCCCTTTTAAGAGAGAAAATGCACAGTCATGCTTATTTATTCAAAGGATAGTAGAATTATGTTGGGGAAAGATACAATGTTGCTTTCCTCAAATTAAATTTGAATAATATGTAACAAACTGTATACATTTTTAAGAAATATACAATCCATTTTTAGGAAATATACAATTTGATCCATTTTCACAGTTGTATAAACCCATGAAACTATAATCATATACCCTCAAACCAATATTTTTAAAAGCTTAATGACAACCAAAATATTTTCATTCCCATTTGAAGTCCATTTCTTCCTCTGCCCGCAGCCTGAGACAACCATTGATTTATTTTTTGTTGGTATACTTTAGTTTTTTCTAGAATCTTATATAAGTTTAATCGTTTAATATGTAATTTGTGTGTCTAGCTTTTTTTCCCAGTATAATAATTTCAAGATTTATCCATGTTACTGTACCTGTAGTTTCTAGTTTTGATTCTAAGTAGGATTCCATCTTCTGGATATACCATAATTTGTTTATCTACTGACTTATTGTTGGGCATTTGAGTTGTTTCCTAATTTTAGCCATTGTGAATAAAGTTGCTATCGATGTTTTTAATGGTTCTTTTCTTTTTAAAGATTTTATTTATTTATTCGACAGAGACAGAGACAGCCAGCGAGAGAGGGAATACAAGCAGGGGGAGTGGGAGAGGAAGAAGCAGGCTCATAGCGGAGGAGCCTGATGTGGGGCTCGATCCCATAATGCCGGGGTTACGCCCTGAGCCGAAGGCAGATGCTTAACCGCTGTGCCACCCAGGAGCCCCTGTTTTTAATGATTCTTTATACAGACATGTTTTGATTTCTTTTGGTAAGTTCCCAGGGGCAAATATCTCTATTATATGGTAGATTTATGTTAAACTTCTGAAGCAATTGCCAACCAGTTTTCTAAAGTGACTATCATTTT